>NW_003852405.1:21568805-21694089 GCF_000181295.1 Otolemur garnettii
AAAAAAAAAAAAAAAAAAAAAAACCACAATTGGAAATGCTTCAAGGGGAAAAATATACCATTGAAGAGGAGCAACTTGATCTAAAATTTTAACATAAAATATTTGAAGGTAAAATCAATTCTACTAATATGTTCATGACATCTACAGTAGTTAAAAACTAAACATAAAGGTATGTTCTTATGAGAACTTTTTGCCTTTTACTTACCATAAGCTGTTCCTGGGCCAAACTCAGTGCCTGCATCGATCATATGTTGTCCCAAAAGTTCTGGGTTGTTTACACGAGTTGGAGCTTTTCTATCCAGTTTCTCATAAACAAATTCTTCTATCCTGGCATCTAGGAGAAAGGCAAAAATTAACAATGATTTCAAAAAAAGCAAAGCTATTTAAAAGACTCTTTTGTTCCCCTATCATTTACTGTCTCTTAAATATGAAATTAACATTTATTCAAGCACATATCTTAATATATAATTTTTTTATTTCTATATTAGACTATTATATAACTATAAAACATTTATATTTTAGAAAGTTCATAAAGGATCTTGGCACAAAAACATTTTAAAATAAAGCTAAAGGGCAGCGCCTGTGGCTCAGTGGGTAGGGCACTGGTTCTATATACCGAGGGTGGCGGGTTTGAATCCAGCCCCGGCCAAACTGCAACAAAATATAGCCAGGCGTTGTAGCAGGCGCCCGTAGTCCCAGCTATTTGGCAGGCTGAGGCAAAAGAATTGCCTAAGCCCAGGAGTTGGAGGTTGCTATGAGCTGTGATGCCACTGGCATCTCTACCGAGGGTGATAAAGTAAGACTCTATCTCTAAAAATAAATAAATAAACAAAAATAAATTAAATAAAGCTGAAGCTATTATTTGAGTATTCTATGAAATTTAAGTTCCAAAAAAGGATTGAGACTAATTCACTTACTATTTAGCTGCCTTTGGCTTATTTTTTAGCTGTTTTAGTCTTTATTTTTAATTCTGAATATATATTTATAATTTCAAAATCAGTAATTTCAAAATTAGCAATTTCCAGCTAAGAAACTGTGGACATAAAGTACCTAGACAAAGGAAAAAGCCATTTCTGACAGCTTTGGTGTTAGCATGTGCTCTTCTCTTTTTTATAGAGTCTAAATATAGACACAAGCACTTAAAGAAAAAACAATCCAGGCTTGGAATAGTATATAAGATATATTAGCAATATGATCCTTTGGCTTTAGTTTAATTATGTTTAAAGTAATACTTACCTCTAAATGTGCACTTACTCAAAAGATTTTGCCATTAAAAATAGGTTTAAAATAGAAGACAACAGATTAAACCCATTAATAAGACATTTGCATAAACAGGAAAAAACTAGTAATAAACAGTTGGTTAACACAGTATTTAAGACCAAAAGAAATTCACATTTACACTACTGTCTAACACTGAGGTACTTCAGGGATAAATGAGAAAATGGCAAGTTTCCATAAATAATGATAAATTAGAATTACAACCCCAAAAGAACCTAAGTCAAATAAGGTTCCCTCTAAGCACCTCACATAGACTCCTACCATAATTCCAAATTTCATACAGTGTTGAAAATTCCATAAATGAGCTGAACCAGTAACACAAACACCTCAAGAGTTGGCAAAAGGGTTATATATAAACCCTCTGTTTATAATACATAAAACAGAGTTTAGGTTCATTTTTGTGGCAGATTCCAGTGTAAAATCAGAAGAGTTATTTTTAAGCAGAAATTTAAAAATCTTTATATTAGTTAAAACCAAAATGAGTCTTTTAAAAACATAACCATTTAGAACAGTGGTTCTCAACCTTCCTAATGCTGCGGCCCTTTAATACAGTTCCTGTGGGTTGCGACCCACAGGTTGAGAACAGCTGATTTAGAAGATACTACTTAACTTTCAGAAGTTCACTATCTGATTGTGAGTGATTCTTACCTTTGACTGCTTCTCTACCTACTTGGTCCAAAGTTCAAAGCTGAGTCCTATGTTGACTTCCTTCAGTTACTAAAATGTTCAGTATGTGTGAACACACACACACACACGGGTGTGTATATATATATATATATATACGTGTGTGTGTGTGTTTTTTGGAGACAGAGTCTTATTATGTTGCCCTTGGTAGAGTGTGGTGGCATCACAGCTCACAGCAACCTCAAAACTCTTGGGTCCAAATGATTCTCTTGCCTCAGTCTCCCTAGTAGCTAGGACTACAAGCACCCACCATAACACCCGGCTATGGTGGGTTCCAACCCACCAGCTCAGGTGCATGGGGCTGGCTCCCTAACCACTGAGCTATGGGCACTGAGCCTAAAATGTTTAATATATTAATAAATGTTTAATTTCAACAGGTCCAAATAAAATCTTTACAAAATATGCAGATAATTCTGCTATAATGTACCATATATTTCTACATAACATATTCTTGAAAACTTCTAGTTTCTAAAAAATTATACACTAAAAGTAACATAGGGCTTACAGAAAAAATAAGGTTGACCACTCAAAATTTTTTGTAATTCTGTAACCAGAACACAAACAAAACCCAAAACAGTTTAGTTATTACTTCATGACACAATGGGTGGAAGCTGGAGGGAGTTGTGTATTTCCCTGTTCACTAGCCATGTAGGAGCTTATTATCTGCCATTCATAAAAACATGCAAGTAGAGAGAGGAACCAGAGGACAAATATCTATTACTTTTTTAAAGTGCTGTGGTATGTAAATTAAACAGCCTTAAATAAATAATAAAGACTACATGGTGTCTAAAGGTAATTAATAAGCCTCACTCAAAATGTAAAAGGCTTATTTTATAAGGCCACAATTTAACAGAAAAGACACAGAACTACTAACATACCATAGTGACTGAAGTTTAAGTTAGTACTTAAAGTTAATGGCACTTTACGACATGGTCACAATAATACAGGGAAGAGAGAAGGAAAATATGTATTTTGCTTTTGACATTCAGTTTTGATAGGCAAAACTCATAGTTAAAAGGACTGGATGTTAATACAGCTGGTTTTATCTAGTCCTAGTTTCACTTCTAATTGGCTAGACTACTTTGGAAAAGATGCTAACTTGTGAGTTTTAATTCGATAAACAATTACTGTGCACCTTATTTGCAAGGTTATTGAGTTATGTGAAAAACCTCAGTTGTCTGAAGATCAAATGAAATACTTTACATAAAAATATAAAACTTTACATAAACATAAAAAACTGGTAATTATGCATCTTAATGATTTTCAATTATATAGGGACAATTCTTCCCTGGATAAAAGGAAAATGTATTTATCTTCACTGTCCCTCATAAATCCTAAAATTCAAAGTCACTGCTTAAAATTAAGGTTTCAAGATGATTCAACAAAAGTCTGAAAAATGTCACTGTAAACTGCTAGAGGGTACGAGAAATAGAAATGTTTATTATTTTTTCTTTTTTTACAAAGTCACCATCAAAAAATTCTATGTTTTTACCTAGTCATTAAAAATGTTTTAAACATTAAAAGAAACCACCAGTAGTATTTAAGGTAGACAGAAAGTAAAAAAGTTTCTTACTTGGATTTGGCTGCAATAACACTTCAGTTTGTTTCATTATTTTTTCTGTCCATATTTTGGTACATTCAGCTTTGCTAAGGAGGTTCTCTAAGTGAGCATCCAATTCTGTCTTCTCAGCCTGGCCAAGTTTTTCTTCTGTGAACTATTATTAAAGAAAAAAAAATTCAATGTACTTCAACTGTTAGCAAACTATGTGAATAAGATGTAAACTCAAATCCAAACAATCCTAAACATACAAATAACTGTGCTGCAGGTGTGTCTGTAAGTCACTGCTTATGAATGCTTTGTCTGCCCCCATCGTGATTTATCCATCCCTCTTTTGTGGCATTTATGATAACCTTATCTTATAGTCATCACATATCCTTAGTGCTGCTAAAATGTAAATTCCATAGAAAACACAGCATATTGCTTGGTATACAGAACATATAACTATTTCTTACAAGTAAAGGCAGACAGCTTCACCGCGAGAAGGAAGAGCTTGGAGTCAGTTAGATCAAACCCTAAGTGCACGACCTGAGTGGGCTTCTGAATGTCTTTTCTTTAGTATCCTCTCTTGCAAAAGGGAAATACATATCTTACAGTATTTTGAGGATTAACTAAGAACTCTCTTTGTTCACTGCCTGGTAATTATTTAAACTTAAAAACATGTTTATTATGTTTTGTGTATGATTAGCACTTTAATCACACCTTATTTAGATAGGCTTTTATGGGATGTTTTGGGATACTGTCATTTGTTTCTTTAAGCTATGTCAGCAATTTGCAAGCTAACTTTTGGAACATCCTATCCAAACTGTGGAGGCATCTTTTAAACATCATAAAATGTAGTTAAACATAATCAATATATCAATTTTTATTATACTGAGAGTATTGGTGGTTGAGGAAAGGTAGCACTGCCTAAACGAGTAAAGAGATAAAAAGTTTCTGTGTAGCTCTAGAGCCTTCTGGATACTTAATTAAACACCAGAAGTGATGACTAAAGCTGTTTATCATGTGTCATTTTCCTTTAGAACACGTGGTTTTCTCCCATCTTAACAGGTATATTACCAGCACTAATTCTATGCTCAGTAATGACTCACTTCTAGCTAACAAAACAATGTTCATCTTGTCTTTTTTCCCTCTTACATTTCTTAAAAATCTCTTTTGCTGCTCTTCTAAGTTTTGTTGATCTGTTTCTTTCAGCATCCTTCTTCTTGGTCAAATACTTTATTATCAACACCTTTACCTGAAGGGTCCTGTAGAATTTTATTCTTAGACTTCTGGTTATAATCCCTATTGAATTTCCTGACCAGGGGCTACAAATAACAGCTTAAATAGTTTTTGTTAAGTGTTGGGTCTCTTTGAGACTGGCCTATATCCAGGCCCTGATCCAATGGATAGAACTGAAAATAGCAGTTCCAAGGCTACTGCTTAAGCCAGTGGTTCTCAACCTTTCTAATGCCACAACACTTTAATACAGTTCCTCAGGTTGTGGTGAGCCCCAACCATAAAATTGTTTTTGTTGCTACTTCGTAACTATAATTTGCTATTGTTATGAATCGTAATGTAAGTATCTGATATGCGGGATGTATTTTCATTGTTACAAAGGGGTCACGACCCACAGGTTGACAATCACTGGCTTAAGCCCATAAACCAGTATACAGTTAGAAGACTGAGGACTGGGCAAAAGTAAGCTCTGATCCTGGGGTCAGCTGGCTAAACTATACAACCTCATTCTTTTTTTTTTTTTTTAATCTCAGGTTATTGTGAGGGTACAAATAACCAGGTCAAATTTTTGAATTTGTTAGAGTCTCTCATGTAGTTGTTTCCTGCACCCATAAGATGTGCTATACACCACCACCTTGTGACCTTGTGCCCTTTAAGTGGGAGCACAATCCCCCATCCTCTGAACTTGAATACAATTAAGTTGTTCTCCTTTGTGGGAGTGTGTTAGATAGGCTACTGGCTTCATATTAGAATTGAGTACTTTTTTTTTTTTTCAGACAGAGTCTACGTTGCCCTTGGTAGACTGCTGTGGCGTCACAGCTCACAGCAACCTTTATCTAACTCATGGGCTTAAGTGATTCTACTGCCTCAGCCTCCCAAGTAGCTTGGACTACAGGTGCCTGTCACAAGGCCTTGCTATTTTTATTTTTGTTCCTGTAGTTGTCATTGTTGTTTGGCAGGCCTGGGCTGGGTTTGAACCCAGCTCCAGTGTCTGTGGCTGGCGCTCTAGCCACTAAGCTATAGGCCCCAAGCCAGAATTGAGTACATTAGATACTTGCTTTTCCATTCTTGTGATACTTTACGAAGAAGGATGTGTTTCAGCTCCACCCAGGTTAATGCAAAAGATGTAAAGTCTCCATCTTTTCTTATGGCTGAATAGTACTCCATGGTATACACATATCACAGCTTATTAATTCATTCCTGAGTTGATGGGCATTTGGGTCGTTTCCGTATCTTGTAAACTGAGCTGCAATAAACATTCAGTGCAAATGTCTTTATGATAAAATAATTTTTTTTCTTCTGGATAGATGCCTAGTTGTGGGACTGCATGGTCAATTGGGAGGTCTAATTTGAATTCTTTGAGAACTCTCCATACTTCTTTTCAATGAAGCTGTATTAGTTTGCAGTCCCACCAACAGGGTAAAAGTGTCCCTCTCTCTTCACACATGCGCCAGTATCTGCAACTCTGGGACTTTGTAATGTGGGCTTTTCTCATTGGGGTCAGGTGATGTCTCAGGGAACTTTTGATCTGCATTTCTCTGATGATTAGGGATGATGAGCATTTTTTCATGTTTGTTTGCTATTTGTCTGTCTTCCTCAGAGAAGATTCTATACAAGGTTCTCTTGCCTAGTGGTAAATGGGATTGTTGGGTCTTTTTTGTTGATTAATTTGAGTTGTCTATAGATCCTAGTCATAAAGCCTTTGTCGCATTCATACCCTGCAAATATCTTTTCCCATTCTGAAGGTTGTATATTTGCTTTAATTGTTGTGCAAAAGCTTTTCAGTTTAATTAAGTTCCATTTGTTTATTTTTGTTGTGATTGCCGCTAAAGTCTTCTTCATAAAATCTTTCCCCAGGCCAAAATCCTCAAGAGTTTTTCCTATACTTTCTTCTAAGATTTTTATCATTTCATGTCTTAAATTTTAATCTTTTGTCCATCTTGAGTCAATTTTGTAAGTGGTGAAAGGTACGGGTCCAATTTCAGTCTTTTACATGTGGTTATCCAGTTCTCCGAGCACCATTTATTGAATAGGGGTTCTTTTGGTTGTTTTCCCTAGTATATGCTTTTGTTTGGTTTATCAAAGATCAGAGAGAAACCAGGCTACAAGAGGCGGGGTTCATCTCTTGGTTTTCTATTTGGTTCTGTATGTCTATGTCTCTATTTTTGGGTCAATATCATGCTGTTTTGATCACTGTGGACTTGTAATTACAACCTCATTCTTAAGAGAAAACCTGGTGTTCTTCACAAATCCCTGAAGATTCTAAGTGACAGACCTACCTCCTTCTAGAATTTTGAGTGTGGTGGCTCATGCCTGTAATCCCAGCACTATGGGAGGCTGAGGAGGGAGAAGTGCTTAAGCTCAGGAGTTTGAGCCTTGCCTGAGTGAGAGTGAGACCCTGATTCCTAAAAAAACGGAAAAACCCAGCTGGGCACTGCAGTGACCACCTGTAATCCCAGTGGCTTCCAGAGGCTGAGGTAGTGGGATACTCACAGCCTGAGTCAGAGGTTGCGAGCTACAAAGCCACTGCACCCTGCTCAGGCGCATAGGGTGGGACTCTGTCTTAACAACAGCAGCAACAAAAAAATAAAAATAAAAATAAAAAAATAAAGGAATAATTAAATACAGAATTTTATATGTTCAAAGTCTATCATCAATGGCTAGATAGAATATCTTGCAGATATAGCAAGCAATAGGAAGGGAAGACAGGGAATACACCCAGGTGATCATCATCTATAAGGAATGATCTAAGGCCAGGCACGGTGGTTCACGCCTGTAATCTTAGCACTCAGGGAGGCTGAGGCAGGTGGACTCTTGAGCTCAGGAGTTCAAGACCAGCCTAAGCAAGAGTGAGACCTCCATCTTTACTAAAGAGAATGAGCTGGGTGTGGTGGTACGGGCCTATAGTCCCAGCTACTCAGGAGGCTGAGGCTAAAAACATCGCTTGAGCCCAGGAGTTTGAGGTGACAAAGTGAGACTCTGTCTCAAAAAAAAAAAAAAAAAAATTGGAACTATATATCTAAGGTTCCCTTAAGTATATCTATTTGTTTGTTCATTTCATTCTGTCCTTCAACAAATATTAAACACCTGAATATATGCTAGGCACTATTCTAAGCTTGAGTTTCAGCAGCCAACAAAAACAGACAAGGTTTTTTGTTCTTACAAAGCTTGCATTTTAATAGAGAAAACATAATTTGATGAGGATACAAAGGAATAAAGATGGTAAAGAAAGGACCAATATAAGTGGTTCTCGTTGCTTCTAAGTGACATAATCTGTGCATTATAAGAAATCATTCTTTGGGGGAGGGGGCAGGAGCATCAGGGAAGGCTTCAATAGGGAAGCAATGGACGGCTCAGATCTAGATGTGGGTGGAGGAGTTTGAGGAACATGAGATGGGTATGGTTAGAGAAATACCAGCAGCACCTCTGAGAAGGTAACGTATGACATGCAACTGAATGATATGTAAAAGAGCTAAAGAAGTAATTATACAATCCTATGATATCTTATCTTCTAGCTGGACCATTTCTATAGAATCATTAGCACTATTTTATGCATATTAAATATTAATTTCTTTGTAGAAATCTTCAATTTATGTATTTAATAATAGTGAATAAAAGAAAATCAACGGATCAATAATTTAAAAATTGGTATTCATTAGGTGTTTGTGTAAGGCACTTTTCTAAGAACTAAAAGACATAATGTTATGCAAAAGAACTAAATGAAAAATATAAGGAATATGAACCTATAGGCCTATTTTTCTCAGTATATAAAGTGTTAAACTTTAAAAGGTGTTTTAGAAAAATACTGGAATTAAATGTGCAGACTAGAAATCACTAAAAAATGTTCAGAAATAGTAATTAAAGAAATAGTCACTGAACTTCTGTGATGTAAGTTTGGATTCAGGGCATGTTTCCTCCTTTCAATATTTTGAAGAACCAACAGTTACAGGGTTACCTATTTGGAAAATATTTCAATCTTTAGGTCAAAAGGCCTGTTTGCTTAATTATTTAATATTTTTGACTCTCATGATACTGTCTTCCAGGTATCTCTCATTAAATACACATTCTTTTAGTGTAAAAAGACTGTGTGAAAGTATAATAGAGCAAAGATGGGTGTCTGCAGCAAGTCATTTACTTGTATGTGTCTGAGGAATTAATGAAAATATGTTAATTCACAACATAAGATTATACAGGCTTTCCACTATTATAGCTTAGAAGGATAAATACCCAAGGAAAGAATATAAGAAATCCTATGTACGAGGAGATAGTGTAGAAGACCTGTTTAGAAATACAGCAGTTCTATGGGAAGGTTCACAAGAGCAATGTATTTAAGAACCCAGTTGTAAATTCTACCTGAGGTTTACCTACATTTCCTAAGAGTAAAAACAGTTGTTATTTTTCACTCTACCTAAATCTATGCTTCACATTTCAGAACATTATATGTGGTTGTTTTGTCTTTTAAATTTTTCAAATGTTTTCTATTTTCAGTAAGAACATTTATATCTTCCTTATACGTCTGTATTTTTAACAATGACAAGGGTTAGTATATGTTCAAAAATACCATATGCTGAGCTGTGCATTTTATAACAAAATAAAGTTGAGTATAACAAATACTCAAAAGAATCTCAGAATACAAGTAAGAATCATAATTTTAGTTTAGATTAGTAAATTGAGGCTCAGAGTGATTATCCAAGGTGTCAGTGTTGGGATTCAGTCTCACATCTGTTTGAATTATAGTCTTATTATGCTATACAAGCCTTTCCATAAATACTTGATTTCAAGAAATTAGTATTCCTCTTTTTCTTTTTTTAAAAAGAGAGAGGTCTCAGTCTGTTAACCTAGAGTACAGAGGTACAATTACAACTCACTGCAGCATTGAACTCCTGGGCTCAGAGTGATCCTCCTGCTTCAGCTGGAATTACTGAAAACTTTATCATGTCCCTGAAATTTCTTTTTTAAAAAATTTTTTTTTATTAAATCATAACTTTGTACATTGATGCATTTATGGGGTTCAGGATACTGCTTCGATATACAATGTGAAATGCTTACATTGAACTAAGTAACACACTCATCACAATTAGACTCGTTTCTTAATAGTTTTGAAATGTACCCTTGCATCAAGCACATTAGGTTAGGTACCCCCAAATACCCTCATGTCCCTGAAATTTCAATAAATAAAACATGTCACATTCAAAATCCATGTATTTTCTCGTTATGTAAAAACTCTATTACTTAAACTGTTTTCACATCCTTTGGTGCTATTGGCATTAATTTAGATAGAAGATGGTTTCTTAACCCAATGTTAAAATTTACACTTATATACTACATGAATGAAATAATTAGAAAACATACAAATCTACCAGACTGTTTTCAGTTCATTATATTTCTTGAATGTATTTTTATGTTACGATAGGACCTACAATGGTGCTAAAACTCTTTATCAGTAAATCACACCCAATTTATGTACTTCTCCTATGTTACTACATTTAAAATAACCAAACACCCAGGTCAATTACTTAAATATTTTTGGGAAACAAACTTAATGAGAGAACTTCAATACAAATGAATAGATATGAAGCAAAACTTCAACACAGTGAAATGATAGTAACAGCAACAGAGATTCCTAAATAGGCCAAGGAGAAAAGAAATGCAGAGTGCACTAAACTAACTGATAGGTATTTAAATAATTATATATGAGCTTAGAACCGTGGTTCTCAGTCTTGGCTGTACCTAAAACACCTAGGGAATCTTTAAAAATGCCACATAAATGTTACACCTCAGTCCAATTTAAACTGGAATCTTAGGGGTTGCATCAGGCATCCTTACATAATAATAGTTCATTAGCAGAGAAATGCCACATGCCCATACAGAATTGAAACAAGATACAGAATTCCACATCAAACTCTGAGAAACCTTCATAGTTGAGATGAATTTAAAGCTTTATCTTGATTCAAGGAAACAATAAGAAAGAGAGTGGCAGATACTCAACACAAAAGCCTGGAGTCAGAAAAGTACAAAATATTTTGAAATTTAAAAAAATTACCTGATTGGAATTCAGTGTTTATAGGACTAAGAGAAAAAAGACCAGATTGTAAGGGAGTATTTAATGTTCAACTATGGAGTCTGGACTGAAAATTGTAAGAACTAATAAATAGCTTTTAAAACATCAGTAAAGTAACAGTTTAAGGAGGATAAATTACCTGATACTTTATTTTGAGTAGTTAAAAGCACCCAGACAGACTAGTTAATAAATATTCATACTCATTTATACATCCTACCTTAACATTTTTTTTTTTAAATGCCAAGGCTCATAAACAAATTTTAAAAGGGGAGAGTAGAGTGGTGATAAGCTTTACTAGTTTGACCTTTTGAAAACAAGAAAATGTTTAAATTTTAACCTAAAAATTTTTTTAATAAAATGAACATACAATGGCAGTTGGCCAACTAAAGAATGGACTATCCTTAAGGTATGATTTGAGTCAAATGAAATTATTTACATGAAATATAAAAGCTTAATCCCTTCCCTCCTATTCTTATTACTGATAAAGAGATACTGGCATAGCTCTTAAGCTATTCTTAGCATGAAACTTAGTACATTGGCATTATACTGAAGTCATCTCAATTTGGTATAGAAACTCAGGTACCAAAATATCAGAATAAGAAAGCAGTGTTTTATTAAAAATTACCACACAGCATTCCAAATTTTACATGTCATATTTTAGAAGCATTGTTTTCTTGCAAATTTTATTTTTGAAAAAATATTGTCGAAAATGTCAAGTATATACAAAAATGTAACAGTATAATGAAAGACAGTATAATAAAATCTCATGAACCCATAACCCTTCATCAGCTTCAACAACAATCAGCATTCTGCTCATGTTATTTCAACTACTTCCCTTCTTTCTTCTGAAATATTTTTTTTTTTTTTTTTTTTTTGAGACAGAGCCTCAAGCTGTCCCCCTGGGTAGAGTGCCATGGCATTACAGCTCACAGCAACCTCCAACTCCTGGGCTCAAGCGAGTCTCCTGCCTCCGCCTCCCAAGTAGCTGGGACCACAGGCGCCCGCCACAACGCCCGGCTATTTTTTGGTTGCAGCCGTCATTGTTGTTTGGCGGGAGAGGGCTAGGGGCATGGCAACAGACCTGCTGAGAGAAACTTTGGCCTTCCACACAGGCGCCGAGCCTCTTCTGAAATATTTTAAAGCAAATCTCAGACATGGTTATAAATAGACACATTAAAAGAGACTGTCTTCATTTTCCTTCTTAATAAATTTTTCCCTTTTAAATAAATGGCTCTAACTAAAACCCTGCAGTCATTCTTGATTCATCTTTCTCCCATATACCAGAGCTAATCTGTATAGATTTTGAACCTCCCCTGCTACCACTGCCACCTTTGGCTGTCCTGCCATAATAGTTCCCTAACTGGTCTCCCTAGTAGCCCCATACTGTAACCACAGTCTTTGTACTTGTTTCCTCTGCCTGAAAAGCTATTCTTTTTCAGAATAAAAAAATAAACATACACACACAAACTGAGGCTCTGTCACTTCATTAAGGTCTATTTGAATCCTGTCAAGGCTCATCCCCTCTTACCTATACAAATGGCAACCACCATCCCTACCATTACCCTATTCCTCTGGCCATTTTTTTCTTCACTACTTGATGTATTTACAAGCTTGTTTTCAGAGTCAAGAATACTGACAGGCAGATGTAGAGTGGATATTACATATTTAAGACTGAAAAGAAAACTATTTGATAGCTAACAGATTGGGACAGAATTTAAAAACTTCTTCCTAAAGAATCTAAAACAATAAGTAATTAAAATTCATTTGGGAAGTGCATCTTTTGAGGGCTTTGCTAGATTCAGTTTTTTAAATTAAGTCTATCAACGATTTAAATCAGGGTAAATTCTAGTATATGTCCTCTTTAAGCAGTGTGGGTTATGTACCTGAAGAATATCTAACTGTACTATTTAAAAGAGTAGGTTTATATAGTGGTAAACCTGCAATAAGCATCTAGAATTATAGGTAGTCAGCATTAAAACAAAAATGCCAAAGGCTCTGGTCCTCTAATATTAAGTTTAAAAGTCAATATTAAGTTTAAAAGAAGTGTCTCACAAATTAATTCATTTCAGAACCTCAATCATTGATTCTTCTTGTCCCTTGTTTGTGAACTATTAGAAACAGGCTTACTTGGATGAAAAAATTATTCTACCTGAAAAGATTCAATGTCTTTGCAATTTACCTTATATTTTAGGGGAGAAGGTGAAGAAAAGGGGTAAGGTAGCTAGCTTATCGCTCACCATTCAGATTTTAGAACTTGGAAACCAAAATCTAGAAGGAATTTAGTTGCTTCTTGTCTCTTAAGTGGAATTTGCTACTGGTATTAAAATGTTCAGATTGTATGAGATCTTCAAGGTTTCTCTAGGCCACAACAGACTATTACTCTACATACGTTTATCCGTACCTTAAACCTGCAAAACTTATCCTGGAAGAAAAAGCAGCTTGCAGTAGCAGGTCAGACAGCACCTAGTTATTTACTAGCTGTGCAAGTTAAGCAAGTTACTAAACTCTGTGAGGCTGCTTCGTCATGTTAAAAGAGGGTTAATAACATCTATCTGGCAAATTTACCCAAAGGACTAAAGATAACAAGTCAAATGCATAACAAAATGCTTGACACAGTTTTTTTCACAATATAGGCAGTTATTACTTTGCTTTGGTTCCATCATTTTTTCCCCAAGGGTACTGCAACATAGGATCAACTGTGCCAATAAAATTGGGGCAAAGGAAACAAGGAAAACAGTAAAGACTTTTCAGTGCCCATGTGGTACGCATATTAGAAAATTGTTTTTGTTTTCTCCTTACAAGAAAATGTTGTTGCTACTGTGTCTATGTCATTAAACACCAGATTGTTTATAACCCACGTTGTGAAATTTACATCTGTTCATAGATTTAACTGAGTTGGCATAAAGTGGGTGATGACGGTAGGAAACTGTTCAAGTTCCCAATACTGACACTTCCTTGATCGCACAATACGAAGAGGTGGTCAACTTTTCCCTTTGAAGTGTGTATGTGAAACATGACCACGGCCCTAACAACACGATTCTTCTATCTCTCCTTTCTCTGTAGCCTGTGCTTCTCACTTTGAAAACGAGCGAGAACCCTCTACTCCAGGTTTCCAGTGGCCTTGGTAAAGTTCGAACACCAACTGACATTGCCATTTCCCCCTGGGACTGCCAAGCCCAGCGACAGTCTTTTCAGGGAGAGAGAGGGCTGGAGGGAACTGCTGGCGGCTCTCTGGGTTGAGGAGCAGGAAAAGGAAACTCCCTTCTTGGACTCCGAGGGGAGCAGGAGAGAGACCAAAGGAAAGGGTGGGGGTGGCGCACCAATGGCTCGGGTTTCGGTTACCCCGCCGGCCTCGGAAGGCCTCCGCCGGCCCCGGGATGGGCATCACTCCTGCGCTGGCGTAGTGGAACCAGAACAGCCGACAGCGCAGCACCTCGGCCAGATGGCCAACCCGGCCAGAGGGCGAACTCAAGGTGTCCTCCAGGGGCAGGAGGAAGCTCCCAGCCCGGTCCCCACCCAGTCTCGATTCCCGGGGAGCGGCAGCTGGGGGGGAACGGGGCAGAAAACCCCCGCCGGGCGCGGAAGGGCCCCGGGCCGCGCCCATCACCCAAGCCTCTGGCCGCAGCAGGCCCACCGGGCGGTCAGCGCGGCCGGGGGGCGCCGCCGATCCGGACTGGGCAGCCCCTGGCTGGTTCTCCCCGGGCGCCGCCACCCGTCTCCCCCACCGCGGTACCTGCACGGCGCGACTGAGGAAGGTGCCTGCGTCGGCCGCCAGCTTCTTCACGTTGAAGTCCATGATGTTCATCCTGGGCAGCAGCCAGGCGGAGCCGCCGGCTGACCTAGCCGGGAGGCGGGGGCTACGCGGCGGGGCAGACGTGGTAGGTGGAGGGAGGCGGCGCCAGCTCCACCGCCTCAGCTGTCGTTTCCGTGAGGGGGGGGGTGGGGACGAGGGACGAGAGGGAGGGGCCCGGAGCAGACCGCGCCCCGGCGGCGGCCGCGGCCCAGAAGCTGGGTTGGGCGGGCCGGAGTGAGGCGGCTGGCGGCTGCGCTGGCCGCGGCGGGGAAGCCCGGAGGCCGACCCCGACCCTGCGGTGCGGAGCCGGGTTTCCCCCCGGAGGATGCGAACGCCAGCCGCGGGTCGGAGCGTTTTATCGAAGTTCTCGCGGGAACAGCGCCCCCTGGAGGACGGCGGCGCCCCAGGGCACGTCGGGAGCTCCGCCCGGCTCCGGCAGAGCGTGCTGCGAGGGGCGCGGCGGGGTCGCGGGGTCGCAGCTGGCGGCGCAGTTGCAGTTAACCTCTGAGAGTCCAGAGTGGAGACAACCCACGTCTAGGTTTTTGTTTTAAGAGGAAATATGTAAGCTAACGGCATCCATGAAATTAGAACCAACAGGCCCTGGTCATCTTGTAGCACACGTGCGCCACGCTGGTCCCTGAAGCCTGGATGGCGTTCAGCTAATGTTTGTGGAATAGTGTTGAATTTATTGTCGCATTGGAGCCCGTTGTTCATTCATTCAGCATCGTTGAATACCCACCGAGTGCCAGGCCCTGATTCAGGCGCAGTAGATAACACCTGAATAACACATTGTCCTGCCCTCAAGCTCAGGTGTTTTGACAGCCTTTGAGGACTTCACCACTCCCACCAGTGGCTCTGTAACTATTAATATTTGCTGCTGCAAGGACTTTGTGACTACTTTAAAGCGGCAGGCAAAGGCTGGATTACAAATCAACACCAGGTGTCTGCAAAGCCCGGTGCTGGTGACACAAGTGCCAAGGTGGAGGACAGAGAAGTATGGTGAGTGCGTTAGGAAAGCTCTTACCAATTTAGCATGACCGACTTTAATAACAAATGATAATATGATGTAGAATCTGTTAAAATATCTGTCATTCAAGTAACTTCTTAAGCAAAGGAAGTTAGGACGGGTACAAGCATGGAAGGAGGCACATTGTTATTTCAAGAATAAGACCAAGCTCTATGTATTATTTTGTGTGGTTGTGTCCCTTTGATGCAATAGGGTTGGGAAAATGCAGGCCCAGCAGGCAAGGACATAAACTCACATTCACAGATGCAACAGCTGTAGTTAAAGGTTTCAAGATGAGTGCAGTAAAAACATTATAAGGACAAACAACACAAATATTTTTGTGTTTTTTTTTCTTTGTTGTGGTGACAGGAACAGCCACCTCTTTCTAAGGTAACTCCAATGTAATGGAATCTCCCAGCTATGAAATACTCTACATTGTGGTCACTTCAATTTATTCTTCCAGAAACATGGAAAAGGAAAAATGTGATCAAAAATCCTGTCCCATGTATTGTCTATTTTAAATTTTTATGTGGGAAAGCACCCTCTTACAGAGTTCTGTCTTTAAAACAGGTGTATTTGTCATAGCGTAAAGCAAATCTCTACAAAAGGATCACACAACCTTGTCCACCATTAGGCGAAAGCACCCTGGATCTTTTTCCTGAAGTGTTTCTTCTCGAACTCAGAAAACAATTCTTTTTTAGTCTTCCGTAGCTGTAATCCTGCTTGCCACTCTCTTAAGGATGCATACCTCATTCTCATATCCTTTATTCTTAGCTTTGGATACTTCTTATAGAGAAAGTATAAATCATCATGCTGTTTGGCAGGAGCCTCTTCAACAGAATTTCCTTATTTCTGTCTCCTATCCTCTCCACATTCCTTCCCCCATTATTGTCAAATGTTTCAGAGGAAGAGGTGTTCAGGTGTTCTGAGTAGAGCCACTGTTCTCTTCACCTTGGCCGCCTATTGGCATCAGCTGGAGTGTTTAAGTGACCACTGATGCCTGGATCAATTCCCAGAGCATGGACTAGGCACTGGGATGTTTAGAAGTTCCCTCGGGTAATTCTAACGTGTGACCAAGGTGGAAAATGAACCCATCATTCTCTAGAACTTGCTCCACCTGTCTCTACCCTTTACCTACAGATAGATTACATTTCTCTTACCAGATGTGAATCCCTTAAAAGCAGCAACCATTTTCTAATCATTTTTATATTGTTATGGTCTATTATGCCTGGCATCATATAGATTCTCAAATAATTTTTTAAATGAGTACAGTGGTCAAGTCAAGATGCATACAATTTTAGGATCTTTTGTGATTCACCCCCAACCTAAATTTCCAACTACGTTTTCACCCTCAGACGCAATATTTCTAGTGGTGAGTTTGTTGTAGATTGGATGTTCCAGAAGCATCTCCTGTTCTTGGGTTTCCTACACTGGTAAATTTAATCATATGCATTGAAATCACCTAAGCCAGAAATCTGAGTCCCCTTTGATTTATTTCCTCTTATTTCCCAACTCCATTTGATACAGTCTTGGTATTTTCTTCTCTGAAATATTTCTTTCTTTTTTTTTTACTTCTTCCTCCTGTTGTGTTCTCTTGTCCCCCATGTAGCTGGGATCACAAGGTCCGGCTGTCTTGTTGTTGTTGTAGAGACAAGGTCTCACTCCGCCTCACTCTGCCTTAGGCGAGTCTTCAGCTGGTCTTGAACCTCTGAGCACAGGTGATCCACCCGCCTTGGTCTCCCACAGCGCTGGGGCAACAGGTGTGAGCCACCACACCCGACCTGAAATATTTCTTATCTGTATCCTCTTCTTAAAATTTTTGTTAATTCGAAATAATTTCAGACTAACAAAAAAGTTGCAAGAATAGTCCAAAAACTTCTGTATACAGTTTGCCTAGAAAACGCACTCAAGCTTTGCCAGTTATTCCAATACTGTCTTTATAGCAAAAGCGTGCACGTCAAGATCACATGTGGTACCAAGTTGGCATCTTGCTCAGTCCTTCAGTCTGAAACAGTTCTTCAGACTTTTTCTTGACATTCTCCCTTCCCCTTTAGAGTTAACCACTATTCCTAAATCAGTATGATTACTTTCTATTATATTTTGTATTGTCATTGGATTTATATGTGTCTATAAATGGTACTAGCGTATTACGTTTTTAAACTGCATAAATGGGATTGTATAGCCTTTTGCCAGTAAAGGTCTACTACTTTTATTGTGTCTGATGACTCGTTCTTTGTGGATTGTTTCCTTCTCTGTCTCATAGCTTATAGCTTTGGTTTTTTTTTTTTTTTTAAAGGACTCATTTTTGGTGATCTTTAAAAAAATATTTTGTCAGAGATCCATGGTAATCATAGGCCAGTGAGTAATTTTTATATGAATTTCTTTCTTGGAAACCCAAATTAATGGATGGCATATCTATCAATGATTGGGATTCTCAGAGATCTTTTCTCTCCCTTCAGAGTTATTCTGTGACAGAAAAGCTTCTTTGTCATCTCACTGTACCAGGGGGGTGGGTTTTGTTTAGTTTATTCTTTCTTTGAGGTACAGAACTTAATGGGTTTTTAATTTTTCTGTGTATGAGGGCAAGAAGTGAGGGAGGGTGCTCATAATTACTGATTTCTGCTTGGCCCCAGGTTTTATTTGTTTACTTTGTTTTTTTAAAAAACAATCATTTTAAAGTGATAAAAAATGTGTATATACTGTATTGTGTATAACGTGATGTTTTGGAATATGTATACATTGTAGAATGGCTAAATTGAGTTAATTAATATACTCGTTACTTCACATGTAATTTTTGTGGTGAGAACACTTAAAACTTAATCTCTTAGTGATTTTTCAAGAATGTGTTACCTGTTTTACAATAGATCGTTTGAATTTATTCTTATTTAACCACAATTTTGTACCCTTTGACCAAAATCACCCATTCCTCTCTGCCCCCACTTACCTCCACCCCCGTTACCCCCCATTCTGCTCTGCTCCTGTGAGTTCCACTATTTTAGATTCCACATATAGGTGAGATATTCTAGCATTTGTTTTTCCGCATCTGGCTTGATTCCCTTAATGTAATGTCCTCCAGATTCACCCATGTTGTTACAAATGCCAGGCTTTCCAACTTTTTCTTCTTTTTTCTTTTTACTGTGATGTCTATAGGCTGGATTTGAATTTCTGGGCTCAAAGGGTCCACCTGCCTTAGACTCTCAAGTAGATAGGACTGCAGGTGCTCACCATACCTGCCCCCCCCCCCCTTTTTGAGGCTGAATAGTATTCTATTGTATATATATACCAATTTTCTTTATTCATTAACATGTGGATTTAAAGATTTAAACACCTTGCTCATTCAATCCTGTCCCCACTCCAGATAGGGTCATATTGTGTGCTCAAGGCTCTGATGTCTAATTTCTTCTTTATTTCTCTCATCTGGGTATTTCTCTGTCCTTTTTCTGTAAGGTTAAACTATACATTAATTTTTTTTTTCCTGCATTTTACCCAGCATTTCTAAGTGTTTGTAATGGAAAAGTTTTCATGTTGTCTAGTCTGCCTGTATTGGTTAAGGATTGATTGTGTTCATCTCAATTAACAGCAACATGGCTGCAGTGACTTACCCAAATAGGGATTTATTTACTCACCTATCAAGTTCAGAGGTAGGCAATTTTCTTTGTTTTATTTTAGCCATTCTTAGCATGTAGCTTTCATCCTACTATCTCAGGATAGCTCCTGTACCTCTAGGCATCACACGTTTTCAAGGAAAATAAAGGATGAAGGGTGAATCCTGCTTTGTCTTTTTTAAGTGAAGAAAATCGTTTTTCGTAAGCTCCACCGAGCAAACCTTTAATTACATCTCTTTAACTAGAACTGGGTCATTTATTAATAGTTCCCCACAAATGCAATGGAGTGGTAAATGCAATTTGCCCTGTTAAAAAATAGTCTTATTTTCTTAACAACAAATACTGTCATTCTGAACAAAATGGAGCTTCTGTTAAGAAAGAGACAATAGTTACAGGGTAAGCAACTGTCAATACCCGCCATGCTGCTATAGGGCAAGACTTGAAAGTTTCCCATTTTCACTGAACCTTCCTTTCAGTTTTACGTTGGTAAATAGGGCCAGCTACGTAATTTATGTGGACCAGTGCATAATGAAAGTTTTTTTTTGTTGTTGTTCAACAGCTAAAGAAAAGTGCTGTTGAAAGTTGTAAAAACAGCCTGGGTGCAGTGGCTCACACCTGTAATCCTAGCATTTTGGGAGGCCCAGGCAGGAGGATCACTTGAGCTCAGGAATTCAGGACCAGACTGAGCAAGAGTGAGATGCTGTCTCTACTAAAAATAGAAAAATTAGCGGGGCATTGTGGTGGGCACCTATGGTCCCAGCTACTTGGGAGGGTGAGGCAGGAGGATCATGTGAACCCAGGAGTTAGAGATTGCTGAGAGCTAGTCTAATGCCATAGCATTCTAGCTCAGATAATAGAGTGAGACTCCTGACTCAAAAAAAAGGTGCAAAAATTAAGAAAAAATGCCTTTCTTCTTCGATTTCTTGACTTATCATAGTGTTTTTGCTTGCTATTTAATGTCATTCTAAGTAAAGGAAAATTATAATTTAAATTATTAGCATGAATTTTATCATACATCATGTTGCACTATGCCAGTTTTAAAATACAAATAGAGAGTGGCTCGGCGCCTGTGGCTCAAGCGGCTAAGGCGCCAGCCACATACACCTAAGGTGGCGGGTTCGAATCCCCAGCCCGGGCCCACCAAACAACAGTGATGGCTGCAACCAAAAAAAATGGCCAGGCGTTGTGGCGGGTGCGTGTAGTCCCAGCTACTTGGGAGGCTGAGGTGGGAGACTCGCTTGAGCCCAGGAGTTGGAGGTTGCTGTGAGTGTGATGCCATGGCACTCTACCCAGGGGGACAGCTTGAGGCTCCATCTCAAAAAAAAAAATACAAATAGAGCACTGAGCATGTATACATAGTGGTTGCCTCTTAGGAGCAGGTCTGGGGGCGAGGAGTGGGAAGGGTAGGAAGCTGTCACTGTTCATTTTTCATCTTTCTGTATTGCTTGGATCTTCAACCTCTGTGTGTGTGTGCATATGTATGCTTGTATACAGGGTGTCATAAAGTTCATGTGCAATTTAAAATATGTATGTAACATTTATATCTGCTTCATAAATGTTTTTATAACTTTCTCATTTTTGGAATTTAGAGTAAGAGCTTTATTTATTTAACAAAGCAGAAAGCCACCAGCAAACTAAGTATTACTGCCCAGAAATAGCCAGTGAGGTCTCTTTACGTAATGAACACAGATGAAGACAGAGAGAGACACATACATGTGTGCCCACACACAGAGAAAACAGAGAAAGAAAAAAATTATAGGAGGCATTAAATTAAATTTATTTGAATTTAACAGAAGTCAAAGCTGAGTGAAAAGTGGATAATTAAACTTCATATTAGGAATTTCCCGCAAAGAATATTACATCCTCAAAGACCCCTATTAGAGTCATTTTGTGTTTTTTTTCCCTTCTTTTTTCCTTTTTCTAAACTGCCTGTTTCAATCTTAGACATCATGTATTAACTTATTATGTTAAAGATGAGGTAATGGAAATTCACAGGTTTTTACCTTTCCTTTGCCTCCCTACTACCTTACATTGCTTTGATTATTTTTGCTTTTAGCAGAGTTAAATGGGGAGTCAGCAGTTATGTCCAGGGTTATGGAAAGGTGTAGGAAAACAAGTATTCTCAAACATTGTTTGAAGGAGGACACACTGATAAATACATTAGAAAGGTAATTTGACATATTTATCAAAACTTAAATTACAGGAGTTCTTTGACCCATCAATTCTACTTGTAGGAGTCTATCCAAAGATATGTTGTACAAAGATAACTTCACAAACATTTTTGCAGAATTGCTTTTAGTACCAAAATGTTGGAAACAAATGTAAAAAAGATAGTTTTATGATTTATGGTGCATTTACAATGTGCAATATTATGCAATTGTTAAAAGAATTATGGAGACAAATACATAGTAAAATGGAAAAATCTCTAAATTGTTAAGAGAAAAAGAAAGTCATATACCATACCTATAGTGTGATTATATTTATTTATTATAAAAGAATATAAATATATTTTCAAACATCTATATTGATATACATAGAGAAAACTAGGGACTGGGAAAATAAGGAGAAACTTTAACATTGAATCCTATATACTGAAAATCTGCATTAATGTTTTATTCCGGTAATGTATACTTGTATAATAGACTGAGACAAAGAAACATGCATAACAGACTGAGAAAAAGAAACAAATTCTAGTCCCTTCTTCCTCAAAATTTAATATGTGAGGTAAATAATCTAATTTAATCTAGTATTTCACATAAAAAAGATTGATGGAATGGTTGTCTTCATTATCTTTAACATGAAAAATAAAATAACACAAAGTAAACTAGTCTCGACACAATCCACATAGCTTGTAAAGATATTAGCCAACAGGCCACAACTTGTCCTTACTTCAGAATGACACAGTTTCTTCCCTGTTATGCTTAGGATGCTGGAATAATTTAGTTCACCACACCCTGAGTCTAGGGTATTGGCAATACTATGCTTAAAGAGACATCGGCATTGTCTCCTTACTCCCTGAGCTCAAAGCATCAGTAAATAACTGTTATGTAGAGTTTCTAAAATTATTTTACCCTTTGTGCCCATATTTTTACTGCAAGGTTGAATACCTATTCCACTTTAAAATAAAGCTTGATTTTAATTTTATTTTAGCCTTTAGTTGGAGATAGGATCTTATGACTTGGGGTGAAGACTAAAAGGAAGAGTAAAATAATGATTGGTTCACCTTGTTAGAATTTAGGTTAATAAGACTCATACTAGCAATAAGCTTCCCATATTGAAAGGTACATAACAGTTATTTACAGATGCTGTGAGGTCACGAAGTTAGGAGACAATGTCATCAAATGATGTGGTATGAGGTTAAAGTCTTACATTCCCCAGGAGCATTTCAAAAGGACCTATTTATCAGTTGCTTACCAATCTGAGCAACTAATAAGCAACTAACATAAGCAACCCCTGTGTTAAGTTCTATGGAGGGCACCAATATAAAAAATAGTCCCTTCTGTCAACGTACAAGGATACATTGAACGTTATGGAAAGTTGATTCTAAGAAAATCTAGCTTGGAAGGCATTCAAGTGGCTGTGATGGAGTTAGGGGTACCCAAGAGTCTTGCTAAGAAGGACAGAACAGGATTCCTGTGCTCAGAGGGCATATAGTTTTATTCACGTGCAAAGAACCTACACTGTGAGACTGTGTTGCCAAGCCAAGCCAAGTATTAATAGAACAGGCTACAGCAAATCACAGAAAAGACACATAATTTGGGTTGAGAAGTCAAATAAGCCTCATCAGCATGAGGTATGAGATGTCTAATAACATCTAGAAGGCAACTGGAAATATGTGATTAAAGCTTGGAAGAGAGAACACTGGGTTGAAGGTACAGACTTTGGAGTCATTTGCATATGTATGATAAATAAGATCTCCAACAGGAGATACACAGAATGAGAAAGAAAGGAAGATTTGGACTTGAAAGAAACAGACACTGAAAATCAGACTAGGCAGATTAAAAACAATAGAACATCTAGAAGTTCAGTAATTATCATACAGTCATTAAAGTAAAAAAACTTAATGGACTAATTAATAGCATATTAGCCACAGATGAAAAGAGGTTAGTAAGTGCAAGATAATTCTGAGGAACATATACAGAAGGTAGCCCAGAGAAATAGGGAATGAAAAATATGGCTAGAATGAGGATAGAATGAGAAAATTCAATGCATCATCTAAGAAAAAAGGGAGAGAGAAAAATTTGATGAAATAATAGCTGATAATTTCCCCAAATTGATGAAAGACCATCTCAAGTCAAGAATCAGGAATCTCAAGTAGAAGAAACAAAGAGAAGATTCTCCAGACACATTATAGTGGAATTGTAGTGTTAGATAGACAGCAAGTGGCCTCTCAGACTCTCCTAAGGGACAGAGCAGGTGCCTTCATGCTGCCCCACCTTAATCCCATCTTGAGCAGCTGCCACACCTGGGGAAGGACGAACACCCAGGCACAATAGGATTTGGAAAGTCACCTACAGTAACCCAAGGCTGATTTAAAAGTGATTGCATGACAACATCTGAACTGTGAGGAAGAGCTGATCCAGCAGACAGTATAAAACATGTCCATTTACCAGAACCTTTTTGTCTCAACAGGGGGCCATCTGTTGCCTACAGGGACTATATCTTGCTCTGTAAACCTGTATCTTGCTCCTTGCTCTGTAAATCCATCTTTCTTTTCTTTAATAAGCTTTGTTTTGTGCTTGATTTCCTTATGGCGGGTCTGGTCATTGTTACGCCAAGAGCACACCAAGAACCAGGAATGCAGACAATTGCCTGAATGCCCAAGTAGTACTACAATAGCAAAGATAAACTCTAGAAAGGAATAAGATATAAATAGTAGTCTACCTACAAAGAAATGACGATTAGATCAGCAAAAGAGCAGCAAGAGATTTCTCACCAACAATAGTAGAGGCTGGAAGAAGCTAATAAAATAGTATCTTCATAAAGCCAAGGGCAATCTAGCTTTTCCTAAGCCTAGAATCTGATACCCATGTTAGACAAAAGCTGAGAAAATTTACCTCTCACAGACTGACGCTAAAAGACTAAAGTATACAAGTCAATACCATATATTGTTTAAAGATGTACTCCTATATATTATACATGTATTCATACTCCTGTATATTATATGCTGATGATACATAGACAGTATGTGAGAAAATAAAAGTATAAGAACAAGCATGGGAATGATAAATGCCTAATTCAAAATAATGATTATTTGTAGGAGAAAAGAAGAGAATGGAATTGGAACTTCATTTATATATGTGAAGATTCATTATTTTTTATACTTTTTCATTAGTTTAAAATATGTTTAAATAAAAGGGAGGAGAGAGTTTTAAAAAGTAATGATGTATCAAAACCTGCATGAGAAAATAGGAATGGGACATTCCACAGATTCCGGCCCTGGTCTGGATGGCTTCACACCAGAATTCTATCAAACCTTCAAAGAAGAGCTTGTTCCTATACTGAAGAAGTTATTCCAAAAAATTGAGGAGGAAAGAATCTTCCCCAACACATTCTATGAAGCAAACATCACCCTGATGCCAAAACCAGGAAAAGACCCAACTAAAAAGAATTTCAGACCAATTTTACTAATGAATATAGATGCAAAAATTCTCAACAAAATCCTAGCCAATAGATTATAGTTTATCATCAAAAAAATCATACATCATCATCAAGTAGGTTTTATCCCAGGGATGCAAGGCTGGTTTAACATATGCAAGTCCAAAAATGTTATCCACTGTATCAACAGAAGCAGAAACAAAGACCATATGATCCTCTCAATAGATGCAGAAAAAGCATTCGATAAAAGCCAGCATCCTTTTCTAATTAGAACACTGAGGAGTATAGGCATAGGTGGCACATTTCTTAAACTGATTGAAGCTATCTATGACAAACCCACAGCTAATATTTTGCTGAATGGAGTAAAACTGAAAACTTTTCCTCTTAGAACTGGAACCAGACAAGGTTGTCCTCTGTCACCATTATTATTCAACATAGTGCTGGAAGTTCTAGCCAATACAATTAGGCAAGACAAAGAAATAAAGGGAATCCAAATGGGAGCAGAGGAGGTCAAACTCTCCCTCTTTGCTGATGATATGATCTTATACTTAGAGAACTCTAAAGACTCAACCACAAGACTCTTGGAGGTCATCAAAAAAATATAGTAATGTCTCAGGATATAAAATCAGTGTCCACAAGTCAGTTGCCTTTGTATATGCCAAGAAGAGCCAAGATGAGAGGTTAACTGAGGACACAACTCCCTTCACCATAGCCCCAAAGAAAATGAAATACTTAGGAATATACCTAACAAAACAGGTGAAGGACCTCTATAAAGAAAATTATGAAACCCTAAGAAAGGAAATAACAGAGTACTTTAACAAATGGAAGAATATACCATGCTCATGGCTGGGAAGAATCAACATTGTTAAAATGTCTATACTTCCCAGAGCAATCTACTGATTCAACGCCATCCCTATTAAAATACCAACATTGTACTTTCAAGTCTTGAAAAAAATTATTCTGCATTTTGTATGGAACCAAAAAAAAACCTCCCACATAGCCAAGGCAGTTCTTAGTAATAAAAATAAAGCTAGGGGCATCAGCATACCAGAGTTTAGGCTGTACTACAAGGCCATAGTGGTCAAGACTGTGTGGTACTGGCACAGAAATAGAAACATAGATATTTGGAATTGAATAGAAAACCAGGAAATGAAGCTAACATCTTACAACCACCTAATCTTTGATAAACCAAACAAGAACATACACTGGGGGAAAGACGCCTATTCAGAAAATGGTGCTGGGAGAACTGGATATCCACATGTAAAAGACTGAAACTGGACCTTCACCTTTCTCTACTCACAAAAAGTGATTAAAGATGGATAAATGACTTAAATTTAAGGTGTGAAACAATAAAAATCCTCAAAGAAAGAATAGGAAAAACACTGGAAGATATTGGCCTGGGGAAAGACTTTATGAAGAAGATTGCCATGGCAATAGCAACAGCAGAAATAATAAACAAATGGGATTTAATTAAACTGAAAAGCTTCTGTACAGCCAAGGAGACAACAACCAGAGCAAACAGACAACCTACCCAATGGGAAATGATATTTGCATATTTTGAATGACAAAAGCTTAATAACTAGAATCTATAGAGAATTCACAAGGAAAAAACCAACAATCTCATACATTAATGGGGAAGAGAGATGAATAGAACCTTCTCTAAAGAAGATAGATGAATGGCTAGCAAACACATGAAAAAATGCTCATCATTTCTAATTATTAGAGAAATGCAAATTAAAACTACCCTGAGATATCTTCTAACCCCAGCAAGAATGGTCCATCACAAAATCTCAAAACCGCAGCTGCTGGCGTGGATGTGGAGAGAAGGGAACACTTTTACACTGCTAATGGGATTGCAAACTAATACAACCTTTTTGGAAGGAAGTATGGAGAAACCTCAAAGAACTCAACCTAGACCTCCTGTTTGATCCTGCAATTCCATTACTGGACATCTATCCAGAAGGAAAAAAAATCCCTTTTATTATAAAGACACCTGGACTACACTATTTGCTGCAGCTCAATTTACAATTACTAAAATGTGGGAACAACCTAAATGCCCCTCAACCCAGGAATGGATTGGCAAGCTGTGATATATGTATAGCATGGAATACTATTCAGCCATTAAAAAAATGGAGATTTTGCAGCATTTGTATGGAACATATATTCTTTTTTTTTTTTTTTTTTGAGACAGAGCCTCAAGCTGTCCCCCTGGGTAGAGTGCCGTGGCATTACAGCTCACAGCAACCTCCAACTCCTGGGCTCAAGCGAGTCTCCTGCCTCAGCCTCCCAAGTAGCTGGGACCACAGGCGCCCGCCACAACGCCTGGCTATTTTTTGGTTGCAGCCATCATTGTTGTTTGGCGGGTCCGGGCTGGGGATTCGAACCCGCCACCTTAGGTGTACGTGGCTGGCGCCTTAGCTGGTTGAGCTATAGGCGCCGAGCCTGGAACATATATTCTTAGTGAAGTATCTCAGGAATGGAGAAGCATGAATCCTACGTATTCAACTTTGATATAAGGACAATTATTGACAATTAATGACACGGTGGGGCATGAGGGAAGGGGACAGCAGACAGAAGGAGGGAGGGGGCGAGGGAAAGGAAAAGGAAAAAGAAAAGAAAATAGTGACTAGTATTCACATAAATTAGATTTAATTTTGACCAAAGTATATTACTTGAACATTAATTTTTGATTCAACTTGTTAATATCTTGTTTAGGATATTGCATCCTCAATTATAACTGAAATATGTTTGTAATTTCCCTTTATAATAATATATTTTTTCCAATTTTAATATCAGATGTGTCCAGATGAAGTAGAATGATTTTGAAGTATCTCTTCTTTTTCTATTGTCTGTAAGATTTGGCATGATCTGTTTTTTGAAATTATCTTCTGTTTTTATTTATAAATATTAGTTGTCTATTTTTGAGACTTTGGAGAAAAAAAAAGAAGTTAACTGATGACTCCATACTGAACCTCAGAGACAAAGCATTCTATGATAGACATACTCTTATCTGACAATGTGAATGTTACTTTTTTTGTGTTATTAGTATTATTATTGCTCAATATTTCGTTGTAGCAATCGTCTGGTTTCTTTTCGGAATGTATTTATCTTCATTCGTTCTTTATGAGGTTTTTATTTCTAGTCCTTATCTTAAACATTGTTATTGTTATTAAATTTTAAGCCTTTTTAATTTTGTGAAGGCAAAACGTGGAAACCAAATAAACACATGTCTATGTAAAAAAAAAAAACCTGCATGAGAAAATAAGAACGGGATATTCCACAGATTCAGATGCCAAAAGGCCACTGAAAACATTCCAGAGAACTGTTTTCCCGGAGAGAATGGAATTCTCTCCGGGGAAACAGTTTGTTCGGATTGGAAACAAATCCTTTCTAACCTGCTTACATTCGCACGCATTATTTCTACTTAGCTACTATTACAATAGAAAAGGTGTTCTTCTCATCAACCAACAGCCCTTTCTCTTCTCTGTGTTTTCTGGGTCCTACATCTCCCACCTTCTGGGAATTCATACATTTATCCCTTTTCTTTACTAATTTTCATTTTCTCCATTTATACAAGATATTTACCAGCATTTAAACATGCGTTAAGTCTCTAAGTGTTCTCCAAACATCCCATTTCAAAACTCCTCCTTCCCCAAATTACCTCTATTTACTATCACAACCCATTCTAACCACTGCCTTATTTATCTCCTTCCATGTCAAAACACCTTGAGAGAATTGTCTCCAATTACTGCCTCAATGTCTGTACCTCCCATTTACCTTGAAACACTCTAATGTGGTTCCTGCCCTACCGCTTCCCAGAAATTACTCCCCCTAAGATCACCAGTGATTTTTCTTGATATTCTGCACCATTTCCTTCTTAATCATCATCCTAATACATGCAGTATTTGTTGAGCGTCTGCCGTATACCAGGGACTGTGTTAATGTAGGGTGACCAGACGTCCCACTTTTCAACAATTTGTCCCGAGTCGCCGTTTTAAAAAAGTCCCGATTTTTGAAAGAATGCGCCAACGGGCGGGAGAACAGGAAGGGAATATACGGTTTTCGGCTGCCATGTGGCTGTTTCACCAGAATATGAGTTTTATATTATTTTTGTTAATTTTATAATGTTAAACTGTAATAGCAAATAATTGCTGAGAAGTGATTATTGAGAACTGCTTATCAAAATTTGCATTGTTGTCAGGCCCCGCCCCCCCCATGTTGTCCCGCCTTACCGGTGTTAAAATCTGGTCACCCTAATGTGTTTACTTTATATACATTATTTCCTTCTTGAAACCTCTCTTCCTTTGGTTGCCATGACATAACACTCCTTTGATTTTCCTGCTACTTCTCAAGTAGATACTCTGATTTCTTTGCTCACCCTATTTTTCTAGCCTCTAATTGATGAGGTTCCTCAAAGTATAATCCTTACTCCTCTACTTTCTCACCCTAAAACACAGATAATTTCTTTTTTTTGAGACAGAGTCTTGCTTTGCTGCCTTTGGTACAGTGCTCTGGCAACATAGCTCACAGCAACCTCAAACTCTTGAGCTCAAGTGATTCTCTTACCTCAGCCTCAAGTAGCTGGGACTACAGGTGGTTGACACAAGGCCAGGCTATTTTTTTTAGATATGGAGTCTTGCTCCTGCTCAGGCTGGTCTCCAACCCATGAGCTCAGGCAATCCACCTGCCTCAGCCTCCCAGAGAGCTGGGACTACAGGTATGAGCCACTATGCCTGGCAGATAATTTCCTTCATTTATATACATCTATCCATACACATGACTCTTGGTTTTCTAGCATGTAAATCTTTAAAAGACAAGAAGTCTTTTTTTTTTGTTAAACTTAACCACAATACCATTATTATACCTAAAATAAATTTAACAATGGTTCCTTGATATTAGGAAATACCCAGGCTGGGTGTGGTGGCTCACACCTGTTGTCCCAGTGCTGTGGGAGGCTGAGGTGGGGTGGATTGCCCTGAGCTCAGAGGTTTGAGACCAGGGTGAGCGAGAGTGAGACCTCATCTCTACGAAATAATTGCTGGGATTTCTGGCAGATGCCTGTAATCCCAACTACTTGGGAGGCTGAGGCTAGATAATCACTTAAACCCAAGGACCCAGGGGTTGGTGAAGGTTGCTGTGAGCTATGATTCCACAGTACTCTATTGAGGGCCACAAAGTGAGATTCTGTCTCCATAAAAAAAAAAAAAAAAGAAAGAAAATGGAAATGCCCAGTGAGCGGCTTTCCAATTGTCTCCTGATCAGCATAACATTTTTCTAAATTTTAAAAGTTAAGTTTCTTGTGGAGTTACTCTCTTGATTTCAATCCCTTAGTGATTTCTCATTAGTCCTAGGATAAGGAACAAAATCTTTAACTGAGCCTATAGGCCTTGCATGATTTGTCCTGGTTTATCTCAGGACAAATTAGATCAATTAAATGAAATCTAGAGCTCTTGAATGTTATTTCACATCTATTATCTTAAATTGATATCCAGTTGATAATGTTAACTCAAAAAGGAACTGAACCCCTCATGGTAATACGCATCTTTGGAAGTTTGTTCAGACCAAAAGGAGGAAAACGAGGAATACTGCTAAGGGAAATGATGCAGACTTGGCTTAACTAAGGTAGAGATGCTAATAAAAGGGTCTTGATAAACATTCTAGGGCAATCTGCTCCAGTTTGCACCTCAGCAAACTCAGGGTTTGAGAAGAATCCAGTGCAATTGAAATCGTTCCCTTTGCTGTGCCCAGACAACCTTCACAAGGACAGACGGCCTACCTAGGTTGACCTCTTTGTTGCCAGCTCAAGAGTTTACCAGGAAAAATGTGCCGACAAGACTGCAGTTTTTTTCTCTCATAAGTGTAGCGTTTACCCTTATCCCTGGACAGCATTCTAATGAATGTCTTCCAATATGTAAAAAAAAAATGGTTTGTAGTTAAATAACTAAATGTCTATGAGTTGTTCTTCAGTGATGAAAGGTTGGTCGCATTCTTTCTCCATTCTTTATCATCTCAAACCTCCATCCACATTCTATCTTCTATCCAAGATAGAAATCTGGGGGCATTTTCAATGCTTTCTTATCCTTCACCCCTTGGCTTCTTCCAATATCCAATTTATCATCAAGATATGAATTTATTTTCAAAATATATCTTGATAGCAACCATTGTAGGCCAACCCCAAATCATCTGTTGTTTGGACCATTGAAATATCCTAATTGGTCCTGTTATTTCTCTCTACACTCCCATTCATTCTCTTCCATTTCATAGGAGCCAGAGTGTTTTTTAAAACCACATATCTTTTCCTGTTTAACTACAGTCAGCCCTCTGTATCCAAGGATTCTGCATCACCCAATTCAACTAACTGGGGATTGGAGATAAAATAAAGCAAAAAAACCCCAGTACAACAATTGAAAACAAATAAAAACATAGTATACCAACTATTTATATAACATTTACATTGTGTTAGGCATTATAAGTAACCTAGAGATGATTTAAAGTACAGAGGAGTTGTACATAGGTTATATGCAAATACTGTGCAATTTTATACACACACACACATGAAAGGTTTGAATATACGTGGGGTGTGCAGGAGGCAGGGAGGTGGTGGTGGTGTCCTAGAACCAATCTCCCATGCATACTGAGGAATGGCTGTATTTCAGTTGGCTTCCATCATACTAATCATATTTTATCACTTTTATCATCATAAAGTGATAAAACCATGAGTTCTTAATATGGCCCAGTCTTTCCCCTGGCCCCCACCTGCTATCCTAAAGTCATCTGGTACTACTGTCTCCTACAACTAAACCATACTACCCTGATTTCAATTCCTTTAGTCAACAAACCTTTTCCTCTTGCTTCTGCTATTCCCTTTGCCTTAAATCCCCCTTGATGCTCATTCTTGAGAATTTGGCTTATTGCTTTCTCAGAGAAGCCCTTCCAACACTCCCTAGCAAATTAACGATTCTTTGGTAAGTCCTTCGTAGCTCTTAACATCATTTATATTCATTTACATAATAATTTGTATAAAGCTATAAACTGCAAAAGTTCAAGGATCATATCTGCTTTTTAAAAATCTTAGATAATGCAAGCTTAGCACATAGCAGGCACTATACTTTTTTTGAACAAATAAGTGAGATAAGTTATGTGGAAGCATCTAGTATGGTAACTATACATAGATAATTCTCAAGTTGATTTTCCTTTTTTAATTTAAACATTTACATTAGAGATTGGTCTTTTACTGAAAGGGAGGTTATTAGGGTTTTTAAAAAATTGTGTATTTGAAATCTTTTGAATGACTATAATCATTCCACTAGATGTCAGACTAACCTAAAAATTGTTCTAAAATAAAAGTATTATGCATGGCTCCAGTGTTTAGTTGAGCTGTAAAGATAATCCCCATGTTGTTAATGTAGTGAAGATAGATAATATTTTTAGAGATAACTTTGAAATTGAGATTGTGGATGCTCCATGATTATATTTAGGGTGCTAGGGATATAATTCTCTTGTGATGTAGAAGGTCATAGTGATTTGGGGTTTCTCATCAAAGACTTGAACTCTATCAGTAATAAAATACTTATGGAATATAAGAAAAGGCTAACAATTGATGATATTTATTGAGTATCTGATACATGCCAGGAACTTTGTTAAATGATTTACATGTTTTCTCTCATTTAATCTCAATTAAATTATGATAGGAATTAAAAGTTTTTAAATTAATAAACCAATCTTGCGAGATAAATAGTACTATTGACCTCATTTTGCAAACTGGTGTTTAAAAAAGTTAAATAGCTATTCTTAAAAACTCTCAAAGAGTTAGCATAAACTTTCATTATTCTTTATAAAAATACTTATGAAAATTTTCTTTCTTTTTTTCTTTATTATTGTTGGGGATCATTGAGGATACAAAGAACCAAGTTACATTGATTGCATTTTTTAGTTAAAGTCCCTCTTATAAAATGAAAATAAACTTCTACTTCTAAAAAATAAAGATGTTTTAATAATGAAAGACTTAACATTAAAACCACTTGGAATTCAGGATTTTATGAGATAATTAAATAAATGATGTTGGTTAGTGGAAGAGAATAGGATGGTAGTGCAAAGAGCATAAGTTTTAGAAGTAGACAGACCTTGGTTTGCATCTCAGCCTCACTATTTACTCGCTTTAATCTGAACTTGGGCAAGTCATTTCACATCTCTAAACCTCAGTTCCCTTTTCAGTTAAGTGCTACTTAACTACTACTTTGCAGAGCTGAAGTAAAGGTTAAATAGGGAAATAATATGAAAACAGTCACCATGGTGACTGGCATCTAGTAAGTTATAGTTCAAAAATCTTATTATTTTTATTATAAATGTCTTAGTCTCAGAGCAAAATATAATACTTTTATGATGTATTTTGACAAGTTTGCAAACTCATCCTAGAAAAACATGCTACATCCCTCATTGCTGAGTGTCACTATGGTCACCTTTGAAGTCCTCCCCTGGGGAAGCCATGCACTGATGCCAGTGCTTATGCGCCCTGCCGAGCAATTTTGTGACTCTTTTTCTGGAATGGCCATCAGCTCTGTTGTATTACACTTGATGTTGGGAATGCCATCTAAATGTCTTCCTTTCAATATTTTCTTTATCTTCAGCTAAAGAAAAAAGTCATTGGGGGGCCAAATCATGTGAGCAGGTCCGGTGTTCCAAAACAGTTATTGGTTTTCTGACTAAAAACCGTATGGGCTGGTGCATTGTCGTGATACAAGAGCCCTGATTTGTTGACAAAAAGATCAGGTAGTTTTTGTGTAACTTTTTAATGAAGCCTTTTCAGCGCTTCCAAATAGTAAACTTGTTAAACTATCCAGTTAGTAAAAATTCTTAATGAATAATTCCTCCAATATCAAAAAAGTTTAGGAACGTTATTTTGACTCTTGATTTGAACTGATGGAATGTTTTGGTGGTGGAGAATTGACTGATTTCCATTGTGCACTTTGACACTTTGTTTCAGGGTTGTATTGGTACGCCCACGTTTCATCAGCAGTAATAACAGAGCCCCAAACATTATCTAGTCTCTCCAAAAAGCCTTGGCAAAATTCAACTCCTCTTTGCTTTTGTTCATTGGTGAGCTCCTTTTGGGACCATTTTTGCACACAGCTTCCTCATGCCCAGATTTTCAGTTAAGATTTTCCTAACTATTTCTCCGTCAATGTTTACTTGATCTGCTGTGCTTCTTGCAGTCAGCTGATGATTTTGATGCACAATCTGACCCATTTTTGCAATGTTCTTTGTCAGTTCTGTTATTTCCTGACTGCCCTGACCTCTCTTCATCAGTGACAAAATTCCTCCCACCCCAGAAAAACACGTAATCCATTTGTACAGTGCCATTTTCTTCGTGGCATTATTCCCATAAACTTGGACTGACATGTCTCTGATTTCACTTCCACTCTTTCCAAATTTAACAGGAAATTTAATGCTTTTTTTTTATAGCTCTAATTCAAGCTCTGACATTCTTGTGATGGGACACAAAAACAACATGACACCAATAATGAAAACCACTCAGCAAGATGCTGCCACATGTTGCCAGGAATATAGCTGTGGGACCCTGATATACCAGGGTTATGAATCCTTACCAAGTTGCTTATGTAGTGCTGTCAACATAATTGCCTGGTGGCAAGTTTACAAACTTAATTGTCTGACCTTGTATAAATATCTTGGGTTAAAAACCCCTCCCATTTTGGTCATGGCAGATAAATATTCAAAATAGCAATACAAATTCATAGTGATTGACTTAAATTTATGGATACATAAAAAGAATATTTAATTTTTTTAAAATAATGAGAATATTTCTATTGAGAATCTTTTTTTTTTTTGAAACGGGGCCTCAAGCTATCCCCCTGGGTAGAGTGCCATGGCCTCACAGCTCACAGCAACCTCCAACTCCTGGGCTCAAGCGAGTCTCCTGCCTCAGCCTCCCAAGTAGCTGGGACTACAGGCGCCCGCCACAGCGCCGGCTATTTTTTGGTTGCAGCCGTCATTGTTGTTTGGCGGGCCGGGCTGGGGATTGGAACTCGCCACCTTAGGTGTATGTGGCTTGGCACCTTAGCCTCTTGAGCCACAGGTGCCGAGCCTATTGAGGATCTAAAACTTAAAATCACATATCTTGCACTTAGTCAACATTTTTAAACTACCTTTGGTGCCTGGATGTGATAGTACAGGAGGTAAAGAAAGAAATGAGGTTCACTGTTTCCTATCTATGTTTCTGTTATTTCTTGCCAAGGCTCCTTTCAAAGTCTTCAAAATGATTTCTCCATTTCAATGTCTTTCACACAAGTTTTCAAGATGAGTGCTCCTAAAAGTGCAGTTCAGGCCATGCTACAACTTGCTCAAAATCTGTAGTTTCCACTGCCTACCAAGATAAGTCTACTCTAATCTTGGTTAGAGTCATGTCATAGACTATTTCACTGTTTTTACTACCTATATTTTGATGTGTGCATTTATAATGCGCTCCTGTGCATAACATGCACACACATTTTTGCCCCAAACTTTCAGGAAAAAAAAAACTTTTGCTTCGATTTTTTAATTCACACTTTAATTTGTTCATATTTAGGTAATTGTGTTTTGGAATTTTTCAAAACATCAGGTAGATTGCTAGCTCCCACCTAACGTATATGAAGAGAAATACGTAAGCATTTCCTTTGTTGGTCGAAAATGCTTTCAATCCAAGCTCATCTATCTTAAGTTCAACAAAACTTATTACCATATTCTTGGGTATTTTCATATAGATATTGTTACTGCTTTCTAGATTTATGCTTTTGACACATAAAAGCATAAGCATAAATAAAATAAGCATCAACACATAAGCATAAATAAAATCATTAAAAAGCATTTGTATAAATATGGGATTCGTACTATCCATGTGTAAAGCACATCCTTATTTTTCCCTCTAAAATTTGGGCAAAAAAGTTGAGGTGTCAGGTACCCCTCCAGCCAACAGGGGGCGTGTGGGCGTTTCTTCCCTCCCTGGTCCACCGTCCCTTGCAAGGTAGGTATCTTAGGGTTCTATGTGGTGCCAGCCCTTCAGCTCCTGCATACTAAGATGCTGATAAGTCATCCTTTAGTGTTTGACTGTTATTGGCTTCACTGGCGGGTTGCTGTTAAGCTGTGATTCTCTATATTTGCCTGTCTCTCCAGATTTTTAGTGGCTGGTTGTGGTGTTAGTGAGTTCAATTATCTAGCAAATTTAAGAATTGTTGCCTTTTAGTTCAGCTTTTTTTCTTGTTGGGAGGATGGGAAGAACAACTTCTAAGCTTGTTACATGTCAAACTAGTGGCATTGCTTTTTTTATAAATTGATATTGCATCTGGTAACTTTTCAGAACTCTGTTATTTTGTTTGTTGATTCTATTGGATTTTCTTTTTTTTTTTTTGGCCGGGTCTGGGTTTGAACCCGCCACCTCCGGCATTATGGGGCTGGAGCCCTATCCCTTTGAGCCACAGGCACCACCCATATTGTATTTTCGGATATGAGGGTGATCTGGCTATGATATCTGTCACCAACTGATTGCCAACGTTGATGCAGCTCTTGTGGCTGGCCAGGCAGGCTGTCCCCCTCCACCCTCAGTTCCATGTGCATCCTTCCCAAAGCTGTGCTGGGCCAGAGGGGACAATCTTCCTGGAGAGAGGACCACTGTTCTTTAGTCAAGGGTATACAAGCAGCTGCACTCCCCTGCTAGAACCTCCAAACAAGCTCTATTGGATTTTCTGTGTCACCTGCAAATAATTACAGTTTTATGTTCTTCTTTCCAATTGTTGTTCTTTTTTTTACCTATTGCATAGGAATCTTTTCTCACTGACTGCTAACACTCTATAAATCATTTAGTATGGTGACCATGTATACAAGACTAAATTAACTATCTTTTAACTCTTTGAGACTTTTATAATCAATAATTTTTATGATTTATAGATTTTTTTTTTTTTTTGAACACAGTCTGACTTTATTGCCCGCTATAGAGTGCTGTGGCATCACAGAGCTCACAGCAACCTTCAACTCCTGGGCCTCAGCCTCCCAAGTAGCTGGGACTACAGGCGCCTGCCACAATGCCTGGCTATTTTTTTGTTGCAGTTCAGCTGGGGCTGGGTTTGAACTCACCACCCTCGGTATGTGGGGCTGGTGCCCTACCCACTGAGCAACAGGCACCACCCAATTTATCGATTCTTAGGTGATTTATTTTACAAGGAATTTAGAATTCTCATCCTCTGATGTCTAATTTCTCATCTCTACTTGAAAATTTAATGCCCTTTCCTTTTCTTTTAACTCCCCTCCCTTCCTTCCTTCCTTCTTTCTTTCCTTCTTCCCTCCCCTCCCCTCTCTGTTTTTCCTTTCCTAATCATTCCATTCTGTCTGTTTTTCTTTTTGGCCAGGGTCTTGCTCTGCTGTCCAAGCTGGAGTGCGGTGATGTCATCATCATAGCTCCTAGCAACCTCAAACTCCTGGCCTCAAGTGATTCTCCTGCCTCAGCCAGCTGAGTTGCTGGGACTATAGGTATGTGCCACCAAGCCTGGCTAATTTTTCCACTTTTTGTAAAGATGGGCTCTTCTTGCTCAGGCTGCTTTCAAACTCCTGGCCTCAAGCAATCCTCCTGTCTCAGCTTCCCAATGTGCTAGCCCCCTTTGTTTTTTATTTTTAAATGACCAGAGTTTGGACTTTAAGGTTAAAATATCAGATTAATGGTTTCAAAGTTTTCATTTTGAATGAAGAATTGTGGTTGAATTATACTTTTCTGCATGTACTGAGATGATCATATGATTTTTCTTTGTAATTGGTTACTGTGGTGAATTATGTGTTTTTTTTTTTTTTTTAAGTATGAAATCATATTTGAATTCCTGGGATAGATTGAACTTGGTCATGATATATTATTATTTTTCACATATTTTTCTGGATTTGGCTTGGTAATATTTTATGACTTTATAATTTTTTTCAGTCAATTTTCTGAAAGTTTATGTGTTGGTTCAGATCTATGTCAGTAAGTGGATTAGTTTTCATTATAATAAGTTCTTACAATACCACGTGCACATGATATTTTATAGATACTTTTGGATGTAATAAGGTAAAATCTGGATTTATTTTATGAGTATAAAAGTATTCATTAACTTATTTGACAAACATTTATTGGAGATGTACCATGTTGTAAGTACTATTCTAGTGCTGAGGATATAGCAGCAAAAAAAGAAAAAAAAAAGAAAAGAAAAAAAATCCCTGTTCTAATGAAGCATCTTGGTAATACCTTAGGACCTAAAGATGGTCTCAGAATAGAGACCAATGTCACCATGTCAACCCTGTTTCCCATCCCTAGTCCAGAAATTCTGATTCAGTAGCTCTGGGGTAGAGTCTAAGTAGCTGTGTTTTAAAGAGCACAGCATGACTATTTCAACATGAAAAGTGCAGAGATGAGGAAGATTAAGGAGAAGAAGGAAATGAGAAAAAGAAGGAGGAAAAGAAAGTAAACAAGAAGAAGCCACATGTGAGGAGGAATCAACACAAAGATTCTGGCAACATGAAAATCAGAGCAGATCAGATCCTTCTGCCTCACCAAGGGATCATGTTGCAGCTGCCACAGGTGATCCCATGTGTAAGGAAGTGATGGAGATGACAAGAAGGGAGTTTAGAGTATGGATGGCAATACCTTCGGACCTAAAGATGGTCTCAGAATAGAAATAAAACTTTATTGTAGTGTTCCACATTTCATCTGAAAGTCCTACTTTGCTAGTCACTTCATGACTAGGTCTAAAACTTTGATATACCACTATAGGGGCACACACATTTTGGTTACATAATTTGCTTTTGTACTTTTCGGGTCAAAGTTTCCTTCATCCAGAATGGGTGCAATGTGCCCGTTAGGTGTGAATTAACCCAACTCCTCCTCCCCTCTCACTGAGTTGATTCTCGCTGAGTTATAATTCCATACATGCACATAAATGTTGATTGACTAATTCCAATTTAGTATTGATGTGATATTTGTTTTTCCATTCTAACCATACTTAATATATGACTTTTTTTTTTTTTTTTGAGACAGAGTCTTGCTCTGTGGCTTGGGCTAGAGTGCTATGGTATCAGGCTAGCTCACAGCAACCTCAAACTCCTGGGTTCAAGTGATCCCACTGCCTCAGCCTCCTGAGTAGCTGGGATTATAGGGGCCTGTCATAACACCCAGCTGATTTTTTTATTTTTCATAGAGACAGGGTCTTACTTTTCCTTAGGCTGGTCTCAAACTCTGGAGCTCAAGGGATCCTCTTGCCTTGGTCGGCCTCCCAGAATGCTAAATTATAGGTGTGAGCCACTGTACCTGGCTACTACTTTTAATCAATGATAAAAACAAATTTGACCTCTTTACTACTATTTTTCATTGAAAAATTATGGTCCCTTTTGACTACAGCTTATGTAAAGATTTTCATTTATAATAAAAAATGAAATATAAGTAATTCTATAAAACATTTGCTGCTATATGTATATGAATATTTCTCAAATGGTTAGATACATTTTGATTTGTTAATATACCAAGTGAGTTTGTAGCACACTCTGAAAATGTTTCTTTAAAAGCTCACAAGTACAAATATATATCTTCTTTTCATATTAAAAATTAATGAATGGATTGCTCAAAGACAGTAAATGGCATACTCATTCTGATTTACAGTTACCAACTCAATTAGTATTAATTAACTCAAGTAATTAGGAAATTTATAACCTTCATACATTCACTTTTATATTACAGAATTTTATAACAATAAATATAGTAAATTCAATTCTAAATAAATGTTTACCAAATGTGTAAAACATTGAATTTTAGTTCTAAAACAAATTTCCAGTTTATTTATTTTGTAGGTTACAATGTTTACATTTGTTAGGCAGATTCCCGCTTATATTTGTGTCCCACTAGCAATTTCTAATTTAAAATATAGATAAAATCATAGCAAATCCAAACATTGTCAAACTGATTGTAGAAATCTTGGTGTCCAGGGCAGGAGCACTGGACTCCTGTGGAGGAATAAGCTTAGTTGCTTGTGCAATGTTAGAGACCTCTGAGGTAAGACCAGGTTCATTGATGGCTTGGATTGCAATATAGAATATGGTGCCATTTTCTATTTTATTAGGTTCCGGTTTGAACTCAAAATTTTCTGTAGAACCAGCCTCCTTAGGTATCAGACCAGAAGTGTTCACTAAAGAAGCATTATTAAAATCTTCTTGGATGTCCCGAAAATGGGTACTTATTCTTATAACGTATCTGTCAGCTGGAAAACAAATAGATACTTCGTGAATATTAAAATCACCAGGATGCCTTGCTGCTACCTCACTGCCTTAGATTTGGGAGCCTAAGAAATGCACGCTAGGTTTTAGTTAAAGAAATTCCATCATTTTTGTTTGATTATTCCACCTGCTTTATTTTAAGGACAAATATATGGGCAGTTTTTTTTTTAATGTAGAGTTACCTATTCCAAGAAAATTTTCTATGAAATTAAAATAGAAAATTTTCTATTTTCTATGATTTTCTAAATCATATAGTACTAAAAAATAAGACTCTAGATCTGTTTTTAGGAAGAGTAGTAATATAAGGAGCTGAATCCAGTTTTTCATTTAGAACAAGGGATACAATAATATGTCTGTATAGTGAAGACATTCAGCGCCCCACCTCTGTATTATTTCTCATTAAGTTGAAAGGAGAGTAAATAGAGTGGGAAGCAGAGATATGGATAAAGAGTAAAAGGAGGCAGAAAGACTGGGATGTGTACTCCTGAAACATACGCACACGAGCCAGGCAGACCTTGTCTACTGCTTTCTAGCTGTGTAGAGCAACATTTGTTTAACCTTTCTTATCTCTAGTTTTTTAATCTTTAAAATAGAAATTGAGTTATTAGATTCAGTCAGCAAATATTTGTGAATATCTATTATTTTAGTGGTGAGAATTCTATGTACATAATAGTCCATGAAATATGTTTAATATGATTTAATCAGTGTTTAATAAATGTTTGAAATATTAGCTATTACAGCTGCTATTGAGAAAGGAGAGGAAGATGATGACATGAATGTTTCGTTCCACTCTGCTTTTAGAACTCTATCCGTCGTCAGTCTAAAAATATATCCTCACATTCTGAAATGTGATGAATGATGAAGTATCAAATGTCCTTTCTTGAAGTGAAGACTTTATTTTTAATCTTTTCATGAAATGATGAAGATATTTCAAGTGTGTGTGTGTTTTAATTTCAGGTCCTTTTTTCCTCCATAAATAGGCTTTGTCAATCCATTCTATTATTCTTTACAAAACTCTGTGTTCCTTTTAGATAGGTCTATTTATCTATTCCTCCCTCCCTCCCATCCTTCCTTCCTTTCTTCCTCTCTCCCTCTTTCTTTCTTTTATTTTAATTCAAATATTCTATTGCAAAATTTTGCTTTCTTGACCTCGCTCACATTATTTGGTCCCTTCTGTCCCTGCAATGCGCCTCCCTCCTTCTATGCAGGCAAATTGTACTCATGCAAATCGTACTCATCCGACCAAAGCCCAACTTCATGAAGTCTTGTTCAAGTATTTCATTCACTGTAATGATTCTCTTGCATAAACTCCTGTTACATGGAATGGTTTTCCAGATGATTTTTTGGAGGTTCAATTTTTCATTTTAATTATATTCTATTATTTTTAAGAGCAAAGACTATGTGTTCTCCTTTTGTGTCTGTCACTCAGAGCACTTGGTACTGTGCTGAGCATCTATTTGATCTCCTTAATTACTTGTTAGCCAACAATATAGTTATTAAAACCAAAAATGATATAATCAGAAAATTATAAAATATTAGAATTATATCTTCTTGTTTTAGAAATTCTAGGTCACTTAGTCTAGTTCGCATGTTTGGCAAATACAGAAATCGTGTCCTAGGGAATTTAAGGGCTCCATTTGAGATTACATAGAAATTCATTTATTCTTTAAGTTATTGCTGCTGCCTTACTTTTGTGAGATAACGTTCGACAGTCACTGTTACCCCTTCCTATTTGTCACCAGGAAAGAGGATTAGAGCCCACCTATTTTATGCATTTTTGGTTATACATCGGGATGTTCTTTCCCTCTCAGTGTCCGGGGTAGTAATTCTCCTACTTTTAGTTCCTATAATCAGCATGGGAGACTTTTATTGTGAACCGTATCTTGAACTAAAAGCCTGGTGTTTACTGAATTCAGTTTAGAACTAAATATTTGGTTAATCAATTCCATCTGTGGCTTTTTCAGTGGAAATATTGCTGTTTTTCACTTTTTAAAAATTCTGCCATATGTTTAGGGATGATAGCATGAGAAAATAATGTATTTTGGAAGCTGTCATGATTAGGGTTTTCAGCACTGAAATACAGAAGATATGTTTGTGGTTATTTTATATTTCCTCTGGCTTTTGAATTATTTTCAAAAATAATAATAAAAATATTATTTTTGTAAAATAATAAAAAATACAGCTTGAAAAATCTATACAGTGAAAGGTTAATAAACATCTTTTCTTTTGAGAGTGTACAATAAGGGGTTTATTGTAATTCAGGAGGATGAATGTTGAATACTTGATATTTTTAGCACTGACAATTTCTGAGATATCGTATGTATCTACATTGCACATTGCTTTCATTTTCCCACTTTATAGGGAAAATAACAAGACTGGATTTATCCTATAATAATCTACTAGAGTACACAATACTGGACTATGGTAGGCATTCAATAAATATTGATTGAATCCAGTTAAATTTAGAGCAAAGATATAAGTAATCTAAACTTTCTGGAATTAGGATAATTTGTTAGTAGAATATTTATGTAAATGAGATGTTTTGGGGCTTGAACTTTATTCAAACTCCATGAACAAACCTCTCCAAGGAATGAGTTTCTCTGGACATGAGCATCTTGCTCTGTGGGACGCCTTGAGCTAACTTGGCTAACTACTCTCATTCTTCAGGAGTCCAGTCAGGGATAGTTCCCCTGGAAACCCTTTTAGGATATACCCTGTGATTTTAACACCCAAGTAGAGGTTTGTGGTCTGCCTATGGGCTGCTATATCACTCTCTGTTTACAACAGCTTATTTTTATTACACTGAATTTGTTTATTTGTGTGTCTTCTGTACTCAACTGTTGAGAGCAGGGGGTTCGTTCTTGGGAACGTAATAGTGTGAAAACTCAACAAAAGGCTAATAAATAAATGAAATTGTGCAAGCACAAAAATATTTCCCATTTTTTTTTCTTGGTAGGGAGAAAAGAATGCCTCAGAAAGCTGGTAACCCAGTCTTCTCAAAGTAATTTCTAATATGTTTCAATTGTGAGAGGAAATTTGGCAGAAAAGAATCTGACAAGACTGGGCTAGAGTTTCAAGTTACTACACACAGAAATAACTCCAGCCAGTACAGTTATCTCTCGGAGCCTCAGTTTTCCCATCTGAAAATAATTGGATAATGGCCCATAGCAGTCACTTTGTAAATGTTATTTATAAATGGAACATTAGAAAATTCTTAGCAAATGAAAGACAATGGGATTTCTTTTAATAGATTTTAAAGCATAATCTCAAACTTACCTTTTCCTTTATCAAGGACCTTGCCTGGGGCAGTCCATGAAAGTTGAATGTGATCATTTTTAAACTTAGCTTCAAGATCTGTTATTTTGCCAGGAGGAAACACATCAGCATGATTACCACTAGGTGGCACTCCGGATACAATAAATGACCCTCCAGAGGTTACTCTAGTGAAATTTTCTACTTTAGCTTCTGCCATGTCATCTTCGACTTCGGGTCTGGGTGGGTTCAGTATAATTTTACCTGCCAAAAAAATAATTTTATCACTTTTCACATTGTCATGTCTGTTCCTTAGCTTGTAAGCTGATTTGCAGCTATGGAGGGTTAAGACTGATGGCAGACACTGAAAAAAGTAACAGTTTTTAGTGAAAAAATTTTGTTTTATTTTTATCATTTTAAAATTGATGAGGAGACATTTTGGTATGTTAAAACTATCTTATAACCTACCTGTTTCTCCTGCCATGTAAATTCTTTGAGAACCAGGATTGTGTTTTATTTTTCTTTGTAGCTCCTGCATCTAATGCAGTGCTAGTGATATAGCAGGTGCTTGGAATTTTTTTTTTTTTTTTAATTTAAATGAAATGTACTGAGGGGGATGTGATCAAAACATGTGAAAACAAAAGTCTATGCTAGATCCGCTAATACAAATACGGTTTTGAAAAATACAGATGATTACATCATTATATACTTGGGTTTTCCATATTTTCAATGTTTGCCCCTACACGATTTACCTAAATAACAGGCATATTTAATTTCAATGCCACTTACCATTTTCAACATAGCCCGGTATATACAGAGCTTTGTTTTGTCTGTGTCTTAAACTTATCCTAGCTGCGTTTTCTCTTGCCTGGGCACGTACTTTTAAACTGTATCTCCCATTTCCATGGTAATGTGTAAAATACCTCGAGTAGATGCCATCGTTCTTGATAGTATCAGCACCTTGCAATTGAAATGTAATCATTAGTTATCCAATAAAGTAAAAGTGACAATGATGACTATTTAGGAGCACTGGTGATGCCAGCAACTTGAAAGATAGTATTGCACAGTGTTTTAAGTACACGAACCCTGGAATCAAACTATTGTAGTTGAATGCTTTGGTTGAAAGCTTAGCTTTCACAGGAATCACTTGCTAACTCTGATTTTTTGAAAAGTCTGACTCATGGTAGGCATTCCATTAATATCAGTGTTACCACTATTATTTCATAAAGGAAGCTTATCAAGACAAGGAAAATATAACTGAACCGGAGAAAGCATATGTGGAACATGGACATTAATAAAATTAGAGAAAAACTGTCCATTTTTTCATAGGAAAAGTAAAGTTGTTCATAAAATTAAAAAAAAGATAAATGTGCTTGTGGCCATGACTTGTCAGGATAACTGAATAAGCAACTTTAAAAATATTACAATTTAACTTAATTTACCTTAAAATACAATGCACTAGCAAACACAGGAAATACTGACTTCTAGATCATGGAACTATGGGAACATTTTAAATCTAGCAGAAGTCAATGTAGTTTCTTATTACCTGCACCGTTGTCCCAGAGTTCCAGTGTTACTTGATGTCCATCTTCATTTTCTATGATGGCCGTTACATTGATTCCCAAAACAGGCAAAAACCCTTGACTGACTTGTGCATAAACAATCATTGGGCTAGGGTGATGAGCTGTATTTTGACTCATATGAGCAGTTGCAATTACTGGGAGTGTGGTAGGGCTTCTTGCTCGAGTGGTCACTGTCATTGTGAGCAATTGAGATTGAGCATGCTTATTTAGAAGGCTGTAAGTCCAGGTGCCTGTCTGAAAATCAAAAAATATGATTTCTATTTGGGAGTTTTGATAATATTTTCCTACTCCCTGTTTGGAATATAAAATTGGTTAGAAACTTAAGCAGAGTAATAATGATTTTTAATATCTGATTTTACAAGCCAGTAAATAGTATGGATATGGAATCCTAATTATTCTATTTGACTTCTTTTCTTATGACAGATGATTTCTCATTATTTTAATGTTGATGTTATTATCTTCATCTTTTAAAAATGGAAATTAATTAACAAAGCATAGACAAAAAAGAGTCAACCTACTTCTGCGATGCCTTGTATTCGAAGGCGGGCAGACCGAATATTTAGTTGATCTTCTTTGAAATCTGCTGTATTATATTTATTTCCTTTTGGATCTTGAAGAAGAATTTCTGGCTTTTGTATTGTCCATGTGACAACAAAGAAAGTGTCATTTCCAATTGTACTATCCACAGGCACTGTACCATTTATCCAATTATTCCTCGCAACATTCAAGGCTTTACTTTCCAACTGTTGTGTAAACAAAAATAACAAACATATAAAACCCATTTGTTAGTATAGGCAGTGGAATTTCTAAGTTTAGACAGTTAAGAGTAATTTTAAATTTGTTTTTATGATCTCAGTTAAAATAACTAAGGATTATTTTAAGGAACTTTCCAAATAAAAAGCATACATAATTATAAGGAATAGAAGATTCAAAAGAAAAAGGGGGTGTACAATGGAAAGCAAATTCAGTAAGAATGTTTTCCTTCTGGGTACCTGAAATATTTGGGGGCAAAAGAGTTATTTTTTAGAGAAGGAAGAGTTTATAATTAGGATAATAAAAATGTATTACAACTGTGAGAAACCAGAATTCTTTTATAGACTGACCTGAAGAGCCCGCTGAAAGATATTGCCGCTTCCGGATGAAATTCTGCTAAAAGAATCAATAAGGCCATTTATGTCCTTACTGGCAAAAAACTTATGTCCTCCTAAAATGAAATTTTAAATGGGAAAATTATATTTGTTATTGTGCAGTCATCAATATGGTTTAAAATCTATTTAAAATCAAAAGTTCTTTGTAAACTTACAAAAGATGAATTTCCCAGAACTTTATGAACTTTTAGTTTATCAGTGTCCCAGATGTAATCCTATTAACTAAAAACTTGTTCGAAATAAGTAAGATAAGGAAGAATGAAGGAAACTGAAAAACAGGCCAAGTTTTATTGTTTTTACACATGTTAATCATCAAATGTAAGTGCCCTCCACGTTACTAAAAGTGGTTGAAGAACTAAATAATCTTATAAAAATGAAATTTAAGGTAGTTCTTCTGAACGACCTACCGAGAATAAAGTAGAAATTGATTAAGTACAGAAAATACATGATATAGAAATTAATGAAGAGGGAGATTAGTTGAATGTAAGGAGTTAGGAAAAAGATGGCAGAGAGCAAGGTTTAACACAAGTGACTAATATAAATATAACTCAATACATATTATCAGCTTAATAAGTGACCGAAAGACCAGCTGGAAGGCTACTGAAGTAACCCTAGCCAAGGGTTGTGAGACCTAGATTGTCATAGTAGTGGTAGCAGAACTGGATAGAAAGAGGAAATACAGAAATATTCCAAACCAAGATCTAACAAAATTTGGTGAGGCAGGAAGCTGGGTGGGATGACTGAAAGAGCTTTGAAGTGATAATCAGGACTTTATGGCCTTGGGCAAATTGTACCGTCTAGGTTTCTATCCCCTCATCTATAAAAGAGCAATGCCTATACTGCTACTGTGGGATTGAGTGGTATTTTGGAATTGAGCCATAATTTTGGACAGGCAGTTGAGTAATCAATCAAGGAAGAAGTTTCCTTGTAGTGGTTTTGACAGAATACAGGGTGGGGAGAAGACAGCATATGCTAAATGTATTAGAAGAAGCTGGTTCATGAAGAAGTAGAGGAGGGGGAAATAATTTGAATTTAAAGGACAAGATAGGACAAAGATTAATTTTTAGGATAAAAATTTTTTTAGTAGCTTTATAGTTGAAGGAGAAAAAGCCCCTGGAATAGGAGAGACTAGAAATTTATTTTTTATTCAAACTTTATTCCAAAGATTTACCTGTCATTTTTGACAGAGTCTCTAGTTCTTTGGCAGCAGAAGGTCCCAAGGCAATGGTGTGGATGATTGCACCACTTTGTTTTACCTCCTCAAAGCAGGAACTTATTGTATCATCTTCCCCATCTGTTAGTAATATGATTTCAGAACCAGAAGTACTCTGATTGCTCTGGGTAATTACCTGATAGTGAGAAGCCAGGTTATTAATTACAGATTACCATATCTTAATATATTTTAAATTAGAATGAACCTGTTCTTTGGGCTTGGAAACATCTTTAATCCTTTGCATCAGAGTGAACAAGGAGACTTTTTTGCATTGTTATTTTAGGCTGAATTGACATATGGAAATGAGTATAATTTACAGGGGTCTTGTAGGTTTTCAAAGTTGAGTGCTATTGCTTCTAATCCATTCAGGTATTCTTCTGCTACCCAACAGAGGAAAAATAAAGCACTTGAAATAATGCCTGGAACATAGTAAATACTCAGTGAATATTAGCTATTGTTTTTATTACTGTCCCAGGGGATATTTGGGATGTAGGCAAGTGACACAGGCAGTTCTGGAAGACTGAGTTTCAAATGATGACCAGAGGTGGGTTGCAAGGTTGAATGATGTGGTATGTTGTTTTAAATGCATTTTATTTGGTCACTGTTATAGAATCTCAGGATTTCTTGGCGGGGAAGGGGGGGGACTTTGACCTGCCACGAAGAAGAAAGTTTATAAATTTGTAAATTACTACAAATACATTTTTTTCTTTTCATCTTTTCCTGGCTTCTACCAAGAGTATTGGCCAAGAGCTTTAGATATCTGGAGAGTAAATTCCAGCTCTGTCATTTGCTAACTAGAAGAGCCAGTGTTTAGTTTTTCTCAAGACTACATAGGAAAGTACATACACATATATTGTGTAGTATATATAAAGTTCTATAGGTGGTTTAGTGGAATGATTAAGTTTATGGACTTTGGAATCAAAAAAACCAGGTTTTGAATCCTACATCTGTCAATTATTGACTATATTATCTTAAGAAAATTTAATTATTCTGAACCTCAGTTTCCTAATGTGCAAATGGGAATAAAGATATTACCCAATTCACAAAGTAATGGTAAGGGTAAAATATAGTCATCCTTAGTGTAGGATAAGGTTGATAAATGTTAGCTATCAATATTATAATTTTGTAAGTAAAATGCTTAGATATTGATATGGTTTATTATGTAAATAATTAAGAGCTGCTTATGGCTCTAAATGTGTTTTGACAAAATTTATTTAGCAATAGACTTTGTGGTCAAAATATCATAAAATATATATAAAAATATATTTTAAAATGTATGAGCCAATATACGCTTGCATTCTGACATATTCCCAATGTACAGTTCTTGTCATATTTTAGAAGTGAATAAATGTATATAAAAAGAATTATAATTTTTTTTTTGAAACAGAGTCTCCCTCAGTAGAGTGCTGTGGTGTCATAGCTCATAATAACCTCAAATTCTTGGGCTCAAAGCGATTCTCTTGACTCAGCCTCCCTGGTAGCTGGGACTACAAGTGCCAGCCACAACGCCTGGCTATTTTTTAGAGACAGGGTCTTGCTCTTGCTCAAGCTGGTATCCAACTTCTGAGCCCAGGCAATCCACCCACCTTTGCCTCCCAGAGTGCTAGGATTACAGGCATGAGCCACAGCATTGGCCTATCATTATTATCATAATAGTAAACCTTTCTTAAGCATTTACTTATCTCACATAACTTCCATAATTAAATGAGATAGGTACTATTAATATTCACATTACTTTGGTTGGGGGAAACAGACATTTTGAGTTGAGTTGCTTAGTCAAAATCATTTAGCTAATCAATATTAGCCAGGATTCCAGGTTTATCTATATCCAGAGCCTGCCCTCTTCTTTAAACCAATGTTTTATAGCAGACACCATGAGGAAAGTTAACAGATGCTATTAGTCAATGTCCTGGATGACAGTAGCAATCTCTACTTTAAGGCAAAAAATACAATCTATTAAGGCAAAATAAAAATCTATATGTATATTTTTCCACAGTCCCTCAATGATATTATTTTCTGCTCACTAAAGTTCAGACTGTGGGAGTCCTAGAGAAATGGGGAGCTCCTCAATAAAATCATGATGATTGTGTACACACTGAATTTTTCTTTCCTTACTTACCCACTCCCCAATGCAAATTAAAACCTCAGGAGGATGTCAGTGGAACAATTGCACTCAGGTTGTAACTTACCTATTGTTAGGTACGTTAGGAAAGGCTACTGTTTTTTTTCATAAATAATTGACCTTGATTAGGCCACTGTATGATTAAATGATGGACTCATGAACTCATGACCCTTGTTCAAAGATAACTGGACAAAATTAAAAGCAATGGTAAATAGAAAATGATATTTAAAAAAAAAAAGTTTTAATTTTACCTGGAATCCTGCTCTGAGTCCACTGCAAATTGAAGTTCCACCATCAGCTACTTGAGGCAGTTTGGCAGTGATCTTTTGGTAAGTGTTATCATCAGTTATTTTTATAAGATTATTTTGGATTTCAGCAGAATTATCAAATGTCACCATCCCAACCAAGGATCCCTTTTCAACAATTTGAATCAAGTAGAGTTCTGCCGCTTGATTCAATCGAAAGAGACGATCTTCCTATAAGAAAAAAGTGTGTGACCAACTCCTGAGACTATTCAAACCTTGACGTATTAATGACAGATGCCTGGGCCATAGATCGTGATAGTAATTAACTGATATATTTAAAAACTTCATTCTATTTAAAATGTTGAAGAAAATCTTAAGAAATCAGTTATGTTAAACTTGGAAAAGCTTTATAAGTCTCTCTCTCTATATTTTTGAGAACTAGTCTCACTTTTTCACCCTTGATAGAATGCGGTGGTGTCACAGCTCACAGCAACCTCAAACTCTTGGGCTTAAGTGATTCTCTTGCCTCAGCCTCCCAAGTAGCTGGACTTCAGGTGCCCACTGCAATGCCTGGCTATTTTTTTGTTGTAGTTGTCATTGTTGTTTGGCAGGCCTGGGCCAGGTTCTAACCTGCCAGCCTTGATGTATGTGGCCTGTGCCCTAGCCGCTGAGCTACAGGCACTGAGCCAAAGTTTATATTTCTATTAGCTAAAATACTTAAGAGGGCAAAAATTATCTTACTGTTTTCATGCTTCCAGATTTATCAAGTACTAAACAGATGACTCGCTGTTTAGCCTTGAGCAATGAAATTGTAGGACCGGGTGGTGGGTTCTTTCCGGTCATGGGAGATACATTCTGAAAATCTTGAGATTTCATGATTACATCCCATGTGCTTTTGTGATCACACATTTTGTTTTGTAGGTTTGGAGCCTCTTTGTTGTGTGTTTTTGCTGTACAAAATTCAGTTACCTGAAGAGAAAAAAATCAATTAGGATACAAGATTACAATAATTTGTGAGGTATTACCTTCCTTTTCAAATGCGTAGCTAATTATGACTTAGTTATAATTAGTCATACATCCTCTACAGATTTTATCACCAGACAATTCACAATTACTTCATAGTCTAATGTTCTGACAGCCATTGGCTTACTTGAATGGAGAGGCAGCAGTAAAGCTCTCAGTATGTACCGGTAGAGTTTTTTAAAAGCTATAGATCATGTTAGTGAGGGTTGATTTGTTGTTTCTGACAACTTTTATATGTTTCATATTTTAAAATATTTTTTATGTTTATAAACTTTCATTAAGTAATTATAATGTATTTGCATTAATTAAGATTGGGCTTATCCAGGGAAAGAGTCAATTGGCTATTTTCCAAATACTTTATAAATTTAAAAAATGAACAATTTATTTTATACTCACCTTGTACAAGTACTATGGTAATATTTTACATTAGCTCTTATAAACTTAACTCCATTGACAATGTGAATTATGTATTATAATTCCCATTTAAAAGGTAAGAGAGCTAAACCTCTGATTTAGTAGTTTTCCCACAGTAAAACAGCTTGAAATGACAGACAGATTTTTAACTTCAAGTCTATCTAACTTCAGCATACGTTTTCTTATGCACTAAGTTTTATACATTTAAACTGGATATTTCAGGCCAAAGATTAGCTTTGGAACCTTATTGTGTTGTTTTATTTAATTGGCTAGACACGTTGGTACTTGTGGATTTTTTTTCCTTATGTCTGTTCTGTGGAGACAGTGTATGTGTTTTTACAATACCACTTTGTTGTGGCTGGTGTGCTTTAGTGTTAATAAAAAATCTAGAGTGGCAGTCCTTTCCAAAGCCACCTTCTATGTTAGAATGGCTAACACTTAGAAAAGGAATGAAAAGCAAGATTGTAGCTCTGTATATAAGTCCATAGAAGTCAATGGGGCAAAAGGGTGTTCTAAGAATTTATTGTGTGACACTAACGAGAAGGGCACAGGGCTGTACATCGAAAGAAAAGAAATGGGTTAATAAGAAAAGATGGGATAATTTCCAGACATACCCTGACATGGACTGGAGAAAATGGCCTTTAATTAATTGCCTTATTTTCCTTCCTTTTTATTAGTACACATAATTTCATAGTAGAAAATCTAGCTTCCCTAATTAATTTTTTCTGAAGGGTTCCCTGGTGGGACTGGAAATAGAAGGTACTTACGGAATCTAGACTTTGCATAAACATTATGGATTCTCTTGCCCTCTGGGCCTTGTTTGGGATAAATGTGCATTTTGCTTCATACAGCCCCGTCTGTGAGTCACGTCTACATGGCCTTGTTATACAGCTGCCCCCCTGGCATTCCTTGAAAACCACATTAGTACCAGTGATCTGCGTGGAACATCTATGATGGAAGAATTATATGAAGACGAGGCAAATTATGAATAAGGACCAACATCTTAAAATCTTTCCCGATAACTGCTGTAGACAATTGCTGCTGAGTGTCCAGTCTTCTGGACATTACATTTTCACAGTAGTAGGCACAAGGTTTTGCCTCTGTTTACCATTGATTTCAATAAGAACAAAGCTGTCAGTTTATATTTATGAAACATTCACCGCTCACTGGTATGATTAACAAATCTATTGTCCCTGTGACTTTGAGCTAAAAGTGATAGTTACTACTCACAGGGATGTTGTGATGATCAAATGAGTTAAGAGATACGGAGGAATTGCTTCTTAGTGGGGAAGGAAGAATCGAAATTATGCTTATAATTCTTTTACATTTCTACAGGTACATGGATTTATATTTATAGAATTTTGCAACTTACATTTTGAGAACTACTTAGCTAGACTGAAAAAAGAAATAAAAATAACGCCTGCATGGAAATGCTCGTGCATTCAGACCGTTTGGTCTTCATGGTAAAGATGATTCGTCAAGTCCCTGGCAGGGAATGCAGGGGTGGGCGGAGTATGGGTAAAGGATTCTAAAGAGTTTCTGTTTACATACAGGATTTACTCCCATTCTGGGTTAATATTAAACTTTATAGCTTTAATCCACTTTAATAAATTTGTCTGTATTGCAAGGATTAAGGGGGACAGTGAGTCATATCTTCCAAGAAATTTAGTTCCAGAGTAGGCCTGAAAGTTCAACTTAAATATCATGTGACTTCACTGCCTCAAAGTGCTTGGCACACAGTAGGAGCTCAATAAATGTTTTAGATACTTATTTTTGCTAATATATCTTTCTTTATGACCAATTGTAAGAAAACTCAGTCATTTTTTTATCACTTTATCAAATTTTTGTTTGATACATTCTTTGTTTAGCTTTTAATTTATGCCAAAGGGTTAAAAAATATCACAATCCCCAAGAATCTTAAAGTCTAATATAGAAAATAAGGTTACATAGACAATTACTGCCAGTGACGTAAGTGTGAGAAAAGCCTGTGGAACACTCCCAAGGGTATCTAACCCCACATAGAGGAAGAGAAAATATTTCTTTAGATAAGAAATACTTAAACTAAGTCTTGAAAGATGAACAGGTTTTATTGGGTTAGGGAGGAGTTGTGTGGGGTGAGAGTGAGAAGACTGTGTCCTGGGCTGAGTGTCCAGTCTGCTTAAAGACCCAAGTCACCTCAGTGGAGATCAAGCAAATAACACAAAGAGATGGGGAGATGCATTTTTCCATCAGACCTCTTTGCTCTAATATATTTTTTATCTCAAAGACTTATTTCCTGGTATATTAATTTCCATTACTCTTAAGTATTCTTTAAATACTTCATGTGTTTGATATTTTTAACTTGGAGATTTAAACATCTCATCTGTTCACAAATAGAGCCTGCCTATATCCACCCGAAATTATATTTCTTAAAAAAATCAATTTACTTGCTTATCCTTTTGAGAAATACTTTTTTTTAAGATCAAGATTATATAAAAATTCGGGCAGTGCTTGTGGCTCAGTGAGTAGGGTGCTGGCCCCCATATACTGAGGGTGGCAGGTTTGAACCCGGCTCCAGCCAAACTGCAACAACAAGAACAACAAAATAAATAAAAATAAAAAAAGAGTATATAAAAATCTATGGTAAATATAATAATAAATAATAAATAAACATATATTTACCATGAAGCTCTAATAGCTTAATTAATTTCAGTGAACCAGATTTACATTAAGAAGTTGTGAATCATTCAGAACAAAAGAGATCTCAGATGTCTTGGGGTTAGGCCACAGCTTTTTCCTTTACCCTCTGCTCTTATTAACATATTTTAGTATAATCCCTGTGAATATTGAAATTATTTCCAATTCTGAATTGACTTTGATTCCAAGGTGGATATTGCAATAAACTATATGAATATTCAACCACTTGAGATAACCTTCGTTTGCCTAGCATAGAAAATTAAGGAGGCATAAGTAAAAAGTTTTGAAAATAGATTTGTTCAGTACAATGATACCTTGTTGCTTCAATAGTGTTTTTTCTGGAAATATAGAATGGCCGGTCCAGGTTATACTCATCAAATACTCCCCACTGGAGATGGGCCCACTCATGGACAAATATTCTTCCTATGAGAGGATATTGCCACTTAAAAATTTATAGTTACAATATTTTAGTATTTTTTCTTATATTTTAAGTGTCTTTGCCCATCTCCCCAGCCTAATTGAGACAAGGAATGCCAGAAATTGATGCTTTTCATTAGGCCAAAAGAGTTGAAATGGGTTAGTGCCAATAAGTGACTAATTTTATTATTAAAAACACTTGCACACAACACAAAAATACAATTAAGTGGAACATAACCAGAATATTTCCAAGTAAAGGTAATACTTAATACTACTTATTTTTCTCTTAAATCTTTAAAATATGAATTACAATGTTATTTTTTCCCCAGTGGAAATCAGAAGTATAAAATAGATATTCCTACCTCGGGGCCCATACGTAGGTAAATTGTTACTCAACAAGAAGTTTGGAGTGAAATGTATATATCGTCCCTTGTCTCCACATTGTCCATATTGAAGTGTATAGGGCTCATCTCCGTATTTCAGATAAGGATCAGCAACTATGACATCTGCCTAAAAAAGCAAAAGAAACAATGAACAAAAACAAACTCCTGGAGCTATAGAAACAAGGGATTTTAGACACAAGGACTTTCCGTATACATCAAGAAAAGTTATAATACTGATTTAATTACTAAATTAGTGATTAGTAATTACTGAAAAATTACAGGTATTTATTTTCAAAAGGCACAGGAAGGAAGAAGCAGTTTAGGAACTAAATTAAATAACCTACCTGGTCATATGATTCTTGTTTCGGCATTAAGTACTCAGGGTTTGACTTCCAGGTCATTGGAATTAAAATGCTTACACTCCTGAAATAAGCTCTTCTTTTAGTGGCATGAAACAAGTAAGTAGAAGCTTCGATTACCATTTCCTGATACAATTAAAAATACCTTATGGTAAAAACTTCATAGTAAAGTGAATGTAAAAACATACGCAAACTAGAAGAGGTAAATCAAAGCTTCCTTTCCCTAAACATTTTGGCAAAAACTGTTTCACAGTTGAATATTACTACATATCCTCAATCTATAAACTCCTCAGTTTCTTATGCTTAAAAATCAACTTTCTGGTTTTTACCTGTCCAGACCTGCAATCAGCAATGTGGGTTGGAGATGGGAATGAAGGTGCCAGGTGAGTTATAAAGGTGATTAAGACCAGGAGCCTGTTGACAAGTTGCTTATTTAGTCAAACAGACGTACGTTGTTTAAATAAATTAGGAATTTAAGGTTTGATATATTATTATACTGGACATGAATTGAAAAAAAATTTGCTCTATTTAATTTCAGTTATTCTTCTCATATGGACTGTGTCTATAAAAGACAAAGCTTTACCAAGAAGTAATAAAAATGAAAATACATTGGTTTCAGATCTCAGTTTTGTTAGCTAGTGTAGGGCCACACAAGTCACTTAACTTCTCTCATTTATATAAGGATAACATCTTGTTCTTGACCTCACAGGGGTATTGGGAGAATCAAAGAAGATAATAGATATTAAAATGCTATATAGATATTAAGTATGCTTGGTTATACTGATTAATATAAATAAAATTAGGGAGATGAATCAACTTTAAATAGGGCAATATTTTCTTTAATATAAAATATATATAATTTCTTTAATTTTCCAGAGTTGAATAAATATGAACAAGTGAAAATTTATATCAGATAATAAACCTCTAGGGCAGTGATTTTCAACTGTACCAGGCACACTGGTGTGCCATGAAAGGATCTTAGGTGAGCTTGGAAAATTTTTAAAGACCACTAAATTATTTTCAAAAGAAGTTCAAGGCCCAGTAAGTATCCATATGTATGTATTTTTTTATTCTTTTTTTTTGATCAACAAAATTCAAATGTGCTGCAGAAGTTTAACTATAAATTCAAGTGTGCTGTGAGATAAAAAAATTTAAAAAACACTACTCTAGGGCTTAGTTATTTGAACTTTATAGAAAGTAAGAGGTAAAATTTGAGGATAATTTTCCACTCATTCCAAAGTATTTCCGTTAGCTTACTTAGTTGAAAAAATATTAGTAATTTGAATTTGTAATAACTTATTAGGGGGATGCTAATAGTATTTACATATAATTAAAACATTCTTACACTAAGCAGATATGATCTTCTTGACAGTTTGCATAAATGCTGCATAAATAATTAATAGTATCAAAGCAGTTTTGGCAAGTTATAACTCTATGTGAGTGCACATGCCTAGACAACATGCACTGAAAATACTTAGTGAAATAAAAATGTATCACTAAATACTTAGTGATAATAAAACTTTCTCTTACCTTTATTTTTTGAATCAGTTTTTCATCTTCTGGTACACTGGGGTTAATTGCGATGACGATTCCATCATATCCATTATTACTAAAACTTACCATTGAGCTTTTCACTCCTGGGAAGAGATAAAAGGCTAAGAGGAGAAAAACATTCACTCTGAACCCCATTTTTGCACATTACATTAAACCTCTCGGAAAGGTGGGGAGGGCATTTATGCTATGCTTAATTCAGGAATTTGAACTAAGACCAAAATATTTGCATACACATAATATAGTAAATTACGAAACTATCTCGGTGAATTTCCTTATCTTACTCATTCTAAAGATTTAATTGTTAAGTAGCAAGGGAGATTATACTGAAGACATTTATCATATTTTCTAAGACAGCAGATTGAATTGAGCTATTCTTTTAGGTTGTGTGGTTGTCATCATAGCAGTGGGAGGTCATTATTATCGTTATCATCACCGTCAAATGGTATTAGAGACCTAAGTCCTAGGAGGTGTTTAGAGAGAAGTACTCTATGAAGGGAGGAGGAACTGAAATTGGAAGCATCAGCAAAAAGCAGATGAAAAAGGCCTGCTTTAAGAAAAAGAATAAAGGAACTAATGTAGGAGTGGTAGTGAAGTAAGTGGGCATATTTCCTTCTTTAGATGGGAGTAATATAAGTGGTTTAGATCAGCTATGATCAAGGGGAATTTTTTTTTATTACCTTCTGCACTATTTGGTATACTTTAGTTTTTAATTAGCATTGAATGCCTTCAGTCCTTGTGTAGCATGAAAACTTAGTATGCTTAAATTAAGATTTCTGTTTTGGATTGAACGCAGTTGTTCCTGAGTTGTCCTTGGGGTCAGATGAATCTAAACCTGACTCTTGTCTTGGTCACTTAACATTGTCAGAGTTGTATGGCTCTCTTTTAGGCCTAGTTTCTTCTCTGTGTTAGCAGCATAATTATGGGATGTTGGAAGAATTAAGTGAGATAATCTTTGGAAGGCACTTCATACAAGACTTTTTTTCTTTTAATGTCCTAGGTTGAATGGAATGTACAAGACTTCTGAGGCCTAATAAGCACTCAAGAAATATTATCTGTTATCATTAAACATAATATATTACGAATATAAACCTTGCTGTAAATTTTTGCCAATTAAATTCCATGTTTACACTGGCTTATTTTGAAAAACTTTTAAAGATAGTCTCTAGTGTTTAATTGCAGAATGAGGAGTCACCACGTCTGCCTGGCAAAGACTAGAAAAGAAACTGTTGGAATGAAACTATGACATATAAACTTTCTGAAATGCCGTGGATTAATTCCCATCTTTGGACAATATCCTATCCTTGATGATCCAGCTTAGATGTAGCCTAACCCATAAAATTCTCCCAAATCATTCATTCATACTAGAAGTAATCTTTCTTTTTTTTTGGCCAGGGCCAGGTTTGAACCCACCACCTCCAGTATATGGGGCTGGCACCCCACTCCTTTGAGCCACAGGTGCCGCCCAGAAGTAGTCTTTCTTTGAATTTATTTGAACCACCATATTCATGTATTACCTGTATTACATGTGCTATTAATATACATCATATATCTCCCTGCTACATTATAAACTCCTTGAAGGGAAGAGATTATTTTTTCTGAGTTTAACCTCCCTCAACCTCAATTTCCTTAACAGTTAAACGAAGACAGTAATGAAACTGCCCTTACAAATTGATGAAGGGGTGCAAAGGGAGAACTAAAGGACCCCCAAACTCTGTGAAAGAACAGGCCAAAATGAAAATCGTGATAATAATCAAACTCTGTGAAGGAACAAGGTTAGCAAAAATAATGATAATAATCAGCCACTATTGCCTTGTTTGCTTAATAATAGTCACTGCCCTTGTTTGCTTCTCTGTATTTGCTGTCCTAGACAGCACAGGGGGTAGTTGTAAAGATTCTTAAATTTTCTCTGTAGAAAACATCACCTGTTTGGAACCTTGGGCTGGTTCTTGAGATATCTTCCAGGTCCTGCATTCTAGGGGACTGACTGACTTCCCAGACCAAGGAACTGACTCAACTGGTCTTGGACCCCGCACCCCCACCCACCTAAGGAATTGCATTCCAGTGAATCAGCTGTCCCACCCAGACAGCGCTCTATACCAAGAGACTGATAGTTCTGCCCTGAAACCAGCCAATTTAGCAGACTCCGAGTGACTAATCCTCTTCCACAAAACTCTTTTTTAAAACCCTGTCTCCCCAGTTCTTGGAGCGATGGATTTGCAAAATTTCTCCTGTGTCTTCGCATAGTGCTGTGCGGGATAGACTCTTTCTCTACTGTAAAGCCTGCTGTCTCTGGATATGGGCTTACTTGTGGGCAGTAGACAGATGAAGCTGGCTGGGCAGCAACAGTAATAACCTTCTAGAAGGTGATTAATTTTAGTGTCAATTTGACTGCACCACGGGATGTCCACTTATCTGGTAAAACATCATTTTTGGCTATGTACGTGAGAATGTTTCTGGAAGAAATTAATGTTTATTTCAGTAGAGTGGAGAAAGAAAATCTGTCCTCACCAATGCAGGTAGGCATCATGCAATCGGTTGGGGCCTGCATACAGAAAAAATGATGAGAAAGGGTGAATTCACTCTCTCTTCTGGAAATGGGATATCCATAGTCTCCTGCCCTTGGACATTGGAGCTTCCCTTGTTCTCAGGCTCTCCGCTTCAAACTGAGAGTTGTTATTGGCCCTCCTGGTTTACAGGCCTTTGGACGTGACTGAATTACACTGGCAGCTTTCCTGGTTCTCTACCTTGCAGACAGCATCATATGAGTCAACTCCATAATAAAATGTTCTCTTACATATCTCTGTATATCTAGTTGGTTCTGTCTGTGGAGAACTCTAACACATCCCTCTTATCTCTTTAAACTTAAAAAACATTAAAAAAATTCTTAGCCTATATTCCATGTTAAATAATTCCAATGGTAGTATTTTTATGAGTCTGATTATAAATATATATATTTTATTGGATCTCACTCAAGGTTCCTTTTTACCTTGTTGATCAGTGATGTCTGACTTTGACTTGCTCATTTTTCCTGGGAATTTATTTGCAAATCTTTGAAATCTTAGATGAGGAAGAGTTAGTTCCTCCATAAAGGAGGAACTATATCTGTCAAATATCTGGGTGCATTACCGATCTGAGGCAGCATTTGTCTTCCTTAAAACATATTTCCTCCATGGGATGGTTATCACAGAAAAAAGTAGCTCTCAAGTTTTAAATCTTTTGGCTTATTAATTTGAAAAAAAATATATTTTGGCTTACTCCATGAGATAAGTTAAAACAATTTTAGGAAAAAGACTTGACTGATATAGCTTGGGCCAGATTGCAAAAACCAAATTATTTAATTATGGCCAAGAATTTGGGTAATAAGTTTCATGACTTGAGAGTGATCAGTGAGTGGTGGTCAAGGAGACTGGGTCATGTGGGAACGTGGAAGCTTCTAAGGCAGCGGTTCTCAACGTGTGGGTGGCGACCCATAGGAACTTTATTAAAGGGTCACGGCATTAGGAAGGTTGAGAACCGCTGTTCTAAGGGAACAACGTGTATACAATGATGAGAGAACAAACAAAGATTTCTGCTATATATGCAGAAAAGAATAGAAATGAATAGAATGTCCAACATTTGTAGTGCTGGGTTAGTAAAGGGCCTGGCACACACTGTTTTTATTCTTTCGATAGTTTTATTTTATTTTATTTTATTTTATTTTTTGAGACAGAGTCTAACTATATTAGAGCTCACAGCAACCTCAAACTCCTCTGCTTAAGCCATTTTTTAGCCCCAGCCTGCAAGTACCTGGGACTACAAGTGCCTGCCACAACACCCGGCTATTTTTTTCTTTTCTTTTTGTTGTTGTTGTTGTTGTTGTTGTTATGGTTGTCACTGTTGTTTGGCAGGCCCGGGCTGGGTTCAAACCCGCCAGCTCTGGTGTATGTGGCCAGCGCCTTAGCTGCTGAACTATAGGAGCTGAGCCTCTTTCAATAGTTTTAAAAAGTAAAAACTGTGGCTTAAACATTCTGAAAAACTAGAGGAGTAAAATTGGGCAACTTACTAAACTTTTCTGGGTTTCTGTGTCTGCATCTTGATGAAGAGTTAGAATTAGTGCTCTTAGAGCCTCAGCATGAAAACACTATTATTTTAGGAGTTACATCTTCATTTATAATAAATAATAATTCTGAACAATTTTTTTTTTTTTTTTGAGATAGCTTCTCACTTTGTTGCCCAGACTAGAGTGAAATGTAGGGTGACCAGATTTTAACATTGGTAAGGTGGGACAACATGGTGGGGTAGGGGGGTGGGGGGCTGGAGGGGTGGGCAGGGGACGGGATGGGGCAGGGCAGGGCCCGACAACAATGCAAACTTTGATAAGCAGTTCTCGATAATCACTTCTCAGCAATTATTTGTTATTATTACAGTTTAACATTATAAAATTAACAAAAATAACATAAAACTCATATTTTGGCAAAATAGCCACATGGCAGCCGAAAACCGTATATTCCCTTCGTGTTCTCCCGCCCATTCGTGCATTCTTTCCAAAAATGGGTACTTTTTGAAAACGCTGCGTGATGCGGGACAAATTGTTGAAAAGTGGGACGGTCTGGTCACCCTAGTGAAATGGCATGATCATAGCTCATTACAGCCTCAAACTCCTAGGTTTGAGTGATTCTTCTGCCTCAGCCTCCCAAGTAGCTAGCGATACAGGTTCTCCTGCTCAGGGATGGATGTGGATCTTTTTTGGGGCCTAAGCAAGCTCAATAGTCAACTTTATCACAGAACTTAAAGAAAAGAACCAGTTTGGTAAGTGTTCCAAATAAGCCACCATTCCTGGAGCAGGGAACACACCCTAAACAAGAGATAAGGTCTCATCTGGGCCCCTACTCCTGAAACAAAGAACACATCCTAAATAAGAGATAAGTATCTCACCTGGACTGCCCTTCCCAGAGCATAGACACACCCTAAACAAGAGAGAAGCATCTCATCTGGGCTACTGCTCCCTAAGCAGAGAACACACCCTAAATAAGACCACATCCTATGTGGGAATAGTTTTAATATTAACTTCTGTCCATAGGACCCTGGTGCTAAAGGATTGTGACATATACATTTCATCTCCCTAACCCCACCTGCAGCCTGCAGGGTAGGAAAAGCAGCACATAACCTCTAGACACAAAGCCCAAATGGGTTACCTGCTCAGGAACCAGCCTCACTGTACAGGAGGCTTTATCTCCCTTCTCTTTTTATCTATCAGTAAAAATCGATCCTTTCACTTACTTGTGGTGGTCCATGGATTCAGTCTTTGAATCTCTGAGACCAAGGACCTGGCAGAGAGAGAGAGATTTTGGTTACAATAGGACCATAGGCCTGTGCCAGGACACTTGGCAATTTTTTAAATTTTTTATAGACGCAGGGTCTCACATCCCAGGCTGGTCTCCAACTCCTGGCCTCCAGATGGTCCTCTGGCCTCAGCCCTCCCAAAGTAGGATTACAGGTGTGTGCTGCCATGCCCAGCCCAACCATACATTTAATAGACTTCTGTGAATTCTTGTTATGGGTACAACATTTCACTAAGCATTATGTGAATGATTTTACTCAATTCTTGAATTATATTAATTGTAAATTAATCTTGCTTATACTTTGAAAAACACTCTATCAAGGATTATGGAGTCAATATAAACTATGTTTCTGAAGATTATTTATGAAATTTGAATGTATTGTTTGATTCTAACTTAATGTCTATATGCGAACAGAAAATGTCTGAAAGGAAATAAACCCAAACTTTTAACATTTTCCCTATGTTCATTCATATTATAGTTCACTATTATTTTCTTCTTTATACTTTTTTGCATATGCAGATTTTTCATAATAAATATGTTAATTACATAATACATGTAAAGCATTATTTTAAAAATAAACACTACAAATATTTATTACTTTTTATTGAATATGTGTAACTTTCATAGTTTTATTTCCCCCCCATGGATGGTATCTCTGTGTTGTCCAAACTGGAGAGCAGTGGAGGAATCACAGCTCACCATAACCTCCCAAGTAGCAAGGATTATAGGTGCATGCCACCAAACCTAGCTAATTTAAAAACAATTTTTTTTCTTTTTTTGTAGAGACAGAGTTTTATATTGTTCAGGCTGGTCTCAAACTACAGGTCTCAAGCTACCCTCTTAACTTTACCTCCCAAAGTACAGGGATTACAGCCACTACACTCAGCTTTTGATGTATTTGGATATATTTGTTTTGGACAATCTTGAAATTTGAAATTATTACTTAAACTTGGGATGACTCATACTTACATGTTCTGCCAAAATATCTTTTTTTAAAAGGGAATTTTGTTATGTTATATGTTATGTTTTGGTGAAAGAGATATGCCAACCAATTGTTAGGCTTTACCTTTTGTTCAATTGTCCCCTTTAATTTACTGGTTGCCATTAGCAGCGTTCTTGAACTATAATTTATGTATAAACTGATCTACAACCTGAGTTCAGATGATCATTATTCAACTCCTTCCATATTATGCTTATCATTAGGGTTAAAAAATAGAGATGGATGGTACTTAGGGAGTGCTCACTAGATGATGGGAACTTTCTTCACAATCAAATTTGTGCCTCAAATTGATGTGTTCACTTTAAATTGCAATTATTTGGGTACATATAGTAAGTCTTGTGCTTCCATGAGACAGAATCTTTTTTTTAATCTACTCTTTTGATTAACATATCTGGTGATGACTTTGCTGAAAGATCAACTAACAAGTAAGGCAGATTAATAAGAGGAAGAAATTTATGTACCATGTACCATGGGTATACCAATGAGATCCACATACTTTTAGACATGAGGGGGAGATGAATATAGATAATTCTATTTAGGGGCAATAAATAGTTGCTAGGGAGGATTAATAGATACTTGGGAGAATGAATGAATTAGGGCGTACAGATTGACTTATAAATTAACCTAAGAGACAGGTATTCCATTTAAAATAATTTGTGCCAGATCTGGTTGCATTCTTAAGCTTTCCAGCAATATACTGAGATAACAGGGAGGGGAAAGTAAGTCAATTTTTTTTTACTTTTTTGAGACAGAGTCTCACTATGACACCCTCAGTAGAGTGCTATGGCATCACAGCTCACAGCAACCTCAAACTCTTGGGCTTAAGTGATTCTCTTGCCTCAGCCTCCCAAGTAGCTGGGACTATAGGAGACTCTCACAACACTTGGCTTTTTTTTTTGTTGCAGTTGTTGTTGTTGTTGTTTGGCAGGCCCGGGCTGGCTTCGAACCCGCCAGCCTGGGTGTATGTGGCCAGCACCATACACTGTGCTATGGGCGCCAAGCTAGTCAAATGTTTTTTGATGGGTCCTTATGTTTATGCAGATAGAGGGGAAGCCTCTTTCAAGGGCCTGTTGATCAAGGAGTCATATTTTGGGGTGAAATTTCCTGAGCTCCTATATTTATATACAGCTACATAGCTATGTACATTTGACTGACTTACGGTATTGTTGTTTACAGGAACTATCCTGTATATGTAAGTATTAGATCTCCAGAACTTATGTAACTTGTATAATTAAAACTTTGTACCCTTTAATCATCGCTCCTCTATTTCTTCCTCCTCCCAACTCCTGGCAATCACCATTCTACTCTCTGTCTCTTTGAGTATGATTATTTAAATTGAGATTATATAGTATTTGTTTGTCTGTTTAGATTATTTCACTTAGCATGATGTCATCTAGGTTCATCTGTTTTGTTGCAAATAGCAAGAATTTTCTTATCTTTTTAAGGCTGAACATTATATTTTGTATATATTTTACATTTTATTTATCCATTCATCCTTAATGGACTTGGGTTGTTTTCACCTCTTGGCTGTTATAAATAATGCTACAGTGAATGTGGGAATGAAGGCATCTCTTTGAAATCCTGATTTAAATTACTTCAAATAAAGGCCTAGGCTCAATCGTATCATGGTTCTTTTTTAATTTTAATTTTAATTTAATTTTTTTGGAGACAGAGTCTCACTTTGTCACCCTTGGTAGAGGGTCATGGTGTCATAGCTCACACCAATCTCAAACTCTTGGGCTCAAGTGATCCTCTTGTCTTAGCCTCCTTAGTAGCTGGGACTACAGGTACCCACCATAGTACCTGGCTAGTTTTAGAGACAGGTTCTCGCTTTTGCTCAGGTTGGTCTCAAACTCCTGAGCTCAAGCAATCCACCCACCTTGGCCTCCCAGAGTGCTGGGATTACAGGTGTGAGCCACAGCTCCCAGCAGTAGTTCTATTTTTATTTATGTATTTTAAATTTATTTCAGGTTAATGTGAGCAACTAGGTAAAAATATTTGATTTTGTTAGATAGAGTTCATCTTGTGGTTATGTCCCACACACAAAAGCTGTACCAACCCTCCCTTACCCCATGCCATTCAGTGAGAGCACCCCAACCCCCCCCCCCCTTGTTACCCTTCCTTTATTTGGGCATGCATTGGATGATCTACTGGCTTCATGTTAGTATTGAATACATTGGATATTTGCTTTTCTATTCTTGTAATACTTTACTAAGAAGAATGTGTTTCAGCTCCATCCAGGATATTACAAAAGATGTGAAGTCACCATGTTTTTGGATGATTTAATAGTATAGTCCACATGGTGTGCAAGGACCAGTTTGTTAATCCATTCCTGAATTGATGGGCATTTAGGTTGTTTCCATGTCCTGGCAATTGTAAATTGAGCCACAGTAAACAATCTAGTGCAAATGTCCTTATGGTGAAATGATTTTTTTTCTACTAGATAGATGCCTAGTAGTGGGATTGTGGGGTCAAATGTGAGATCTAAACTACAAACTCATACAGCCTCTTTGGAAAGAAATATGGTAGTTCTATTTTTAGATTCTGGGGGTTGAGCTCTTGGGGGTTGAGCACAAGTCTTTGTACCACTAGGGCCTGCAGGGCACCAGACGACCCAGCTCATGTCTCAGCATCCTGGTGCCACCATACTTCCCTCCTCCAAGGATGACTGTCTTTAATTCCAAAACCCTGGCCTTTCAGGCACAAAAGAAGATCTTGGGTAAAATGGTGTCCAGATTCATTGCCATCACTTTAATAGATGACATGAGCAGTGAGGTGCTGGACAAGCTCTACAGAGTGACCAAGGAATACACCCAGAACAAGAAGGAGGCAGAGAAGATCAAGACCCTCATCAAACAGTCATCAAGCTGGCCATTCTTTACAGGAATAATCATTTTACTTAAGTTGTGCTGGCACTGATGGAGAAATTTAAGAAGAAAGTTCATCAGCTAACCATGGTCAGTGTCCATCAGGAGGATCACGCCTTTGACTGGAATGTGTTGTCCAGGCTGTTGAATAAATTCAGAGAGACACTCCATCTAATCCTTCAGTATCACTGCTAAGTCACGTGAATGGAGCAATAATGTCTTGGATCAGTTTTCAGACTGGGAATTTTTGGCTATCTTTTATAATCCTTTTGAAATTTTAAACCCATTTACAAAAACTCTGTGATGGTATCAACAAAATGTTGGATGAAGAAAACATATGAGCATGTGAATTAAGGTCACAACTGACCACAATTCATTTGAAAATGGATTGAAATACATTCATTTTTATGCTCATGTTCTTTCATAATATCCTATCTTCCTTTTTATTCTTCATCTCCCACTAAATTATTTTGATGTATTCATCTCTAAAATGAAGGAAAAAAAAGAATTTTCTAAAGATTACACATATTTCAGGAAGAGTTTTCCCAATTCAGTTGTCAGACATTACTCATAGTGCTTTTATGAGGCTCCTTTTATTTGAAGAAAAGCATATTGCCCAAAATTCTGGTTGAAAGCTTCCTAATGGGTCACAGATTATGGGAAAGATACATAGTTATATATAAAAAAAAATAGAGATAGCTCCAGACCTTAAAACATTTTTTTAGGGCAGTTTTTGTGTTAGTAGCACATTGGGTATTTCTAATGTTGTACAATATTATGTATTTTGATTTACTTTTATTCCTTCCTGTGTATATTCTACCTCTTTTGAAAAGCCAACAACTTTCTCTTGCTGTAATTACTCCCGTTGAAATAATTTCATTTTCAAGACTACCCTTGACTGTTTTGTTAAAGATTGTGTTATTCAAGAATTAAGTCTGCTGCCATAAAATTTAACCCTTAGAAAAATAGAAAACTGCTTATCTGAAATCAACATTGTTGGAAACAGGCTATATTAGATACTATGAATAATGTTCATTATAGGAATATGCTTCTGGAACTGAATCCTGCTTTTAAGAACCAATGGTGATACTGCATCTCTCAAAAAATGCAATGGCTTTGAAATACTTGCATAGACTTTAAATTTTATTTTATCTTGAAAACATACTGATGAAATCTCCAAGTTTTTTAAATATGCATTTCACATGTAAGAGACAAAGAGGAAATCTGGATTGGCCTTGATATTGGGATGATAAGAAGTAAGTAGCATTACAAAAGATGAAATAGTCTTCATTTTAGAGACGAACCCATCAAAATAATTTAGGGGGATGAAGAACAAAAAGGAAGATAGGATATTATGAAGGAACATGACCATAAAAATGAATGCATATCAATGTTTAAGAATACTTAATGAATAAAGAGTTTTTATTTAACTGGAAAAAAATAGTGGTTGGAAATAGACCTGTGTTGCTAGTACATGTCCTGTGTGAATTAGAAAAACCACTTGTAAATTAGAAAAATATTTCTCCTTTGAACAAGTGATCAAATAGCCTGATCCTGGAAGCTGAGTTTGTACTGTATTTCAGGCTCCACTCCTCCCTACCATGGCATGAAATAAAAATAATGAGAGTTGTGGATCTTCAAAGAACATTTTGGAGACCAGCTACCATGCTTCTCCATTTGGCTGCCATAGGCCCGGATCACTTCAGTGTTATTAGAGCTGTGCTCTTCTTAGTCCTATTTTATGCTGGCGTGAATGTTCATCAGGCACCATGGTCTCAGTCCTCCCATTTACATGAGCTCTTCTGGGGCTCTCTGGCCTTTGACACTGGCCACCTCAGTGGGATATAGGTTCTCTTAGTACTAGCTGAGTCTGCGAATGTGCACCACTTCTCAGGACTACAGCTTGGAAGACCCCTGGCGACAGGTGTTTGGCTTGTGACAATGTAGACTGTCCATATCCCTGAGCAGTACTGACTGGATACTGGTGGTATAGGCTTTCTTGCATTCAGGAACTCTGCAGATATTCAAGTCTCTGTGGTTTGTACAGAGGTTGCCCTCTTCTACATAGGTCTGCCTCTCTTCCTTCCCGGGACAGCTTAGATTTCTTTTCTTTTCTTCTCTCTTTTTTTTTTTTTGAGACCGAGTCTCACTATGTCACCTTCAGTATAGTGCCATGGTGTCACGGCTCACAGTGACCTCCAACTCCTGGGCTTAGGCAATTCTCTTGCCTTAGTCTCCCGAGCAACTGGGACCACAGGCACCCGCCACAACGCCCAGCTATTTTTTGTTGCAGTTTGGCTGGGGCTGGGTTTGAACCCACCACCCTCGGTATATGGGGCTGGCACTCTACTCACTGGGCCACAGGCACCGCCCTTAGATTTATTTTCTGTTGCTAAATTGCAGATGATGGGGCGAAACTTTCCTTCTCAGACCTGGTATTTTCTTTCATGATTAACTAGATTAGCTAGTTAATGGTGCCAGGTGACTGTAATGGACAACCCCACAAGAGCCTCTATACTACTGGTGCTGGTGCTATATAGTTTATCCTGGACTCCGGCTGGGGCTGTCTCTGTGGGCATGGGATCTGTTCAGTTGCTCAGAGCTCTGTGCTCAAAAGGGTGCTGAACGGTTTAATGCTTTGCCATTGCTGTCTTGAAGTTTCTATTAATTTTAAACAAGTGCCTCTTATTTTCGTTTTGTATTAGTAACATCAATTACATAGTCTGTCCTGACTGCAGTGGTAACCATTTAGTTATTTTTCTGATTCTTACCAGTTCATACTTAGCTACTTGATGCAGACTTGGGAATAGAACTAAATCAGGGCCTGACCTGTGAGGAAAGAGCCCATCACTGGGACCCATCCGAGACTAGTTATTGAGCTGGAGTATCAGAGAGGGAAATAATCAGGCCAGTAGGCTTTGTCTCCAGATCAGGGGTCCTCAAACTTCATTGTCCCTCAGACTGTTGGAGGGCCGGACTGCAGGCCCTGGACAAGTCGGCTGCTAAGCAGGACAGGCAGTGGTGGCAAAAACACCCGGCAGGCCAGATAAATATCCTAGGCAGCTACATGTGGCCCACGGGCTGTAGTTTGAGGGACACCTGCTCCAGAGTTGTGCAATGGACGAGTGGGAAGGACTTAGAGAATGTCTGACTGCTATGTAGTATTTCTTACACCAATACAGAATTTCAGGCCTTCATTGTCCTCTCAGTAAAAGGCCAGGTGTTCTACACCTACCCCTTTCCTACTCCATGTTAACCTGTCTGTCCCCAGCCATTAGCCTTGGCTGAACAGGTGCTAGCCCACAGGAGGAGCTAACAGTGCCAACAGCCACTGCCTGAACAGCATATCCCCAAATGCCCTGGCACTCAGTTCATTTCCCCCTGAATGGCAGGAGAGTAAGCAAAACCTTCCTGGTAATCAGTATTCTCAAGTCACTGCATTATGGCACTAAAACTCCCTATGGAAAATAAGAAAATAATCAGTTGGAAGAACAATGAAACCATATATTTGTGAACTTGGACTCAAAGTCTACCTCCTCCCATGAGAGAAATCTTTTCTCACCACCTTAGGCTATGGTTACATGCTCTGTTCACTTTGTTTACATCATTAGGGCCTCTGGCTGACCTGGCTGTGGTCTACCATGAGATCTTCTTTCAACCTACATTTTCTCTTTAAATGATCTTATTCATCCGTCTGGTTGTGACTCCTAGGCTGTGACTCTGAGAGATGAATTAAAATATTTTGATTTACAAATATAGTTTTCTTTTTTATCTGAAAATAAAGGCAACAGATAGTAGCTTCCGTAATTCTTTCATATGTTAAAAGAAAAAACACACAGGAAGGTACGACTTTTTAAATAAAAAGAGATAGATACATGTTTATTTCTTTTTAGAACTGAAATCAAGAAAAATTATGATTTGACAGGTAGTAATTGATTATTTTGTTAACATTCTCCATATCCATGAATTGCAGTAAACGTAGTATTAGCAATTGTAGTATACAGTTGGAGGCTTTGGGTAAATATAGTATCATCAATTTATACTTAATAGTACCAAGACTAAATTCCTTTTTTCAAGTATTGTTTATTTGCTTTCTTTTACTTATATTTTGACTACCCAAAAGGATAATTTTAATTTCTTGATGAAATTTGAAATATTATTTTAGAAAACTTTTGTGTCAAGTAACATACATCCAGAGATCAATAGGACAAAGAATCTTTATTTATCACTATTAATGACAAAATAATAAATAAATAAAAATTTTAAACTTTAATATTGACTTACAGTTTTTCATCCATTAATATCCATGGATGTTAATGTTTAATCAAGGTACCTTTTCTAGACTTTTGTTTTTGAGACAGAGTCTCACAATGTCACCCTGGTAGAGTGCTGTGATGTCACAGTTCACAGCAACATCCAACTCTTGGGCTCAAGTGATTCTCTGGTTTCAGCCTCTCAAATAGCTGGGACTTGAGGCACCTGCTATAACACCCAGCTATTTTTAAGGGCAGGGTCTCACTTTGGCTCCGGTCTGAAACTTCTGAGCTCAGGCTTTCCACCTGCCTCAGCATCCCAGAGTGTTAGGATTACAGGCATGAGCCACCACACCTGGCCTTTTCTAGACTTCTTAAAGTTATTTTTATGAGTTTTTGATCACACAGAATTAATTTTAAAATTCAGACATATCTTTTACTTATTTTTTTTTTAATTTCAGTAAGGGTACAAATAACTTTGACGTAAGGGTACAAATAACTAGGTTATAATGTTTGCATTGTAGAGTTGAAGTCCCTCTTGTAGTTGGGTCCTACACCCAGGAGATGTGCCACATACCCTTACATTGTGCCCCTTAAATGGGAGCACACCAGTCCCCTTCCCTCTTCCCTTCTCCTTCTTTCCTCATTTCCCCTCCCCCAGGTTTTTGTTTTTTAAAAACCTGTTCTAGGTCTACTTGAAGATTTTTTCTTATTTAAGATACAAATGGTGGTACTTGAAATAATACAACAGTCGCAACCACTGATAACACCAGTATAGAAATATCAACTCCAGACTGAGGAGTAGAATTAGGATTATTTTCACTGGGACTGGAAGTGGAATTAGGATAATTTTCACTGGGACTAGAAGTAGTACTAGGATAACTTGGTTCTGCTTCAGGGATGAACAATGCTACTTGTGCAATGTTGGATATTTTTGATGTCAAATTGCTTTTATCTACACTTTTAATGGCAATAAATATGTGAGTTGCATTTTCTTCTGAGATATTTCCAGGTGTAAATGCAAAGATTTCCTTGGAGTTGGCCTCATTTGGTAACAGACTGCTAGTGTTCACTTGAAGAGCATCATCAAAATTGTCTCTTAAATCAAGGATATTTCCGCTTATTCTTATGATGTAATGTTGAACTAAAAAAGAAAGTTACATGAAGTTTAGAAACTGGAGCATAGCATATTAATTCCTTTTAATTTATTCTCAAAAATGCGTAGCTATACAACATATACACTGGTCTCAGAAGCCTTACTCATTTTCCAGTAAAAGCTGAATTCTGACTTTTTTTTTTTTTTTTTTTTGAGACAGAGCCTCAAGCTGTCCCCCTGGGTAGAGTGCCGTGGCATTACAGCTCACAGCAACCTCCAACTCCTGGGCTCAAGCGAGTCTCTTGCCTCCGCCTCCCAAGTAGCTGGGACCGCAGGTGCCCGCCACAACGCCCGGCTATTTTTTGGTTGCAGCCGTCATTGTTGTTTGGCGGGTCCGGGCTGGGGATTCGAACCCGCCACCTTAGGTGTACGTGGCTGACGCCTTAGCCGGTTGAGCTATAGGCGCCGAGCCTGAATTCTGACTTTTAAGCGTTGCCAAATGCTCCCTTCTTTGTATGAAATACGGGAACAGGGTAAAATATGTCATGTTTGCTTGATGCAAAATTATCAGATTATGAAATGAATACTTTGTTAACTATTCTCCCCTTAGTCATCCTTACACACTTGCCTTATCAATAATCATCTTTCATTTAAATAAAGATCACATGATACTTTGTCCTACCTTTTCCAACATCAAAATCATCTCCTGGTGCTGTCCACGTTAGAGTGATCTCATCCCCATCACGTGTGGCTTCAAGGTCTGTGATTTGACTTGGTGGGTACACGTCAGGCAAGGCAGAACTCGGAACCTGTGACACCACAAATGCACCTCCAGATGCTGTTCTGCTGAAATTCTCCAAGGTCGGCTGAGTTTCCTCATCATTTTCTGGTCTTGGTGGGTTTGCTACAATTTCCCCTGCATTAACAATTTACTTATTTATTTATTTATTTATTTAAGACATAGTCTCATTATGTTGCCCTTGGAAGAGTGCTCTGGTGTCACAGCTCACTCAAACCTCAAACTCTTGGCTTAAGTGATTCTCTTGCCTCAGCCTCCCAAGTAGCTGAAACTACAGGCACCTGCCACAATGCCTGGCTATGTTTTAGTTGTATTTGTCATTGTCGTTTGGCAGGCCCAGGCCCGTTGAACCCTCCAGCTCTGGTGCATGTGTCTGGCACCCTAGTGGCTGAGCTACAGGCGCTGAGCTAGCATTAACAATTTATAATGGGCAGAACCAAGCTAGCCTTTTTCAGAACTCGGTAAATCCTCTTCCCCATCCCACTTGTCTTTTCCTTTTTTTCCATATATACAGTCACATTTTTACTAAATTTTGTGACACAATCCTAAGCATTGACTTGCTGGAAGAATTCTTCTTCACTATCCTTACCAGGATATTGCAGGATAGAATCAAGTAACAAATTGCTTTGGACTTAAAACAGCATTGAATGGAGATCGTTACGTAGTTTAATATATGCCTTTTCAAGAAGGAATTGCTTTACCTCTTAAGTTAAAGAGGTAGTTCCCAGGCTAGGAATATACCTGGGGAAATCACTGCCAGTGCCTTTCCAGCCACTTGTGTTGGGTCCCTTCCTCCCTGCTGCAAGTGCTGAGAAATAATTGTTCTAACTGTGTTCCAGTTGCTGACAGAAAGCCCCTAAAAGTCGTATGAAAAGAGACTAGAGGAAAGCTCACAAAGAATGCATTCTTAATCCTTGTCATCTTATTCTATACATTTTTTTCCTTATGATTTAATAAAACATCTCAAATGAATGTTTACTCTTACAGCATATATAATCTGAAGGATATATTTTGCCACTGGCTTGTACGTGTGTATACTTAGACTCAGAACATATTGGCTTGTTTCCTTCATCCTGAACTGCAAACTGGTCATATTATTGTTGACATAGGTAAGATGTTCCAAATAACATAATAATAACTGACCTTTCTGGAACGCTTACAAGGCCCTAGACATTTTACTAAAGCTTACATGAATTTGGAGGCAAAGCCTAGTATGACTGAGAACTTCATTGTAGAAGTGAGAAAGGGTATACTTTGAATTGTAAAGTGTTTGAAACCTTAATCATATCAAATGCCAATGTTACTTAAACCAACTGGGTTTCAGATACCACGAGTGACTCACCATCCACTACCCAGCCTGGTATATATGCAGCTCTGTTACGTGGATGCCGAAAGCTTCGTGTGGCAGAGTTTCCTCCGTGAGCTCGTACTTTTAAGCTATATCTACCATTTTCTGTATATTTTGTAAAATATCTGGAGTAGACCCCATCATTCTTGAAAGCATCAGCACCTTATTATAGAAATGAAATAGTAAATTATTATTGTAAAGAAATGGATAAATGTATGCATTTTTTAAGACAAGCATTGGCATCCATAAGGATAGCCTCTAGAGTGGGCTCAGTATTTTGAGACTGACCCGTTGGAGACTATTTCCATTATGATCTGCTGAAACAATATATTGTTAAATTAATACCCTTGCGTTATTTTGTTATGTTGTATCTGTATAACACACATTGATCTGTACCTAAACACCTTGGCTTTCTCTCCCTTACAATGTATCCAGATAATGATATGTAGTGCTCTTCTCATCAGTTGTCCACAAGGTGGTTTGCTTTCAGCTCTCCTCAGCTAAATACGTTAATTACGTCATCCCTCTGTTTAAACCAAAATGGTTCCTACCAATGAAAAGATATCTTTGTATAGAATTTAATTCTCACTACAGTCAAGCAAAATTACTTATTTTGCCTTATGAACAACTTGTTTTTTAAATGCTCATCTCATCTTCCTTCTGATCTATTAACTACTTGGTCTGACAGTGGAAAATCCCATATAATCTTAGAATGGCAATTTGAGGGATCTCAGGGATATTGTATTATAATTCTTTTTATTTATTTATTTATTTATTTTTGAGACAGAGTCGCAAGCTGTTGCCCTGGGTAGAGTGCCATGGTGTCACAGCTCACAGCAACCTCAAACTCTTGGGCTTAAGCGATTCTCTTGCCTCAGCCTCCCAAGTAGCTGGGACCACAGGTGCCCACCACAATACCTGGCTATTTTTGTTGTTGTTGTTGTTGCCATTGTTGTTTAGCAGGCCTGGGCTGGGTTTGAAACCACCAGCCTTGGTGTATGTGGCTGGCGCCCTACCCACTTAGCTATGGGCACCGCCCTGTATTATATAATTCTTGATATCACTGGCATTGGAGTCATCTGTTAAATTGCAACCACATTTCCCATGGGGTTTAATATTCTAAGGCAGAGGATCTTAAAGTGAAGTCCTTGTACCAGCCGCATCTGCATCCATCTCAAAATTTGGAGATTTTTAGAAATACAAATTTCCCAGACTTTCTAGAGAAGGATCCCAGCATTCTGTGTTCTAACAAGCTCTGCAGATGATTCCTTTGCACACTAAAGTTTGAGAACGCCTGCTCTCTATCATTATTAATCACAGTTCCTTTCTAGGTCATCCCAAATTAGCTAATTTCTCCAATTAGCTAAATAGTCATCTAGTAAAATGTTGAAAAATGAAACAAGGTACAGGTAAGATTTAATGTCTATATATGGTTTTGCAGAAAGAGAAAAAAGAGGCGTGGGATAGTTGTGGAAATATTGTCATTTCTGCAGAAAGCATTGAGGTGCATGAAAGAACAATTTCCCCTCCCTTTTTTCTTAGTGCCAACCCTAATTGAAGATATGATTATAAAATGATTGAATAAGTTACATTGCAAAAGATATTGGTACAAAACTGTGCTAATTAAGATGGCTATGATATGGTTACTTCCTTGCGCATTAACCTCTTTAACCTCTTAACAGAGGGTTCAGTTCCCAGAACAGTCCAGACTCTGGGGAAAAGGTCTTCAAGCACCACTTATCCATATAGGTCAGGGAGATAGAGTACGGCCAATCCTGTGTCTTGATTCCTATCAGTGAGACCTGGTATCTTGTACCCCAGTATGACTCCTCCTGTTTCGTGGAAGTTCTAGCTGCTGCTGGACTATATTTATACTTGGGATTATATTTAACTTTGTTCTAGTCTTTGAGAATTTCACCTGCTTCTCTCCCTTTCCTTGCCAGGGGTCCACGTTCTACCACTTAATCACATCTGTCCGCCTGTGCCTCACCCTCTCTTTCTTGCTGATGTGTCCCTAAGAAACACTTGCCCTGAGTCCTTTTTGCCATCGTTAGCCTCCTGAATGAGACCTTCCTCAGTGGTAACAGACAATGGCCAGTGTTAGATGACAAATAATAATGATGATAGTAATTAACATTTATTTTGTGCTCACCATGTGTAGGACACTTACCAAGGACTAAGCAGTTTATTATTACTATTATTTGGGATTCATTAAGGGTACAAAGAATTAGGTTACACTGATTGCATTTGTTAGATAAAGTCCTTCTTATACTTGTGTCCTGCCCCCAAGAGGTGAGCCATACACGGTGACCCCTCACCCCACTCTGTCCTCCCCTCTTCCTGCTCCCTCATTCCTCTACCCCACCCCTGGTGACTTTGTAGATTTTACCTGGTTAGAATTTCCTACTGGTCCTGCTGTTCCTCCTTAATCTACATCAATTCTTCTGGTGCCTGTCTTACTGACACACACTGTCACAGGGACTCATAACATATCCTGAGTTAGGAAAAATAGGCTTATGCATCAAAACCTATAAATTACCTGCACCATTATCCAAGAGTTCCAGAACTTCTGTCTTTCCACTCTGTGATTCAATGAAAGCTGTCACATTGGCTCCAAGGACAGGTACGTATCCTTGTAGAACTTCTGCATAAACAATCATTGGGCTGGGGAAGCTGTTGGTCTCTTTATTCATTTTAGCACTCACAGTGATTGGAGGCACGGAAGAATTTGCTGCCCGAGAAGTTACTGTAATAGTTAATGTTTCTGGGTTTGCTTTTGCCTGAAGACTGTAAGTCCAAATGCCCGCCTAAAAGTTTCAAGGGAAATGTAATAAGTATCCAGGCTCGAGCTAATTTCTGTCTTTCTATTAGAAATCCCATTAAAAATTTAGAGTTTTTTCCAATTCTAAAATAAATCATGTAATTATAGAATAGAATAAACAAGTTTTTAAGGGTTTTAAGGGTAAAAGGATTACGAGAATTAAAGTGGTTCAGACAGGGCACTCCAATTAGTGTCCTGTGTGATGCCTATATTTTGTATATATCGATTGGAAAGAATTAGTTTTGAAAGTTTGCCTTGGTTTTGGCTTTGTTCTTTAGTCTCACAGTCCTCAGACTCATTGATCCGGACAGGAGTCATAAGGAAGGACTCTGAGCTCTCTACCCACCAAGCGGCGTACACTCTTCTCAAGTTTCCTTTTAAAAATTCTTCTTTGACTTCCTTCTTTTCTCCTTCCTGATACATAAGTTCTTTCCCCCTGTTTTCTGCCATCATAATTTTCAGGATCACCCAGGCATAGAAAGGACATACTATTTTATGTTAATTTTGAAGTCGATGCAACGTTAGTACTCACATTTATGACATTAAACAATTTCTGTTCAGCTTTTAAAATCATTTGAGGAGAAGAATAAGAGCTGTTCGCTTACCTTTGCGGTTTCTTCAATACTGAGGAAGGCCATTTTGGAAACTGTGTCTATGGTGAAGTTTTTTATTATGGATCCACTGGGATCCCAGAGAGAAATACTGGGAGGCTGTTTGTCCCATGTGATAAGAAAGAAGGTATCCTTCCCCACTGTGCTATCGATTATCACGGTATCATTCATCCAGGGATCGCTGCTCAGTTGTAATCCCTTACTTTCAAGCTGTTTGAATATAAACAGATTTTAAAGTTAATGTCTACAGGAAGAATTAACTTTATTCTTTTAAAAATAATTCTTAAATTCTGGTGTGAGAACAAGCTTGTGTACCAGCTTGTGATCTCTCTGAAAGCTGAGACAGGGATTTGACAGTTGTCAGAAAGTGTGGGAGTGCAGGGAAGGACGGGGTCTGGTAAAAGGCTGAGAGCAGGAACATGGATTTCATGTTATATTTTCCCAGTTGTCTCGGCAAGCAGGATATTTTCCTGATGTGGAATTTTAAAGTAGTTTTTATATAGGATGAAAGGCAGTAGGTGTGTTCACGAGAGGGCAAACTGATGTTAGGAGGTGGGACTCCTTAGAAGAGAGGGAATAGAGAGGTAGGACTTTCTCTGAGAGGAGCTTTAAAGCAAGTTTTCCAAGTCTTTGTTGATAGTTCTTATTTCAGAGAGCCAAACATTTTTGCCTAATTATTGATTTTTTAAAGTGACAAAAATTGTATGAATCATGTACACTTCGATCTGTTGTTTTGAAATATATATGTATTGTGGAATGTCTATCAGGGGGTCCTCAAACTTTTTAAACAGGGCGCCAGTTCAAGTTCACTGTCACTCAGACCATTGGAGGGTCAGACTGCGGGCCCCAGGACGAGTCAGCTGCTAAGCAGGACAGGCAGTGGCCCGCGGGCCATAGTTTGAGGACGCCTGGTAAGTGGCTATCTCACGTATCCTTTTTTTGTGGTGAGGACACTTAAAACCCATTCTCTTACTGACTTTCAAGACCACATAGATTGTTATTAACTATAGTCACCATGTTATTTAATAGCTCTCTTGAACTTATCCGTCTTATGTATCTGAAATTTTTTATTTTTGACCAATATCTCCCTAATTCTTCTGCATCATCAGCTGCTGGTCATGACCATTCCATTCTCTGCTTTGATGAATTCAATTTTCTTAGGTTTCACAAAGTAGCTTTTGTCTTTCTCTGACTGTCTTATTTCACTTGACATAAAAGTCCAAGAGATCCAGCTTTATCCTCTGACCTAAGTGCTTTCTACTGGTGTCATTTCAGGAACAGTAGGAAATACCACTTCTACTCCAGCCAGTTCTAAACCAAAAGCAGCTTTAGTCCAGTACTGATAGAAGGACGTGAATTCTACCACTGAAACATCATGGCCATGACAAAAAGATCAGTCCCCTGTTAGGTGAACATGTCTTTGAGTGGCAAAGTATGTATTACTGAGTTAAATTTAAAAGTAAATGACTCTTTTAGACTCCCCATCAGGACAGCCTAAGAAAATACGGAGGCTTTGGCTGCACTGTAGTGCTGGGGGCGGGGGGGGATAACTAAATAAAGCGTGGGATGCAGCCGTTCCTTTGCATGCCAGCTGCCACTAACCAAGCCCAACTTCCCAGCAACTCAGATTATGAAACATGCTTTTAACTACTCACTATTTCTCTCAAGATCTACTCATTGTGTATACGAATCCAGATTAATCTTGCAAAAATTTGCTGTCTTTTTGCTGTTTCTCTATTTAAGAACCTATCGCAAGCATTTCAGGTGAGGGGAACAAAACTTTCTTCCTGCCCCTTCCACACCTTTGAAAAGTCCATTCTCCAAATGTTGAGCACCTTTTGCATGCAAATGTCCTTTTTTAGTTGATTTCCCATATTCTACTCTTACACTTTTAAGTGACTCTGGAATATTTCATTTGGTATTCTCATTAGCCATTCAAAATAAACACTATAAAACTATATCCTAAAAATTGGTTCTTGTTCTTATCAATTTCAGACAGCAGAACCATTTTTCTCTCAGGATGAGAATCTCAGCAATGACTTTTTGTTTCCCTTCAGTTTATTCTTGACACACTGCCAGGCTACAGCTCGCACCAATTTTTAACCTGTTTGCAGGGGCAAATCTACAGACCAGTTCTCCAAGCCAATCTAGACATGTTCTAAGCAGCCACTTCCTTTAACTTCTGTTCTCTTCATTGTTGAGAGATAGAGGAAAGAAAATAGGGTTTTTTTAGGTTATCATGGAAAGTTTTAAGATAGGCAGTGACTTGATTAACTGGAAAACAGAGGATAGAAATCTTGGCATAAAGTGACAAGACATAGACTTGTGGGAATAGAAAGAAGAGAAATAGATTTTTATAAAACATATTTTGAAGGTCACAAGCTGTGTTGATGTGGTATGTGGGGCATGAAGGAGTAAGAAGAATCAAAGTTTGCCGAAAGCTTTTGAATAACCAAAAATGGTGATGCCATCGAGATACAGAAGAGAAAAAGATTTGAGTTTAGAAGAGACATGAACAAAATCAAAAGCTGATGAAAATAGTGGTTGAAGAAGCAGGAGAAGCCCTAGGTTTGCAGATATACAATGATCATTCCTCTCATCTTTCTCTGCTTAATTTATTTCATTCCTTCCACTAACAAACCAGGTTTTTGAGTTCATTTGTCTAATTCAAATCTATTTCATAGCAGTGTAGGGTGAAGAAAGCTTGGAAACATAAGAATTTTTTAACATATTCACTGAAAAATGAGTACTTTGTTTCAGACAAAGGCTATTTTTGGTGGAAAATTGGACAATATTCGTTTTTGATGTTATCCATTAACCAAACCATATGGGAATAGGAAAAGGAACAGTATGTCTGCTATTTCACCATTTATTTCACGCTTTCTTTACCAATTAATTTGATTGCAGCTAATGAGTAATTTATATTTTAGATTGAAGTTTTGATTTTAATAATTTACTTTGAGAAAAATATAGATATCGAAATTAGAACTGCCAAATTCTTCTTTGTTATGGTAAATGCAAACACGAAAGCTATGTGGGAACTCTGACCTGAATTGACTTCTGGGAGGAATCTGCATTTCCTGATGTCAGGGCCCCAAAAGCATCAATGAGGCCATTGTTCTGGGCTACATCTGACGCATAGTAATGACTTCCTCCTAAAATGTAAATACATTAACTAGGTTATTTTCTAGGAAATAAGTACTTGTTACATTTTTGGTCTTTAATAGTGTAATAATCCAAACAAATCATAGTTTCAGTATGTATTATTAAAAAAGACCAAATCACATAGGTGTAAAGATTAACTCTGAAATGTTTATTTGAAAATGTCATAACAAGTAAGTAAAATGTACCAAAATACCACAGTATCAAAACCTTAGCTACCTGAAATATTTCCACTCACCATAGAATATGAAAGAAGTGAACAATTCCATGTATTAAAGCTTACGGACTTTACATAACCCTTTAAGGGAATTATTTGCTTTTGATTAAGATATGACCGTAACAAAGTTACCCTTCAGATTTTCCAGCCAGAGTAGATAAAAATGAGAAAGATGAAAGAGCTGCTTTGTTTAGGTATCCTAACAATAACTGGCAATGAGTGGATGGGAAAACAGAAAGCAATAGAAACTGTTACTTTTAAAGGGCTACGTGGGACAAAATAAATTTTACAATGGCCAGGAAAGCAATTGGAAATAATGGGAGTTTGTGCCATGAGTATCAATGTTTGATACTCATGTTATAAATTAAATTATGTATTCTATTCTCTACTATGTTTAAAGAGGTATTAGAAACATGTAATACATTTTTTTCATCACATGTCTGTCTTTTTCTTTTTTACATGTCTGTCTTAAAAATAGCTACCACATTTAATGCTTATCTAGAAACTTTGTTGTTAATTCAGATCTTTTCAGCCTGAGTTTCTGTTAATCACATACAATTACTCCACAGACCATGCTGTAGTCTCACAGATTTTCTACCATTTTCTCCATGTAGCTTGCATTGTCATCCCCAAATGATTTTTTTTGTTTTGTTTTGCTCATAATCTGGTCATCTTTTCTCACCCTTTTTTCTTCCCAGAGAAATTTGACACCTTGTTGGAGGCCCAGCTCAGAAGTCACGACTTTCTTAAGCTTTCTTTTCCTGCCTCTATTCAATCTTGGAAAGGTTAATGGTTTCCTCTGTTCACATAGAACTTTATCCATCTATATTCCTCCTGTTATGAAGGAATGTTACCTAGTTATGTTACTTTATTAGCAGTTTTATTGGTCTCGCCAGCCAACTAGACTGAGCGCCGTGAGAACAGGCATAGGATCTGGTTTGACTCTGGTCCCCTGTCCTGGCACACCCCCTGCTGAGCCGGAGCTCAAGGGAAGTAGCTGAGTTGTTGACCTCTATGTTTATGTACTGCTATCAAATGATTGGAATATATAGGTCATGTTTTACCTGTTACATTGCTCATCTCTATCACTGCCGGATCAGCAGACTCCCCCAAAGCAATAAAATGAATGATGGCCCCACTTTGTTTCACTTCTTCCATGCAGCTCCGTGTAGTGCTGTCCTCCCCATCTGTCAGCAGCACTATTTCAGATCCATCTAGCTGGGAGTATTGCTTTCCAATCACCTGCAAACACAATGCAGAGCACAGTTGCCATCAGGTGTTTCTAGAGCAAATAGAGTGATGGGAAATTAGAAAAAGATTACGGAGAAAATAAATGAAAGTGTGCAGAATTGGAGAAATAGCCCCTATTTTAAAATCAGAATCAACCAAGTGCATTAATGTACATAGTTACCATTCAATAAAAAAAAAAAATCAGAATCAACCGACAGTCCATGGGGAGTTAAACATGAATTACTTTTCTGACCCCTTACTGCAGGGGAAATGTGTCCAAATAAAGTTAGGCAGGATCACACTTTGGAAAATCCCTCCCTAGACTGAAAGACAGTGACATCTCAAACTGGGAAACTCAGGTCAACCAGACACCAGAAATATAATTATGATATGTGGCATTAAGTATTTTTCATTTTTCTTGACTGGACTATCCTTTGATAAGCCTTTAATGTATAAGGTCTTTTAAGCATACAGAATCTACTTCATCATAAAAAGTATCATTGATTACAAATTAGGGAATCCTCACGTATGCTTGTAAATAAAAGATATGAAAAGTTCTATCCAAGCATGTTGAGGTTAGAGATCTTGTGATAGAACTTCTGGCTTTCTTCTAACAGTAACTAGCACCATATTGGTGGTGCTCAAAGAATACATGAATTACATTTATTGAATTCAATTTACAGCTTGAATCCTTTTCATTGAAAGCCAGTTTGAAACCCAAAGTTCTGAATACAAGAAAGGATAAAGAGAACTTATCCCAGGATAGCAACTATATTTCATTTTCTTTGACAACTTTAACTGGGAGTAGCTTCTTTTTAAAATTTTAAAAAATATTTATTTATTGTGGCTTCTTGAAGCACCATTTTGAGAAACTGAGTACAAGCCAAGAAGCAAAAAAAATGCTAGATTATCAGCAGCTTTCTTGGGCACAGAGTGGATGTGTATGTAGATTTGTAATGTAGAAATATCTAACAAAGGTAGTATCACAGATCAAACTGACCATTCCCATTATTCATAATTTTTGCTTGTTTTGAGGCAAAGAATATATATTATAGTATGTGGGAGATAATATGGTGCTACTGTTTATGAATATTTGCAATGTATTAATGTATTTTATACATGAAATTATTTAATCCAAGTCCAAACTTCCAAATGGTCTACCTATTATCTCTCTTACTCCCTACCATTTATTTTTTTATTTACTTATTATTTTAAGACAGAGTCTCATTCTGTCACCTTGGTTACAGTGCCATGGTCTCAGCCTACCTCCCAGCAACCTCAAACTCTTGGGTTCAAGTGATGTCCCTGCCATAGCCTCCCAAGTAGATGGGATTACAGGTGTGCACCACCATGCCGGACTAAATCTTTTATTTTTAGTAGAAATTGGGTCCTGCTTTGCTCATGCTGGTCTTGAACTTCTGACCTCAAGCATTTCTCCCACCTCAGTGTGCTGTAATTATAGGCATGAGCCACCGTGCCTATCGCTACAGTTTATTTTACACAGGGCAGCTGAAGTCATCTTTGTAAAATATAAATTGACTATCATACTCTGATGCTTTAAATCCTTCAGCAGCTTTCTGTTGTGCCTGAAACAAAATACCTTATTTTTTTTAATACCTTAATTTTTTTAAGCTTTAAAATAGCTAGTCATTGTCTATCCCTGCAACCACATTTTATACACCCTCCTTTGCCAAATTCCAGTGCCACTAGTGTCTATCATTTCTTAGAATAATCCATTTCTTTCCTAGGGAATTTTGCACTCTTCTTTTTGCCTGAACCACTGGCTGTGTCTCATCTTTCAAAGCTTAGCAAAAATGTCCCCTGTTAGAGAAGGCCTTTATGGCCTTTCTCCCCAGAGTAGTTCCCCTCCTTTCTCGGTTACTCCATCATATCACCCTGTTCAATTTCTTCACAATCTGCCATTGTTGCTTTATTTATCCATTTGTTTTCTATTCCCCACTATTTAGGATGCACCATAAGAGAGACAAAGTTTTGTCGGCACATAACAGGCACTCAATAAATATACGTTGAATAAATTAAACACGAGCAACCCTATATGTTAGCTTTCATTAGCCCATTTGACTGATGAGGTAATTGAGGGTTAGAAAGGCTAAGTTTTGTGCTTGGGTCACAGTTGTGATTTGAATGCAGGCCTTCACGTTACAAACTTACACCAAAATGTCACGTAATTCATGAAGGAGAGAAATTCAGTAGGGTTGGGAGGAGAAGGAAGGCTACAGAAGGAGAAAGGATTTTGAAGGATTAGTAGAATTTTAACATGCAAAGATGGGAGAAAAGGAAGCTGTTTAGGTGGAGGAATTGCACGTACTGGAATGGAGGCTGTAAGTGCGCAGTGGGCTTGGAGAACAATGTGGGCAGTAAAGTGGTTGGAAGGTAGAGCATCAGGAAGAGAGAACTGAGAAATAAGGCAGGAAAGACAGGTGAAGGTGAAGGCAGTTTTATTCGGCAGGGAGTGGGGAGAGATTTTTGAATAACACCAGACTGAGGAATTCAGATTTAATTTTATAGACTGTGAAGAGACAGTGAAGATTCCTCAGCAGGAAAATGAAGTAATTGACCTTAAATATGAACTCAGGAAAACGATTCAGATAAAAATAAGATTTATCATATCAGCTGTTATGAATTATATAACATTATATAATATTTTATATATTATTTTATTATATAATATTTTTCTAAGTATGTGAATGAATCATTTCACTTAATTCTCATGAGGTAGGCATTCCCATCCTATACTCTACAAATAAGGCACTGATAGTCCAAAGAGACTGAAACGTTAGCCTAAGATTACATAGCTAGTAAGTAGCACATCTAGTACTTTGAGGTCAACGTTCACACTCTGACTCATGTGGCTTACCCTAAACTTGACTGACAGTACTTGCTACATCTGCTTTAATAGAGAAACATGAGTTTGCCTTAATGCTGTAGAAACTCAAATAACAAAGGGCCTGAAATGGAGTCATGCCACATAACTTGCCTCATTGCCCCCCAAAGTTAATGGCTTTTGTATCCAATCAAACTTATTTGACTTATATTTAGTCAGCACTGACTCTACATGGTAGCAAGGCAGGTAAGTCCCTGACTGGGCTTGCACACTAGCAGCACTAGTACTCATTGATTCACTGGTCCATTAAAAAATCATAAGTGGGCTCAACACCTGTGGCTCAAGTTGCTAAGGTGCCAGCCACATACACTTAAAGTGGCAGGTTCAAATCCAGCCTGGGCCACCAAACAACAATGATGGCTGCAACCAAAAAAAGTGGCCAGGCATTGTGGTGGACACCTGTGGTCCCAGCTACTTGGAAGGCTGAGGCAGGAGACTCGCTTGAGCCCAGGAGTTGGAGGTTGCTGTGAGCTGTGATGGCACAGCACTCTACCCAGGGGGATAGCTTGAGGCCCTGTTTAAAAAAAAAAAAATCATAATTGAAGTTTTTCCTAAGGGCTTAGATTTGTGCTCCATAGGATTACTTATGTTAAAATTAGGCTAGCAAGTGTGCGAATACCACACAACTTGAAAATGTCTTGTAAACAAAAAAGGAATACAATACATATGCCATATGATTTTTACCTGAAATGCAGTTCTAATCCCAGAGCAGATGGAAGTTCCTCCATTAGCATTTGTAGGTAAATTCTCCACGAGCTTGTGTCTTTGGCTGCTGTTTGTGATTTGGATTAGCTCACTTTTAATAGAGGCACTACTATCAAAGTGAACCATCCCCACCCAGGATCCATTTTCAACAATCTGTAGCAGGAAATATTTTGCTGCTTGGTTCATCCGATTGAGTCGGTTATAATTCTGAATAAAAAAAGATGAAAAAAAAACCCCAGCAATTTTCTACAAGAAGATAATAGCAAATCACATAAAATGAGTGAGAAGAATTTACTGGTAAGAATCTTCTATGAATAGTAATTGGTGTTGTTAAAGCAATGATCATTTTTTTCAATTGATAAAATTGAAAAGCGTTGTTATGTGTATTAGGATACATAAAGTATAGTACAGAGCCCAGACTTTTAACTAGAACTGATTCTTGGCTGCTAGGAGCCCAAATTAGGAGTGGGAGGTGGGGGGTGGGGGCAGAAATGAGCTGGAATTGGAGGTGATGATTCACATCTTAGAGACTCTCTACTTAGTCCTGGAAGCCTATCATTGTTAGATGTAACCACATTCCACACCTTACAAATCAAACTAGACTACTGTGGATTCCAGCCACTGGGGACTAGACTTCCCGAAAGATAAAACTTACCCAAGCATTATCTAAATTCTGAAAAGCCCAGGCCCTACCTTCCACCCCTTTCCTTTTCTGCTCCTGACCTGTCTCCATCCTTTCTCTCTCCCCACCAGTAATGGGTTAATTAGAAATGGCTCTTTGTATCTCAGCAGGACTAACATTCATCTTTTCCAGGTGACTGTCCAGGAATTAAGCCTCTTCATACATTTGTCTTCTTCTGTTCTTATTAGTACTTACCCCTAACTTATGCCCAAGTTTCCTTCTGAACTCCCCTAATCAAGTTACAATGAGAAACAGCTCCCACATCTCTGTCTTCTAGGGCTCTCTCCACTACCTTGCTTTCCTTTAAACCTGGATCCACCTGCACAGTGTCTAGGGGGAGGATCCTTCTCTTCTCCCATTCAAACATCTCATCTCTTCCCAGTGGCACTTCCTGGACCACCTGTCTGTGCTGGTGTCTGGCGTTTTGTTGCCCTCTCTGGAATCCTGTATTATTGGGCCCATTTCATTCAGCTGTATCATTCTCTACCCTTTTTAATAACCACTCCTCCACTGTTTGCTGAAGACGTTATTCCTATTTTACAGCATCTTTTGTTCTGCCTCCAATGTGCCATCCCTCTTGTTCTTTATCACATCGCATCCACTTGTCTGTAGTCTATTCCTTTCAAAAATTATTTATTAATTGCTCCACTGCTACACGATGAACTCTGTTCTAGGCAATGGGGATACAAAGATGTATAAGACCTAAAGGATCCACGTCCTTAAGCATCTCCTAGCATAGGGGGAGAGAACTGTGTAGTGTTAATATTGATATCATGCACACTGACAGAGGTATGCATGGGCCTTGTTGGGAATCAGTGGAAAGGTCTTGGCCAGCCTAGAAGCCCAGTCCATATCCTGGAGGAAGTGGGTGCAAATCTCAAATTGAAGATATAATTTAACCAGATGATGGGAAAGGGGGGAAGTATTCCTGTCTAACTGCGAACTCCTCAAGCACATGAATCTGAACTTGTAGAGTCACAATAGTGTCTCCCATTCACTGAATGAGATTAGAAGGAATGATTGGCTAGATTGAGCCATATCCTCTTCATGGTGATGCTTTTGGTTTGTGCCATTGACCATAAAGAGGTCATTTGTACAGGTATTGCAAGTACGTTAATCCTGTTCCTTGATCTGGAACAAAGTTCAGCCAAAGTTCAGCCAAACCCTGCCAATCCATTCTATCCTCATATCTCTTAAACATTCTCGGCAAATAGAAGGGACGTGGTTAGAAACTGTTTTTTGTATTTCAATTTTTAGTTCTGACATTCCAAATACAATTTTACTAAACGGCCTTAAACCTCTCCTAAGTAAACCATCCCATTTTCTGGGAAAAAACTCAAGGCCCTGAGTTAGGCCTCTTAGATTATATTGGCATTTGTTTTTTACTACAATATTTTGCTGCGCTATCTTGATGTCACGATCGTAGATAGTGATGGTACCTTATGCCCCTATGCAATTTAGAACAGCCCAGATCTAAATAGTGCTCAGTGTGTTCTTAGCCTTTCAATCACCCATCTGTCTTATATCCGGAAAAAATGAACTTACAGACATGCTTCCAGACTTGTCAAGAACTAAGCACATAAATCTTTGACTGATCCTCAGCAATGAGAAGGCAGGTGGAGGGGGTGCTGCCACCATAGGCGTGGTGTTCTTAAAATCCTGGGAATTGCTGATCACCTCCCAGGTACTTCTGTAATTGCACTTTAGGTTCTGTAGGCTTGGAGCTTCTCTGTTATGGGTTTCTTCATTACAGAATTCAGAGACCTGAAAGATGAATAAAATGAAAACATAATTATAATATACCATGCATTTAAAAATCTAACCACAAATCTAAATCATTTTAAATATGTTCTGCAAACGTATTGTTTATTAAATGAAATGTCATTTACTGAGAATCAATATTGTAAGGTAGATTTATTGTCATAATAACAATGGTAACAACATCAGTTCTGTGTTTTACATCTTAGCCAATGTTCAAAGTACCATATGTCAATTTATTTCATCCTCAGGTCACCTGGACAGATGTTTTGAAAACATGATGTATTTTGATTATAAATTCTGGAAGCAATAATTGGTGTACTTACAGAGTCAATGCTTTGCATAAACATGATCGATGCCTTTTCTGTTTGAACTTTATCTGGGAAGAACTGGCAATCTTTCTCATACAGTTTTGTTGTAGAATCAATTCTGCATTGTCTAGTGTAACAGCTGCCTCCTTGACAACTATAAACTCTATTTTTACCAGAGATGCCTGTAGAACACCTGAAAACATAGGACAATTAACCTTTGAGGCAACTTAATCATTAACACTTTAAAATAATCACAAGTAGTTTTATTCACAATCATCTATATCAAGGTATTTATTCTTCTATGAGTATCACGCACCTCCCATTCTGCCAAGAAAGTTTAAGGATCAGAGTCAAAGTAATCATCTATTTTTAAAGAAATTCTAGAGGGAAACTTTAAATGGGACCTCCCAGATAAACAGCATGGGTTGAGTTCTCTGTGGGGATTACAGCTGCTGGCCTCTTGTATAGGCGTCTATCTTGCTGTGGTGGTAAATGTAGGCACCTGGACGGAGGAACCTGAGAAACTGTTTATTCTGGGTTCCATTTTAGCTTGAGGTGTTTTGTAGATTTCTTTTCAAAGTTGATATTCACAATAGAATAGGGCATGGCATAGCTACACATGTTTTGATTACTCAAGGAGAATTTTTATTCAAAGGGAAGTATGATTGGAAGCAAAGTTGGGGTGCTGTCCAGGACCGCAGACTAAAGAATGATGGAGTATCTTAGACATAGGTGTTACTGCATGGAATTGCTCACAGGTGGCAGTGATTACAATGACTATGCTAGGATGTGACGGTGTCGCATCTTTTCAGTAGGCTTTTAGTTCAGATTTGGGAAGCAATGACTCGTTTTTATTCAGTCATTTAGAGACTTTCCCAAACATGTCCATGCTTCTATTGCCCCACACTAGGTGGACACACTGAAGCTATTTCTATGAATAATCACAATGAATATTCTGCAGCTGAAATTAGACATTTAGGGGGAATGTGACATAAACAAACACAATAAATGTAATATTATTTAAAATATGTCCCTGAAAATTGGTACAATTGTGCAGAGGAAGGTCCTTGATTGAAGGACCTTGAAGCACCTTTCAGTTTGCACCTTAGTGACAAGTCCCCAGCCCCAGCAGGACCTCTATCACTGATGAGGCTGATGGCACTCAATTTGAACTGATTCTTCTAATAATCTCTCTCTCTTGATTTCAAGGTATATTGAATATACCTTATGTAGTAGTAATACTGGACTGGTATTTTAAAGGGATCTTTATAAATCTCGAAGAAGTTGGCATTTGAAAAAAAACCTTGGCATTTGGATCCTTGAAGCTGCTTTGTTTCTTACTCCACATTTAGCGTTATCTACTACTTCATTCATCCTTGCAGACCATGAGTAACTCTAACTTGCTCCCGGCACATAGTAGGCCTATTTACATAGTGCCCAGCTTCAGCTTCAGTGTAGGTGGGTTCTAACTGCTGTGGTAGAGAGGTATGCAATATGTCACATTGCCAGCCCAGTGTTTGCCATTGAAATTATGTGCATTTTAAATAGGCCACCAACTACTTTAAGATACATTTTCTAAAACAAACAAACAAACAAAGCATTGTTTTGTGACCTAGCATCTATTGTCTGCATTGGAACAAAAATGAATGACTGTTATTAGAAAGAAATCAAAGTAAGGAAAACAAGAACAGTTAAAAGCCTAGACCCTTTGAAGAAAATTTAAATATCCATGCCTTGTTGCTTCAATTTTTTTTGACTCAGAGCTGTAGAAAGGCTGATCTTCATTGTACTCATCAAACACTCCCCATCGGAGATGAGCCCACTCATGGACAAATAATCTACCTGTGGGAAAACATTTCAAATACATGGTCATAATTCAAGTACCTTTATGTCTATAAAAAATTTTGTATATCAAATATTTTAAGAATTTTTCTTTTAAGATATAGTTAGATTTAGGATTTTGTTTATTTTTTTGTTGATGAAAAAACTTATTGCATTAAATTATGCTATGTAATACATTACTTTATTCCACAACAAGGTCAATCAATGAAACATAGAGTATATGCTATGGGCAGAGTGGACTATGATTTGTGTTTTGCTTTTTGGGGGGACAAAAAGTCATGGTCTTATTATAATGGCTTCGGGGACTACATATCTTGACCAACATAAGAAGATATATGGCATATCTGTTGTACTAAAATACCAAGGGAATGACCTGGTGTCCTGGCTTGTGCCTATAATCCCAGCACTTTGGGAGGCTGAGGTGGGAGAATTGCTTGAGGCCAAGAGTTTGACAGCCTGGGTAATATAGTGAGACCCTATCTCTACAACAAACAGCAATAAAAGAAAATTAACCAGGCACTGTTGTCCTAGCCACTTAGGAGGCTGAGGCAGGAGGATTGGTTCCCTTTTGCACAGGAGTTTGAGGTTACAATGAGCTATGATTGTGACACTGCACTCCAATCTGGGTGAGAAAGCAAGACCCTGTGCTAAAAAATTATAATAAAATAAAGTACTGTGGAGATACAATTAGGAAAAAAAAATTGATAATTTGAAAAAAATTGATAATAAAATAAAGTAAAATAAATAATTGATTATTATTTAAAGTAAAAAAAAATTGATAAAAAAATTGATAATTTGAAAAAAATTATAATAAAATAAAGTACTGTGGAGATACAATTAGGAAAAAAAAATTGATAATTTGAAAAAAATTGATAATAAGAAAAAGATTTTTTTCAATTGATAAATTGAAAAAAAAAATTGATAATAAGAAAAAGATTGAAAAATACTGTCATGGACCATACATAATTATTTTGGGGATGTTGAAATGAAGGGATTCATTTATGGCACTTAACACATAGCATGTACGAACATTAATTATATGAAACACTGCTATTGTATTAATACAATACTATGTATTAAGAAATATAAAGACATGTAAGATACAGTACTTGGAGAAATTTTGAAAGAGGGAGTTAGAATAAAAAAAGTTTTCATAAGAATTTCAGGCTGAATATAAGAATAAAGGTAAATCCATCCAGAAAAAAGGAACAAGTGGAAATTTTTGTTGTTAGCAATATCAAGAAAAACTCCAGAGTTGGAGGAGAGATTGGAAACAAAGTCTGTTCTGCTACAATGTGTGTTTCTTAGCTCAAATTATCTCCTAAGATATCTGAAAATAGGACGAAAATAGCAGTATTATGAAGAAGTCGCATTTCTTTAAGTCCTTGCTGCTCAGAATGTGGTCCTGGAGCAGCACCAGCAGCACAAATGTGGGTCAACAGTACCCCATTACTGAGAGCTGGCGAAGAATGCAGACTCTCCAGCCTGTCCTCTGCCTACTGAGCCAGAATCTATATGTTCAAGACCCCTAAGTTATTCTTCTGCACATCACACTTTGAAAACACTGGATTAAGGTTATGTAGGCAAATGGAACCAGATTAGTTAGAGTAGAACGTTTTATGTGCAAGAAATAAGCCCTCATCTCAGTTATTGCCACAGGAAATGAAGTGAATTTTAAGAAATTTAAAACTCTGCACTCCTGGCTCTCCTCTAGGAGAAGTCTACTCCCAGACCTCCTGTCTTCTCAGGCTGCCCTGTCTCACATGCCCACTTTTAACGCAGCTCCTTTGACTTAGAGTGCCATTGGCATCTACATCATTGTCTGATTTCAAACTAGTAGTGTTCTGATTTCTAATAGAATGTTTGAGTGTTTGTGTGTGTGTGTGTACTTCTAATATGTTCTGTGGCAGCCTCCAGCCATGCTGAATTTCTGCTTGGTGGTCTTGTTGTTACCGTTATGACAAAATCATATAGATTCTGAAGATTCTTCTTAATCTTGTTTTTCCAAAAGCCTTCCTTTAACTATTATTTACATTTTTATCTATAAAATAATGTGCTTTAGTTTGTTTGAATAAATTATCTTAACATTTAAAGTAGGTGAAATCGCCACTTTTATAGGTCCAAATGATTAATTATAGGCAGTTTCATCTGTTTCAGCCAAATTGGTTGATTAATAATATTAGCAACTAATAGCAACTAACATGGGTGTTTTCTCTTGAGCAGTTAACTGGCATCGTGGCTCCTTCCAGCTTACCACAAGGTCAGGGAATTAAGTTTGTGAACTTATCCCAGAAAAGGTGCTTATCTCTCATTGTTGAATATCATTATGGTCACCTTCAAAGTACTCCCTTGGCCATCTGATGAGCATAGTGATATTCAACAAAGAGGTATGTAGCACTTTTTCTAAGGTGAGTTGGCAACTTAATTGTCCGACCATGTATATATCTGGTTCCATGAAGTTTATTGATATCCAGCTAGGAAGAACTAGAAATGAAAATCTAAAAAGTATGGCTTAAGAAAACTTTTTATTGTTGCTGCTCTTTGTTCAAATATCTGTAGACACTGTACTGAGTATGTTTACTTGGCTTATCTAGTTTAATGTTGAACAAAAATTCTATTGACACAAGATAGAAACTTCTCTACACACCATTTTAGAGGGAATAAGCACAAAGAGTACAGGTTGTTTGTTCAGGGTCACACAAAGCTGTTAAGAAGGGGAGCCAGGAATTGATTCTAGGAACTCTGGGTCCAAGGCTTGCACACTTAACCCTTATTTAAAGCGGCAACCATTGCAGAATTATGTTTTAAGCACAACTCCTACCTGATGGTCCATATTCCTTTTGTTTTTTTCCGAGTATGAAGTCGGGGGTGAAATGAATGTATTCTCCTTTCTCTTCACATTCTGTGAACTGCTTGGTGTATGGTTCATCTCTCCCTGGGAGGGTAGGTGGGGCAACTATAACGTCTGCCTGATAATGTTCAAAAAAAGATTGTTAAAATATCAAAAATAGAAATGACACTATTTAATTAGACTCTCAATTTGTGGCAAAGCTGGGGAGCATCTGAAAATACAATTATTTTTGAGAGAACATTTTGACACTTACATGTTTGTAGTTTTCATGTTTTGGCCTCTTGTACTGGGGATTTTCCTTCCAGGTCTCAGGAATTAGTATAGATACATTTCTGAAAAAAAATCTTTTTCCTGTAGCCTCAAACAGGTATGTAGAAGCTGTAGTCACCATGTCCTATTGTGGAAGGGAAAAAAACACATAAGTGTGGCAAGTGAGAGTGGCCTAAGGGAGCAAGTATTCATAATAGGCATTTCCCAAAAGCAACTGACGAGTGAGCAGTAATTGCCTTACTCTTCCAATTGTGCCACCTGTCAATCCTGTACGCTGAGAGGCATCTGAGTCTTCTGTAATCCTACCTCAAGAGGCAAGCATTTGTGCTTGACCTTGAGAGGAATTGATTAATATGAACGTGTACATGGACTTTGGGGTCACTTACTCAATACCAACAATGGAGTTAACACTTTCTGGAAGACAGACTCAGTTGATATATGTCATCATCTCAGTTATCAGTAACTATGCCTGGATACTTTCCTTGCCTTTATATTTCCTTTCTACCCTTTCCACCACCCCACACATCTAAACCATCAGAAAATTTTGTCTCTGATACCCTCAAAATGTGATCAGAATACTTTGCCAGGCGTGGTGTCTCCCGCCTGTAATCCTAGCACTCTGGGAGGACGAGGGGGGTGGATTGCCTGACCTCACAGGTTCCAGACCAACCTGAGCAAGAGTGGGACCCTGTCTCTAAAAATAGCTGGGCATTGTGGTAGGTGCCTTGTAGTCCTAACTACTCGGGAGACTGAGGCAAGATCACTTGAGCCCAAGAGTTGGAGGTTGCTGTGAGCTATGACACCATACCACTTTACCGAGGGAGACAAAGTGAAACTCTGTCTCCAACAAAAACAAAACAAAAAAAAAAGAATCCCATTACTTTAGCAATCTCTTATCACAACCTCCCTGTTCCTAGCCACCTCACTCCCACCTTCTATACTTCTAAGCTTTTACAGTGGCCATACAGGATGAGTGACACCGCAGAAATCCTTACAGTTTCCTAAACCCTGCAGGCAGAGTGATCCCAGCACACACAGGCGAGCACACCCTTCCTCTGCTCAGGACCCTCCTTAGGCAGAGCTGGTCTCTCCAGTGGTCTGGGCCCTGCTGCCTCTGTGGATTCAGCTCCCCTCCCCTTCCTCCTGCTCATTCACAGTTGTTTCCTGGGGCACATCAAACATGCTCTCACCTCTGTTCCCATCCCACCCCTCACTACTGTTCCCCTCCCCCAGGTTTTCAGTGGGCTCTTCTGCCACGGTCAGGGGGTCTTCACTCACTGCCTTACATGAGACAGTGACACACATTCTCCCCCAGCCCCGCCCCACCTAGCCCTCCACATGCCCCTTCCCTGATCCAGTTTACTTCACTGCTAACTACTACCACATGATCTGTGATTTATTGATTTTTATTAAACCATATCTCTGCAATGAATACATACTCCATGAAGCCAGAGGCTATTTAAGAATTCACTGTATTTTCTTCCAGCATGCTAAAAACATGAGTCCCCCCCCCAAAAAAACCACACACACACACACACCCCCCAAAACAAAAAACCCCCGCACATATGAGTATAGATGCTAGTTTACAGCTGAAGAAATCAGAAGAACCCCAGTTCTTCTTCTTAGGAATCAGAGAACCCCAGTTTCCTTTCATCTGGCTGTGAGGCAGTACAGAACCCCCCCTATAATTTCTACACCCGACCCCGCCCCCCATTCCAGCATTGTCCTACCTGCCCCATGTTGCTTTTTAACTTTCTGGGGCATTCAGAAGTTTCACATTAATTAATTACTATTAACTTTGTTTTCTTCTCCACAATTCAAACAAAAAACGTGTCATTTCTTAGCAGAAACTATTTGTAAACTATTCATCCAACAAAGGATTAATATTATTAGGGATTTAAAAAGAAGGCATACAAATGGCCACCATATATATGAGAAAACGCTCAACTTCCTTAATCATCAGGGAAATACACATTAAAACCACAGCGAGATATCATCTCACCCCAGGTAGAAGGGCTGTTATTAAAAAGACAAAAAGTAATAAATGGTGGTGAGGATGTGGAGAAAGGGAACTCTGTTTTTCTTTTTGAGACAGAGTCTCTATGTTGCCCTTGGTAGAGTGCCGTGGTGTCACAGCTCACAGCAAACTCAAACTCTTGGAGTTAAGCCATTCTCTTGTGTCAGCCTCCTAAGTAGCTGAGACTATAGGCACCCACCACAACACCAGCTATTTTTTGGTTGTAGTTTTCATTGTTGTTTGGCAGGTCCAGGCTGGACTCGAACCTGCCAGCTCCAGTGTATGTGGCTGGAGCCTTAGCTGCTGAGCTACAGGTGCCGAGCTGAAAAGGGAACTCTTTTTTTTTTTTTTTTTGCTGGGTCTGGGTTTGAACCCGCCACCTCTGGCATATGGGGCTGGCGCCTTACTCTTTGAGCCACAGGCACCACCTGAAAAGGGAACTCTTGTACACTGTTGGTGGGAATGTAAATTGGTACAGTCTTTATGAAGAAAAACAATATGGAGAATCATCAAAAAACCAAAATGAGAACTATCATATGATCCAGCAGTCCCACTGCTGGTTATACAGTATATCCAAAAGAAAGGAAATTGATATATCAAGGAGATATCTGCATTTTTAGCACTATCCACAATAGCTGAGATCTGGAATCAACACAAATGTTCAACAACAGATGACTGGATAAAGAAAATGGGGTACATACACACTCACACTAAAATACTATCCATCCTTAGGAAAAGAAGAAATCCTGTCATTAGTGGCAACATGGATGAGCCTGGAGGACACTTTGTTAAGGTAAATAAGCCAGCCACAGGGCGGCACCTGTGGCTCAAAGGAGTAGGGCGCCGGCCCCATATGCCGGAGGTGGTGGGTTCAAACCCAGCCCTTTCCAACTACTGCAAAAAAAAAAAAAGGCCAGCCACAAAAAGGTAAATAGCTCATATCCTCACCCATATGTGGGAGCTACAAAAAGTTGATCTCGTGGAAGTAGAGAGTAGAAGGACTAATACCAGAGGCCAGGAAGGGTAGAGGAGTAAGGTGAGGAAGAAGAGGAGTTGATTTGGGCACAAAAATACATGTAGGTAGAAGGAATCAGTTTTAGTATTTAACAGAACAGTAGGGAAATCATAGTTAAGAATAATTTATTGTATATTTCAAAATAGTTAAAAGAATAGTAATGTTCCCAACACAAAGATAAATGGTAGTGCTAGATACACTGATTACCAGGGTTTAATTATTACACATTGTATACATGTATTAAAATATTACTTTGTACTTCATGAATATGTTCAATTGAATGTCAATTAAAACGAATAAAAAAGAAAAATTAGAAAGGAGGCATCCCATTTCTCCCTTACCTTTATTTGTTCGATTATTTTTTCATCTTCTGGCACCCCAGGGTCTATGGCAATGATAACGTCTTCATAACCATTGTTGTTCAGCTTAATGAAGGAAGTGTTTGACTCATTCAGCAAGTACAGGACTAGGAGAAAAATAAAACCTCTGAATAACCCCATTGCTCCTCTCTAGTGGTTCCTGCCCCTAATGTGGGTTTCTTTCTTCTCTCCAGGTCTATATACTCCTAAAAATTATCAGTGTCAGCTGATTCAAATGTCAACGTCATCTATGTAGGAAAATGTTTAACTTCAACTCAATCGTTTTATTGTTTGTTACTGTAAAGGTGATTAAGAAACAGAGGAAATAGATGTTTTATAAAACATATGGCTCATCTTCCTCTTGGCATGCATTTTCTTTTTTTTAACTTCAGATTAAAACGAGAGTTCAAGTGAGGGGTACAGCACACATTTCCTTTTTTTAATTTCATTGCAGACACCACATTTATTCTTTTTTTTTTAATTGTTGGGGATTCATTGAGGGTACAAAGAACCAGGTTACACAAATTGTAAAAGTAGTCATGTTTTCTATACTTTCCAATTTTAGTTAATTTCCTAAATGTAGACATATACTTTATATTTTCTATAGAGTGTGAAGATTAATAAAGACAAAATGATGAGACATAGTAATATTAATGTTGTTCTTCAGCTTTAGAAATCAATTTAATTATTACCTAAATTATAATGGTATAAATAATGGAAGAGAATATGAAATCATTAAATATAAGCAACACCAAATTAGGTAAGATGGATTTGAGACCAAAGATTTTAAAGGCTTTACTAAATTTAGGAAGATAAAGTCAAATTATTAAAATAAACTAAAAAAATTCCTGCCCAGTACAGAAGGGAATAGAATTTGTTTTTATACAAACATATAGAAAACCTGGTAGTTTACTCGTTACTCTTGAGGCAGAATGAATAATATTAATAGTTAGCATTTATTCAGTGCTTACCAGGGCACAGATTCTCCCACTTAATTCTCAGAGGTTAAGAATGCATGTGATTTTAATTTTGTGCTTGGAGGAACTGACACACACAGAGCTAAGTAATTTGCCAAGATCACACAGCTAGTATATGGCAGCCTGAATCTGAACCCAGCATTCTTTCCCCAGAACCCATGGATTTAATCACTTCATCATAAGGCAGTGTTGCTTTCTTAGGCAAATAATGTAATAAGTTTAAAAAGAGAGAGCAAGGAAAGGGGCTGGGCGTGGTTGTTCATGCCTGTAATCTTAGCACTTCGGGAGGCTGAGGAAGGACTCTGAATTGAGGTTAGGTGTTTGAGACCAGCCTGGGCAATTTAGTGAGACCGTTTCTCTACAAATAAATAAATTCAAATAATAAAACAATTTTAAAAAGGAAAAAAAAGGGGGGTGAGATTAGGGGTTGTGATAGTGAGCTAAGAATATCTTATTCCAAGGCAAAAGGAGCCATGACTTATGAAAATAGAATTAACGGAAGAGGCCCTTGAGAGTTCAGACGGGAGGAGGCAATGTTGAGTTCTTGGCAACATGCCCAAGAAAGAAGCTTTATCATATGTGCCCAGACTCTGTCCTCTTGGACAGAGTATTATATTCTCCTTCCATTCCCTCAGGAATATTGCAAGATAATTGTACATTCATAGAATTAGCAGTAACATTTTGTGCAAGATATGGGCTGGAGCTGTATATTGCCAGATGAGGAAACTGTGATTACCTGAAGTGAAGTGGAGGCCTAGGTATTAACAAATATGGCCTATGCAGTCTTGGCCTGGTTCACTTGTTGACTTTCCTTCCCATGCCCTCCTACTTCTCTCTCTATTCTAGCTTGGTGACTTCAAGCAAACCAAGTATGCCCCTATCCCATGGAGTGTGTGCACAGGAAGACCTACTGCATGGATGAATGCTTATCATTTTAACCAGAAATGACAGCCTCTCACAATGCCTGATAGTAGCTAGTTTATTTTGAAGAAATTAAATAAAGCCAGGAAACTCTTGGTTATGAGATTGGAAAGGAGAGACTTCCTTTCTGTGGAAGGAGTTAGGAGAAACTGCCTTCACACAAAGCGCACATGTGGTCTGGTGAAAATAGGTAAATATTTATAACAGTTCCATTCTACTTGCTCCTGGCATCATAAGAACCTTAGAATTGGAGAGATATGTGTGTCCCTGACTTACTTTCTATCTATCTGCCTGGCTGAATTGCTAATATTCTTGGAAAACAGGGAAGTGAGCAGGTACTCTGGTGTCCTCAGAGCCATCCCCATTCATAACTAGTCTACTTCTTAGAGATTCTGGTCAGCTGGGCCAGCCACAGGGGCCAATGACTCCATCAATCTGGTCTCAGGTGGACATTCTAGCAGAGCCTTGCTTGTCACAAATCAGAAAGAACTGTGCTGAGGGAGTCTAAAGCAGATCCAACTCAGGCAAAGGGCTCTTGTGGGTCGTTCAAAGGGGTTGGGTCATCCTATTACTGGGTTGAAGAAGAGCTTTGAAAAAAGTCATTTGTAATGTATTCATTTTAATGTGTAATAGAAAAGCATACCAAACTTATGTTTTCACAGATATTCCTGTTAGAATGATGCCAAGTTTGTTTTGTTTTCTTTTTTTATTGTCACATAATTGTGGTACATATTTATGTGGTACAGGTGATATTGTGATACATGACTGCAATGTGTAACGATCAAATCAGGGTAATTGACATATTGATTACATCAAACATTCATCATTTCTTCGTGTTGAGAACATTTCAAATCTTCTGGTTCTTTTGAAATAACACATAGACAATAAATTATTGTTAACTACAGCCACTCTACTGAACTACTGAATAGTAGAACTGTTCCTTCTATTTGGTTGTATGTTTAAACCCATTAATTAACCAACTTTTCTTCATTCTCTCTCCCAACACACACCCTTTCTAACTTCTGGGATCAATCACTCCACTCTACCTCCATGATGTCAACTTTTTAGGTCCCACATCTGAGTGAGAACATGTAATATTTGCCTTGTGTGCCTGGTTTGTTTCACTTTAATATGATGACCTCCAGTTCCCATCCATGTTGCTGCCAATGATATGACTTCATTCTTTTTTATTGGCCATATAGTGTTCCATTGTGTGTGTGTGTACATGTGCATACACACACATTTTCTTTCTTTTTTTGCTGTTTTTATTATTTTATTTTATTTTTAAAAAAATTTGTCCAGCCAAGAAAAGGGAGGAGATGAAGTTTGAACCTACGTTTATCTATCTGTACATGATGCTCTGGGTAGTTATATTTTTCCTGATTTATATCTTGAGGTGTGGTTTTCTGCCCCAATCCCCTCATATTCCTTCTACAGCTCCCGTATGCTCCTTCTTCCTAGATAAACATATCTTTGCTTCCAGAGGCCCATACTTACAACTCTTCTTTGAGAACAACCCTAAGGCTCCGTAAGCCATTTTATCCATTTATGCAGAGAGTGTAAGGTAGAGTGTATCCTCCAAGGTAGTCCTTAGTGAATGCCTGACAGTGCAGGGATGTGAAATCTCTGTGCCTTTATCTTGGGTGGAGACAAGTTCTGCGATTCCTGGGGATTGGGCTGATGTGACTAGCTTGTAATCAGACCTCTGTTTGGCTTCTTTTCTTGTCTAGATTCTTCTACTCCCATGCTATTTTTTCCTTGTGAATTTGTTTAAAGAGTGGCTTGTGCACAAATCCTTCTTTCAGAGCCTGCTTGTGGCAAACCCAGCCTAACATAAGGTGCCATGTCTTAACTTATCAAACATTTATTAAGCAATTATTGTATACCAAGCTCTCTGTGATGTTTATGTGTATTGACTTATTTAATCTTTACAACCACCACTGGAGTAGACATCATTTCTCATTTTACAAATGTGAAACTGAATTTAATAACTTGCTCCAAGTCGCATAGGTGTCAGAACCAAATGGAAACCCTACCCAAGTCATATCTATAACCTTTATGCTGTATTCATTAAGGATACTTTATTTTCCCCGGTAGGGAGGCCAACTCATAATCAGTAAAGCCTTCTCTACCTGAAGAAGAATATTAAAATCAAATGATTAGAATTCCACTGTAAAAACAAAATTCTTACATATTTTATAATTTTCTTTTACTAATTCACAAAATCTAGATTTTTGTAACTGGGGAAAAGTAGAAATCTTGTCTGGTCTGAGAAATACAAATGTAACAGGTCACATTAGTCTTTAGACTAGTCCCTTGAATATTTATGGAGTATTTGCTTTGTGATAAGATGAGAAAATAGAAAGTTGCTTGCCCTTGAGGAATCCAAAATTTAGTAAAGAAGACTTCCCTATGAAGACTTGTAATATGATAAATGCCAAAATAAAAGAATATGATAGCAAGGGGGAAGGAACAAGGAATCACTCGCCTAAGGATTCTTTGGATGAGTGAAGGCTAAGGGTGGAGTTAAAGAATGATGACATTTAAGCTGGGTCTTAAGGAATGGATAGGATTTCATTATAATATTTTATTTCATTCTATTATTTTAATTGTATGTTCTTATTTCATTCTTTTTTATTCTACCCTATTCTATAGCGTTTGAAGGAAGAACATGTACCAGAATTGTGTTTGAAATAGAGGTCAAAAATCACACAGATAGAAAGAGTCTTTATCTACACTTCTCATTAAAATTCTTACATAAAGCCCTAGAGCCCAATGTACTTGCTCTGACGGCCACAAGAGCAGGGCTTCTTTCTCTGATTGACGGAGTAGGCTGAATCACTGTCTTTAAAATGACCCAGAATTATTTTACAGTCAGAATGTTTGCTTCTAATCAGTGATTGCTCCTATTCACAGCTATGTGTAGCTATGTCAAATGTATGCTCTAAAACTGAGGTTTCAAATTTTCAAATGTTTCTAATATGGAAATGGGAACTTGAAAATATTAATGGCAATACTGAGCAAAGGAGAGTGATTTCCAATCTGTGGATTAAGAACCTCAGGGAGACCCAAGCTTGGTTGAGATGGGCATTCAAATCAGTATGCATACGTACATTCCTGTTAGCTACAGTTACTAGAACTCTTATCTTATAGAACAGCAGCAATAAAACAATTGTCTGCTGTGTCTGATTGTAACTGAATGTGCAAGCCTCGATGTGCTAAGGTCAGGCCCCATTATCACTTACTGGGCGGGTGGACTTGGTTAACTCAACTCTCTGTGTTTCAGTTTCCTCAAAAGTAAGGTAGGGATAATAATAAACCTGCCTCAAACTGTAGTTATAAAACTTAAATGAGTTAAATATACAGTATATACATATTAGATGCTTAGAACACTTCATAACACATAGTGAGTAATCCACAAACATCAGCTGTTATTATCATCTATATAATATGCTGTCCTACAAGACAAGGAAGTGGATCCCTGAAATTCTTCGGACGTTAAAAAAATGTAATGGATTATTTATAAGAAAGCTGGTGGTCAACTTCTGGTATTTCTATTTTGCATGCAAGGAGCTTAGAAACCACCATTCCATCCTAATAACAAGTTAAGTACTGAACAGACTGAAAATCCAACAACTCTTCTTGGATCTGTAAGAGAGGTATTTGGAATAAGGTATTGGAAATTCCAACTGATGAAGTAACACAAAATAAAATAAGATATACAAACTGGGAAAGAAAAAATAAAACTGTCTTTGTTCATAGATGACTTGAGTGTCTATTTAGTAAACTGGGAAAAAAATGACAAAAAATTTCTTGGAACCAAGTAATCATAGCATGGTTGCAGGAGATAAAGTCAATATATAAAAGTGAATCACCTTCCTATATACCAGCAATGACCAAATGAAATCTGAAATTAAAAACATGATATCATTTTATCTTAGCACCTGAAAAAACTGAACTAGTTATAGACTTACAAAATATTTGTAGTGCCTGTATGTGGATAGCTATAAAATGGATGAAATAAACCAAAGAAGAACTGAGTAAATGAAGAGATATTTTATATTCATGGATAAGAAGACTCAATATTATCAAGATGTCAGTTCTTTCCTACTTGATCTATAGAGTCAATGCAAGCCTAATCAAGGCCAGCAAGTTACTCTGTGGATATTAACAAGCTTATCTTAATATTTATAGAAAGGCTAAGGCCCAGAAGAGCCAGTATAATATTTTGATGAGAAGAAACAAGTTGGAGGATTGATGCCACCTGATTTGGAGACTTACTATAAATCTACAGTAACTCAGATAGTGTGGTAATAGACACACCAATGGGAAAGAACAGGGAGCCCAGAAGGAGACCCACACTAATACAGTCAACTGGTCATAACCGATCAGAAGGGAAAAGAGGCAATTCAATGAAGCAAAGACGATCTTTTCAACAAATGCGGCTGGAGCAACTGAACATCCACAGGCCAAAAAAAAAAAGAAACCAGATGCAGACCTTACACCCCTCAAAAAATTAACTCCCAGTAGATCACAGATCTAAATGTAAAATCCAAAACCATAAGAATGCCTAGAAGATAACATAAGAGAAAACCTGAATGACTCCAGGTAGGGTGATGACTTTTAAAATACCATGTCAAAAGTGTAATCCATAAGAGAAATCACCAATAGGCTGGACTTCACTAAACGTAAAAACTTATTCTACTCTGCAGAAGGCAATGTCAAAGGAATAAGGAGAGAAGCCGGAGATGGGGAGAAATATCTGCAAAAGACACATCTCATAAAGGACTGTTATCCAAATACACCAAGGATTCTTAAAAATCAACAACAAGGAAATCAACAGCCTGAGTGAAAATGTGCCAAACACCTTAACAGGCACCTCACTCAAAAAGATAGACAAATGACAAACATAGGAAAAGATATTCCACATCACAGGGCATGGGGGAAATGAATAATTAAAATAATGAGGTGCCACTCCACGTCTGTTAGAATGGCCAAAATCCAGACTGAAGAATCAAATACTGGCAACCTTGGAGCAACAGGAACTCTCATCAGTGGAAACGTGAAATGGAACAGCCACTTTGGCAGACAGTTTGGAAGTTTCTTACAGAACTAAACATTCTGCCATATAATCCAGCAACCACACTGCTTGACATTTACCTAAAGGAGCTTAAAGACTTATATCCACATGAATGTTTATGGACGCTTTATTTATAATTTCCAAAAGTTGGAAGCATCCAAAGTGTCTTTCGGTAGGTGAGTGAATAAACTTTGATACATCCAGACAATGGAATATTATTCAGTACTAAAAAGAAAACACATTATCTAGCCATGAAAAGGCATGGGGGAAACTTAAATTCACGTTACGGAGTGAGAGAAGCCGATCTGAAAAGGCTGCATTGTGTGTTATTCCAACTATACGACATTCTGGAAAAGGCAAAACTGCAGACAATAAAAAGATCAAATTGCCAGGGGTTGGGCAGTGGGGAGGGGTGAAAAGTCAGAGCGCAAAGGATTGTTAGGCAGTGAAAACTGTCTGTCTGATACTCTAAGGGTAGGCATGTCATTATACATTTGTCAAAACCCATAGAATGTACAGCTGCAGAGTGAACCCTAATGTGAACTATGAAATTGGGGCGATCATGATTTGTCAAGGAAAGTCCATCAGGTGCGACACGTGTACCACTGTGGTGGGGATATTGATAGTGGGGGAACCAGGCATGTGTGGTGAGCGGGGGCATGTGAGAAATCTCTATATTGTCTTCTCAGTTTTGCTGTGAACCTAAAATTGCTCTAAAAAATAAAATATTTTTAAAAGCTAGGGATGACAGTAGGTTTTTGCTTACTCAAGGAAGCTCATCATCTGGATTGCCAAGATCTTTGGCTCCACTCTCTCCCTGCCCTGCTAGCTTTCCTGTCCACGCTTCACACATCAGCACCTCTAGCCTAGATATATTCATTAGGAGGGTTTTCAGTTGTGAAATCTAATTAATAGCCTCTAAACAAAAGTTATTTTCTTTATGAGGCAGTCTAGGCATAGTGCAGCGGCTTAATGATGGCATCAAGGACACAGGCTTTATTTCTTCAACAAAGTTGAATGGGTGGCTTTTTACTCAGGAGGGGAGGATGGCTGCTGCAGCAGTACAGAGGTGTGTGGAAGCCTCGAAAATCTCTGTTCTTATCAGAAAAGTGAAGGTTTTACTAAAATCTCCAGAAGACTTCAATTTCTATCTAATCTGCCAGATCGTTTTGATCATGTACATTATTCTATTAAAAGTGTGGTCTATGAACCAGCTGCCTTGGCATTGCCTGGGAGCTTCTCAGGAGCACGGACTCTCCGGTGCTATTCCAGATCTGCTGAATAAGAATCTGCACTTTAACAAGATTCCCAGATGATTCACACACACGTTAAATTAGGGGAAGCATTTTTGTTCGCTACATTAGTCATAGTTGACATTCTTGGCCTTTGTTAGTTTGACTTGGATGTAAACTCATTGTAATAAATTACCTCTCTGATAAAGTCAAATAGGTGTCCAGTGGCAGCCCTGGCACTCACATAATCCTGTATGCTTGACCTACTTTCTTTGCCAGGCCTTCATATCTTTGCATTTCCCTGATTAGCGTGGGTTTCATTCTTGGTACAGAGTCAGCTGTACCATGCATGTCTTCTTGTTTTCTAATTTTCCTTATAAAACTGCTCAGACATGGTTCTTTTTTTCAGACTGATCTCCACCTGGAAGATGTATATTTGGGAGGAGAGGCTACTCTTTCAATGAAATACTTGCTTAACTAAGTGTTGGTTGGACTTCTTGTCTTTCTTCTTTCTACATACACATGCTTCAAGGTAATCAAGTTCCAAGTTATTATTCTGCTCCTTATTCAATGAAATATATTGCTTATGCAACAGGTTTTACCTCTAGATAGACTGCAGAAATTTAATCTATTCCTATATTCTTTGAGATACTTAATTCAGAAGATTTTCAAAGAGGGAATCCATTTTAATTTTCTTTCAGACAAAGTGCCTTGCACACAAAAGTCAACGAAACATCTGCTACATTTCTTTTTAGAAAATACATTTTCTTAGGACTGAGATATTTAAGGGAAAATATCTTTAAGGGAGAAAACCATCAACAGGATGATACAAAATGTTATAAAATGTGCCCTTAGATTACAAAAAAATGCAGTTGATAAGTAATGTGGTTCTTCATTCATATGCTGGTGACTCTTGCCATGGAGTTACCTGGAGAGCTAGATGAAAATTTTGAATGAAAAATTGAAAAACTGGCATACACAGAATGAAATAGGGTCAAAATGAACTGACAATGAAAGAGAAGATAAAGACTGATACAGAGTTAACAAGGAAAAAAGGGTGATTTCTGAGTATTCCAGTGCCAGTATAAATTTCAGTAGCAGTATGCATAAATAAAAAAGAATATTATCCTTTGGGAGGTATACCTTATTCATACGATTTTAAAGAAGTCTTCTTTCAGTTTAGGACTCAAAAGTAGATTTAAAGAGAATTTAGAGTTGCCAGAAAATTAATCACTGGTCAAAAAGTTAGAATCTTCACAATGAAATACACATTAGGGTAGCTATTATCAATAAACAGGTGAAAGAAAATAACAAATGTGGGCAAGGATGTGGAGACATTGAAACCTTCACGCACTACTGCTGGGAATGTAAGATGGTGCAGCCACCTTAGAAAAAAGTGTGATGATTTCTCAAAAAATTAAACACAGAATAACCACCTAATCCAGAAATTCCACTTCTGGATAGATACCCAAAATAATAAAGTAGGAATTTGAGCAGATATTTGTATACCCATGTTCATAGCAACATAATTCATAGTAACTTCAGTGTCTGTAAATGAGACTGGATAACAGTGTAGGATATATAGACATACGATGGAATATTATTCAGCCTTAAAAAGAAAAATTTTTGGCACATGCTACAACATGAATGAATCTTAAAGGCATTATGATGAGTGAAACCAGCCTGTCATAAAAGAACAAATATTGTAAGTCCACTTATATGAAGTACCCAGAAGAGTCAGATTCGTAGACAGAAAGTAGAATGGTGGTTGTAGGGGCTGCAGAGTAGGGGATGGGGAGTTACTATTTAAGGGATAGAGTTTCAGTTTAGAAATGTAAAGTTCTGGAGATAGACGGGATGATGGTTGCACAACAGTGTGAATGTACTTAATGCCACTGAATTGTGTGCTTAATAATGGTTAAATAGGTAAATTTTATGTTACATATATTTTACCATAAGGAAAAAATTAGGAACTTAAGAGGATGAAGGTTTAACATGTTTCTTTTTTTTTTTTAAATAGAATAAAAATATGTTTAATATGAGATGCAACAAAAAGATTATCTTGAAATCCCATACTTAAAACTTTAAAGAGAAAAGACCTTCATGCCAAATGAAAATGATTCTTTAAACAGATTTTTAGGGCTATTTTCTAAAAATATAGAGAAGAGAACAACAATGGAAAACCTCCAAATGCCAGTCTAGACTACGTGGTGAGTCCAAGAACAATCAGGAGTTAAGTGTAAGTTTGGTTATGGAGTCAAGATGTAAGTCTGAAAGCTCTGCCTGTAGCATGGGGTGGAAGGACGAGGCTGAGTGGAGGCTGGGATTTGCTTCATGCTCAGAGTAAAGAAATCAAGTAGAATAAAAAAGAACCAGTCCCCTAACAAGAGGCAAGATTATAGGTTGTAGGAAAGATCAGGGACAGAGTATAGGTTAGACTGACATTTCAGAGGGTCTGTTGACAAGAGCTCGGATTCCTCCAAACCACCCCCCTCCACCCTCTCTGTACACAATGTGGGGTTGGAAACAACTTGGGGGTTCAAACAGAAAGTTCAGTGACAAGAGCGCCCAGAGCTAACATTCCCGAGTCCCTTGGCAACAGCCTGGACTCCTGCACCCTCCCACCCCCTGCGCTGCACACAACCCAGGGTTGGAAACAAGCTGAGGAGTTTAGCAATTACAGATTTAGATCTGCTGGGCTTGTCCAAGTATGGAATGGGACCCAGGGAAAATCAAGAAGTCAAAGTCTACCTCTAAGTGTTATACCCATTTCTTTTGTAGCTGTTTGACCTTATGATTATATGACATTGCTCATAAGATGAGTTCTTCTACTTTTTCCTAGTACTTCCTTGTTCTTTACTGTCATGATAAAAATCTCCTTATGATAAGTAATGAGGTTAGAGTTTCTTTCTGTTTATGATTAACTGGTTGTCACCTACTATGTTACACGCATACACTTTTTATGCTCAATAAAAGACCCCCCGAGGTGTTCTTTTGAATTTCCTTGCTAATTTCTGAGCACCTGAATAGCTTACCTCACCAACCAAGCGCATCACTATTGCACTGCAAATAACTTGAGGGTGAGAGTTTTCTTTCCACACCATCCCCTCACCAGCCCTCCATAGGTAGCAAATGACAATGGGTAACACTAATGACACAGCGAAATTAATCATGATGCCTGGCTTTGCGGGACTCCCCTCAGGCCAGCAGACTTGGACAGAGAGAAAGAGAACAGTCCATCTAAGGAGAAATTTCTTCTTTTCTTCTTCCCTAGACCCTACCAAGAGATAAAATTTAAGAAAAAAGTAGAGGTATGTGAAAAAAAATGAGCGATTTTGTTTAACTTGGCATGCAATTAGCTGTGCAACATTCAGAGTTGGGGGTATCCTAAGTTGATTTACATTTACATAGTTTTTTCTTTAAAGAAGTAAAATTAAATTCCACTCTACTTATGAGGTAAGGCAATCAATATTCATTTCTTTTTATCTACAGACCAGGTGCACTTATTTTGAGCAAAACTTCCAAATTAAAAATAAAGATATGAATATGCTGTTATTATTTCATTTTTTTCTAAGAACCTAAAAATATTTGAGCTTTAACATGTTTCTATTGTGTCATGTTTAAGTTTTTATCGCAGCATTATTTCCCTTATCAGGTACAATTAAGTGGCTTAGATGTTAGGTACCTGCTTCCCAGTGTTATCAATAGTTCAATAAACATTTGTTGAGGTCCTACGTTAGGCACTGGGGTCAGCCTTAGGGAGTCAAAAAGATATTAAATATAGCCCTTGATTTTAGTGAGGTCACAGGTCAGCATGGAAGACAGACACAAATGATTGCAACTGAGTGCCGTCATGCACACAATGCATACACGTGACCTTGTGAGGGAGAGAGCAGGTTCTAGAACCAGGCTTGAATTTGAATCCAGGCTCAATTACTTTTACTGGTGGAATGATCCTAGGCAAATTTCTAAACCTGTTTGTGCTTCAGTTTCTGTAAAATGGGGGTGCTAATGATTCCTACCTCATGGGGCTTTTGCAAGGATTGAGTTCTTACTGTGAAGCACTGACAATAGTGCTTAGCATATGACAAATACTTATTAAATCCAAATAAAGATTGAACAAGGAAGTGTGGGAAGGTCCATGCAGTGAGTTTCAGGAGCAGCCCACACCAGAAACTTAAGCATTCTCTCTCCTTCCTCGGCTGGCACTTATCTCGATCACTTCAGTTTTCTTTTATGAAGGCTGACTGCCTACATGACAAGAAACAGAGCCAAGGACAGAAACTGAGTTTGATACTTTAAACCTCTCTCCCCAGAAAGGACCTGACTCATTCAGTTCCTTAGACAAAATCTTTGATTGGCCTGGCCTCATTGTGTACCCATCCCCTGGCCAATCAAACTGGGTGAGAAGGGCATGAGATACTATGATGGGCTCATCTTGGGTCAGATGCAAACCCATAAACCAGCCAACTGTGGTCAGGAATGGGGGTCATGAAAGAAAAAGAGCTTCTGAGATAGTAGAAAGATCTGGATGAGGGATGCAATTCTCATCCAGAAAGACTATAACCTGAAATTAACTACTGTCATCTTTATATAATGGACAAGTCTTATCTCCTCCAAAAAAGTTGTAAACTTCTTTGAAGCATCGGTCATGTCTTATCCTTTCTCCCCTCTTTTATAATTAAGACTTTTTAGCAGGTATTTACTGATTGTTTAATTGTGATGAAGAATACGCTGAGTGCCATTAGCCACAGAAGAGGGAGCACTTGATTAGAAATCTTAAGAAATGGCTTCTGACTCTAACTTTGTCACCTCTCTGGGCTTCTATGGTATAAATGTAGCGAATGAAGGTGTTGTAGTAGATGAACCCTACGGTTCTTTTTAGTTCTAAAATTCTATTAATTTTATTAGGGTCACATTCAAAACTGATGATTTTGACATCCTTCTCCCCATTAAACACAATTATTTTTCTACATTCAGAATTCTGAAATTGCAGTCAGACTTCTTGTATGGACCAGAATCCCACCCCTATCTCTCCTCCTAGGTGTCTGGCACCTTTCTTCTAGGTGGTTTGTATACATGGCTTCTTCCTTTTCCCCTTGGCTTTTCTTCCCATAATTCACAGATACAGGAAAAAGAAACTAAAAATGAAAGCAAAGATAATAATCATGGATTAAGAGTTTGGACTCTCAAAGGTCATATTTCACTATCTGAAAAGCTTTAAAAGGGACTGTTTGGAGAAGGTTTGGGGGAGCTCTTTTGGGAGTTTGGAAGAACTGTTATGGGTTGAATCATCTTCCCCTGCTGAATTCTTATGTGGAGACTTCGCCATCACCTCTCTATCCACCACCCTCCTGTCCTCTCCTCTTCATGCCTTGGGATGAAACATTTTAAAATAGAACAAGTTTCTCATTTCTTTACCTTTGGATTTGACTCTTTCTGCCTGGAATTTTCTTTTTTCCTTTTCTATTTGGCCTTCAGGACTTAGATGAGGTACCACCTCTTCTGTGGCACTTTCCCCTTTATACTCTCATGTTTAGTGACATCATATCACATTACATTAAATTACTTTCGTCTCTCTCCCCTGCAAAATTGTAAGCCGCTGGAAGAGCAGGGACCACATGGTCCCAGTCTCCAGCATGGTGCTGCCGCCTAATACAAATTATGCTTAACAAGCAGATGAATTCAGTTCAACAAATATTAAGCCCCAAGGTGAGAACAAAATTTAGGAAACAGTCTCTGTGTATAAAGTTTATAACAAGAGGTTTACTTAGCTCAAAAAAGGGAATTAAGATGAGTAAGTTATTTTCTGAACTATTAATTCTATCATTATAGGTGTTATATTAGGCACCACTCTTATGGTTGCAGGTGACAGAAAATCAACTAAGATAAATTAGATATACAGAATATACAAAAGAGATTGGGCCTCTCTCAAATAGTACTGCTGAGGCGAGCCTGTCCCTTAGAGCTCAGGTTGAGTGGCGATGAAGGAAAATAGGGACCATAGGTTTGGCCCATCTTTTGGTCTATGGACCTCACCTTTCCTACCTGCTTCTGCTTTTCAGTAGGAAAAACAGAGACTAGTCCTGAGCCTTCCAGCACACAGCTTTGCTGCCAGAGAGATACCGATCTTCTTCCTTGGTTCCTGGAGAAGAGCTCTGATAAGTCTGCTCTGAGTCCCAGGCCCACTTTTAATAAATGAATCAACGGTAGCAAAAACAAAACAAACAAAAAGACTCTGCTCTGCCCGAATCAGGTACCCTCTCTGGGTGAAACAACACAGCAAAGAAGGAGGGGTGAGACAGCCAAAGATCCGAGCGGCGGGGACGGTCTCAGTCTCATTCCCTTCCACTCAAAGTGAGTGGACCATGTGGACCATGTTAGAAATGAAGAATCCTGGGGCCCTGAATTTAATGAACCCAAACCTGCACTTTAGCTAGCAAGTGATTTGTGCACATACTCAAGCTTGAGAAGCATGGGACACATTAACCAGAAACAGCTGTTCTCTGTTTCTTCTGAGGCTGAGGAAATTAGCACCGGTTTTAATTTGTAGCAGGAGGTGTTTCAAGAAAATGCTTGCAAGATTACCTTGTGTTTAAAACATAGAATACGGTATGTCGAAAGGTTTTAGAATTTTCTTTTGGAGGAAATTTTTCAGAGAAATATTATTCGCTATTTTGCCCGGGACAGTTTGACACACAGGCAATGAAACAGACATTTAACCTTCCTTTGCTATCTCATCATTTATATAACAAATTCACCTCCTCTTGTTTCACACCCCAGAGGGTAAATTCTAGTCCCTGGAAATCCCCATTTTTATACTACTGATTTGTTTCCTCCTGTTTTCACCACATGGCAGTAATTAAACAGTTGAACATTGACCATGATAACTCCCAGAATGGTCTTGTAGTGGTACCAATATACTTTCCAGGCTTGTATTACAGTGACCGGTGCCAATCAACAAACGTGAGACGCTGGGTCCTTTGTACTAAGGGCATTGCCCAATGATGTGGAAGCTCCTCCTGGAAAGAACAAAAGGGAAGCATCATGTGCATATCAAGTTAGTAACAGGTTTCGTAAATTCACCAGTCTTCTCTTCCATCTCATGCCAGGTGTGGTATAGAAAATGCCTTTTTGACAGCAAAGAGCTTGTTGTTTGATTGAATGGAGCAAAGAACATTTCCAAAAATCAACCATTCTCTTTACCTTCTCCGCATATCAGGACTTTTTAAAAAATCAAATTATGGGGGTGGCGCCTGTGGCTCAGAGGAGTAGGGCACCAGCCCCATATGCTGGAGGTGGTGGGTTCAAACCCAGCCCTGGCCAAAAAAAAAATGTGAGGGGAAAAAAAAAATCAAATTATGTCTTTGTTACTAGTCAAAACAAAAGTTAATTACAAAGTACTAGGGGGTTAAAGGACAGTCCCAAAGGAACATAGACTTCTTTTTTTTGTAGAGACAGAGTCTCACTTTATCACCCTCAATAGAGAGCTGTGGCATCACACAGCTCACAGCAGCTTCCAGCTCTTGGGCTTAGGTGATTCTCTTGCCTCAGACTCCTAAGTAGCTGAGACTACAGATGGCTGCCACAATGCCCGGCTATTTTTTTGTTGCAGTTTGGCTGGGGCTGGGTTTGAACCCACCACCCTCGGTATATGGGGCCAGCACTCTACCCAGTGAGCCACAGGCGCCGCCCAGAACATAGACTTTTTACATAAAATTGTTTATGTCACTTATTGTTGATGAATTAAACAAAACGTGCTAGACAATTTTTTCTATGAGAGCTGCTTTTTGGTTGATACTTTTGTTGATTGGAAGGGGCCTCCAGGATGCTCCCCAGGGACAGAGTGCTTTGCCTTGGTACTGCTTCAAGCAATTGCTCCACTTGGGGAGAAAAACAAAGGTGGGCCCTGTCTCAATGCTGCCCCACTATTAGGCATTTAGTTAGACATGAGTAGGGCAGGGGCGGTCAGGATGACCTGAGTCTATGGGTATACTAAAAAAGCCATCTTGGAGATCGAATGCAGTAAACCATGATGCCAATGGAGGTCATAGAAACCAGGATTTAGCAAGATGCCAGGTCTCCTGATTCAAGAATCATTTCTATAAGATAACCTTAACATCTTTTCATGGGGGACAAAGAAGCCTAATTAGGCTATTTTGTTCTAAATACAGAAGACTTTTCTGCAAAGAAAAAGGAGAAATTGAGAGTTATTCTGGATAACAAAATTGGCTTCTGCACCGTGGCAAAGGAGAGTCTGTACATTTGCCTTCTCCATTGACATGCCCATAAGACTACCAAATGTTTTATGGCACTTTAAGCAGACATTGCTAAAGCCTGTGGAAGGGCAGTTACTACTGTTGGTTGAGTCCCCTAATTCTGCTCTTGTTATTTGCGTGCCATTGAATCCATTCTTCACAGGACACTTGATTAGAGGTACGGAAAGAGAAACCATATTGCAATGGACAGACTGAAGAAATTTCTTTTGAGCTTGGTTGAATTACCATGACTTAAAATCTCATTGACCTGTATTTTTCTAGGAGTGTAGTAATTTAAAGGAATATAGCTTACTGCGCCTATGGTGAAGCATTTCCTTTTCATTTTTGGAACACATGGTTGGACTGTTTTCTAAGCATCAACTATCCTTTTCAAGGGCAATGAAACTAGAATAGCCAAGGACCCTTTCCTTTTGGTCTACAGACCGATTGGAAGGCAGCTAAATTGTTTGCATTAGGAAATAAGTCCCTGAAAGAACTCAGAATCAGCCAGATGACTGCAGATTATCCAAGACCAATAAGGGGTCACTTTTGCTGGCAACTTTTAAAATCTAGACCAAATCCTGAAACTGCATGGGGGAGGGAGAGGTGATTTCTTAAAGTCTGAGATGGTCCCAGGTGAAAATACCCTGATTATCAAGTGCATTAATCTGCCCTTATAGGCAGGCTGTTTGGGGAAAACCCGTCTCAGCAAGTCTGATATTCCTCCTTCTATTCTATGGGTATGTGATGGCCTCAGTATCTGATATTAATCAGGAATAAGTAATGTCCCTGAAATTTCCAGATAAGTCTAATTTAGTTTGAAAACTTAATTTTAACTATTTTCGTGGCAATTTTTCTAAAAGAGCATATATTGGCTCTTATGTCACTGTTTTCTATTTCTTAAAATGTTCTGAAAAATACATAAAAAATGTTTCAGCTTTTGTGCTGTGCAGATTTTTTTTTGATATGTAAAAATCTTTGTTCTTTTTATAAATAATACATGTTTATTGTGAAAAAGTTAGAAACAAATTTTCTTGGGGGTGGGACACAATTATAAGAGGGACTTTACCTAACGAATGCAGTCAGTGAAACCTAATTCTTGTTACCCTCAATGAATCCCGAACAATTAAAAAAAATTTAAATAATGAAAAAAAGAAATTTAATTATCTTTTATTATATATGTATACACATACACACACACTTTTCTTAAACTACAACATACTGTATATTCAAACATTTAAAAACTGGACATTACCATATTTTGCTATGTATAATACTCACATTTTTGCGGGAAAATAAGGGTGTACATTATACATGGGGAGCCTGATTCCATATCTCTCTATATTTTTTAGATTCTTTTATTTATGCTCATGCATGTAAAGCATAACTCTAGGCCAGGTGCAACTCTAGGCCAGGTGCAGTGACTCACACCTGTAATCTTAGCACTCTGGGGGGAGGAGGCAAGACAGTTACTTGAGCTCAGGATGTTGAGACCAGCCTGAGCAAGAGTGAGACTGTCTTTACTAAAAATAGAAAAATTTGCCAGAGGTTGTGGTGGGCACCTGTAGTCCCAGCTGCTTGGGGAGGCTGAGGCAGAAGGATTGCTTTAGCCCATGAGTTTAAGATTGTTGTGAGTTAGGCTGATGCCACAGCACTCTAGCGTGGAGTAACACAGTGAGACTCTGTCTCAAAAAAAAAAAGTGTAATTCTAGAAACTAATAGCGATATTCGTATGCAAAATAATACCTGGAATATGGTAATTAGTTTTGTTGAATTTATGATGAACTTGCAGCAAAAGCGTTTTCAGGCAATGAAGAGGGGTATATTTCTCTTCATATACTTTGGGCAGAGTTAGCAGTCTAGTTGATCATTTTACAAAAATTATTGAAAAATCTCTTGTACCTTGTATCTGTTCTTGAGTTTTATAATTGTTACATAAAATTTCTTGTTTTATGCTTAGTTTGTTTTTACTTTTATTCTTTTTATATATCAATATGCCAACAGATACATTCCCCTGTTACTAAGTTCTTCACCATGTACAAGTACTATATAGTTACAAAGCATAATGAAAGAATGGCACAACTGGTTATTTTTATTTATCATTCTTGAGAACTCACTGTAACATTTCCTGCTCCACATTAAGTTTGAGAGCTTCTGAGAAGTACTCTTAGAATTCCAATCTTTTGGAAAGAATAATGATTCAATTAGAATTTTTTTAATGATGATGATTGCTTTATGATAATCTTATGTGGCTAAGATGTTGCACTTACACTGAATTTAGATGCAGCACTTCATTTTAGTAAATTCCAAGAACCATTCATGACTTTAGTATCATACCTGATTTTTACGAGTTCTTTGTCCAAGAACCTCTTCATTTTTAGTTGAAATGGGAAAGCTATTTGAGAGAGTAGTGATACCAGTACCAGCTAAAAAACAGCAAAATGAGCAATATCGGAACCATTTGAAAGCAATCCAGAGATCCTCATCTGTAGCCTTAAGTAGTTCATCTTGGAACTGATTCAGAAACCAGTCTTTCAGAGGTCCCTTGTCATTCTCTTGAGATTTCACTGGAGAAATTGAATCTTTAGCAATACATCATATGATGCACGTATTAAGGCATTAACTTCCTTACATCAAATGTCCTATAGCATAATATGTTAAAAAATAAATGCCAAAATTCCTTTATAATACAGAAAAACAAGGACCTCAATGTAAACATATAAAAATTTCAATCAAAAAATTAAAAGGAAGGATTTTTTTTTTCTGAAAGTTTGGATCAAAAAATGTGGGTGTGCATTATACACAGGAAGGCGTGCATTACACATGGAAAACAAGGTTATGTTACAAGCATGCCACCAAAGACCATTTCGAAATGAGGGTAAAGATAATGATGGAAGTGATAACTAATAGAAACTTGGTATTTCCTCTGGGACAAACACACAGAAATAAATATGTTACATGGAGCATTTAAGTTAGTTTTCCTAATGTTACATAACTAGTGAGTAGACATATTTTTTTGAGCATTTTATTATGTCAGTAGAAATATTTCATAAATCTTATTTTAAACGATAGAGTAGAATTTCATCGCATCAATGCATTATGATATACTATTATTGTTAAATATGGTAGCAACATCTAAAGGACTGTAACAAACTGGTCAACGTACAGAGGCGGTTAACGTAAGGAACTAGGCCTCCTGTACTGATTCATACATGGGGTGCATGTGTGGTCTATGAAAATTAGGTCAATTTTAAGGAGGTGGTCTGTGTAGGCAGGTGGTCAGCTATGGAGGTTCTGCTGTATGGAGATCGTTTTCAGTTTGGGGATCTTTTAAACAATGTTTCTCTGAACATCTTTGTGGTAATTTTATTACTTTATGATATAAACCGATATGTCAAGGGGTAAAGATTTTTATCTTTATGGGGCCCTTGATAGGCCCCATAGCTTTCTAGAAGGCCAGCGCCCGTTTATGGTCATTGAGATTGTACATGAGGCCACACACCTCTTGCACTTCACAAGTATTAACATTTAAAGATACCTTTGTTAGTTTGAAAATTAAAAATTGCATTCTGTGTATTTTTTAAATTTAGTCATGTGGAGTTTTGTTGTCACAGTGATTATGTGCTTAGAGCACAAAGGTACGCTGAAGAAATTGAATAACCCAATTAATCCTGGAGCTTAGGAGCATCCGGTTGTTATTTTTGGTTAACCCTGTCACTGTTTGTTATTCAGGGCTGCTGATTCACTATGGATATTTGATATGAGTTTCAACATAAATCTGGTGCTATCCAGTAGTAAAACAGCAACAAAATAAAACAAACTAACTAGACAACTATGTTGTTAAATTAGCAAATTTGATGGACATGTTACCCAGCATTAAAACAGGAAAAACAAACAAGCAAGCCAAGCCATTTATTAACTTTGTACTTTAGCAAGTTTGATGGATACATGTCTGAAATCACTACCTATGTTGGCAATAGGCTGTTGGCAAGTTCTTCTGTGAATCAGTGGGGTTTTCCCCTTATTTCCTGGATCCTGGATGTATCATTAAGTATAGGTAAGGAAGGTACACAGGACATCGAATTAAATATAAAACGTTTCCTGCATATTGGACATAGGTTTCATGGTAAAAAATTAAACCTATAATGAGAGCATTTAAAAATTCTTTTCTGAAAAATAAATTGCATGAAAGACTGACTAATATGAGATTTTAGTTCATTTATCAGATAAACTAAAATGTTAGTAGAGTCTCCTGTACCCCCACTCTAAAAATATTTATTGTGTGTGTGTGTTTTTTTCTGAGACAGAATCTCATTTTGTGACCCTTGGTAGAGTGCTGTGGCATCATAGCTCACAGCAACCTCAAACTTTTGGGATTAAGCAATTCTTTTCCCCCAGCCTTCCAAGTAGCTGGGACTATAGCCACTTGACACAGTGCCTGCCTAGTTTTTCTATTTTTAGTAGCGACAGGGTCTTGTTCTAGCTCAGGCTGGTCTGGAACTCCTGAGCTCAAGCAATCCACCCATGTAGCCAGTGCTAGGATTACAGGTGTGAGTCCCCACACCCAGTGACATATTTATTGTTTACCTTGTCTGGATTAGTAACTGTAGTTCCAGCTGCCTGCAAGTATAACTCATTAACGTAGAGGCGGATCCTGCACATGGAGAGGTGATTCAGAGTAGCAGGACCACTTGGGTTCAACTATCGGGCTTTGTCATTAACTGCCGTATAACCTCACTCAGTCAGTGGAACCACTCTTTGCTTCAGCTTCCTGATTTGTAAAATATGGATGTCACCAACCTCACAGAGTTTCCATGAAGAAAATTGAGATAATGTAGCAGAAGCTCTTAGAGTAATGCCTGGCTTTTTACTAGTACTAGAAACAACTCCATGTGTCCTTGCTGTTCTTAATATTGCTTAGAAGTTTGAGAGCTTCTGAGAAGTATTGCTTCTAAGTAATAATAAGAATTTTTGTTATTATTATAAGTATTCTAACTGTTAGTACTGCAGAAAGTAGCTTGCCTCCTATCTATACATTGAGCTAATGTCTTGTGAATAGCATTAGTGTAATTGTGACTGTATTTCTGGATTGAGTTTACCAAGTTAACCTGAAAATGCCTCTTGGCTATGGGGCCTAGAGCAGCTGAAAATCTGAGGCATGTACAATGTTGGTTCAGTTCATGCAACTGGGTTTCTCTTTCAAGAGGGACTATGATTAAAGATGTTGGTCTCCAGAGTCAGACTAACTCTGATTTAAATAATGCTTAAGTCACTTACCAAATGAGATTGCAGGCAGATCATTTAACGCCCTAAGGCTTTGTAGCCTGTTTACACAGCCTTGTGATAGGCCTTCCTTCGCTGTAGAGGGCCCTTTGCTGGCCCTGCTTCTCCCGGTGATGGCTTTGTGGGTGTGAGACCCCTATAGCCTTGAGCTCAGAGGGTCCTGTGCTTGGTTTACTACTGTGCAACAGTTGTCTTGAAATTTTGAATAGTTTTATGTATGAACTTGTATTTTGTAAGGGAAGTCTGGAGGGGCAGTGGAGAATGCGTGTAGACAGAGGATACAGGTGTAATACGCTGGTCTCCTTCCTGACTATGCCATTTACGTATAGATTCCTGATGCTCCTAAGCACAGAATTCAGGTGTACTCACAATGTATGGAAGGTCCACAAGACTAAGGTGACCAGACATCTGCTTTTAGCAGGGACAGTCCCAATTTTTAACAATTTGTCCTGCGGCATTTTAAAAAAGTCCCAATTTTTGGAAAGAATGCATGACAGCTAGGGAACAGCGGGAGACTGGGAAGGGAATATATGGTTTTCGGCTGCTAAAAAGGTTAATGTAACTCCATTTGGGAGTGAGGAGGTTAATGTAACTTCATTTGGAAATGAAAGGCTAATGTAAACTCCCTACTCCCCTCCTGGGCAAGGTATCAGAAGGAGACTGGCTCCCTCCCTTGCTTCTAGGCAAGGACAATTAGCTCAGAAGGAGCCAAACTATCTCCGACAAACAAGTAACCCCCTCCTCTCTAGAGTAAGGTGACCAGACATCCCGCTTTTGGTGGGACAGTCCTGATTTTTAACAATTTGTCCTGCGTCCTGCAGCGTTTTAAAAAAGTTCCAATTTTTGGAAAGAATGCATGACAAGCTAGGGAACACAGAGACCAGGAAGGGAATACATGCGGCTGCCATGTAGCTATTTCACCAGGATATGCATTTTATATTATTTTTGTTAATTTTATAATGTTAAACTTTAATAATAACAAATAATTGTTGAGAAGTGATTATCGAGAACTGCTTATTCAAAGTTTGCACTGTTGTCAGGCCCCCCCCCCGGCCCCCCCATGGTGTCCCACTTTACCAATGTTAAAATCTGGTCACCTTACACAAGACTCAAAATGAGTACAAGGCAAACACACGATGTCTAGGTCTGAGTGAGCCACACTCAAGGCCTGGAGGCCACAATTTCAGTTTTAACCTGAACTTTCTTCAAACACAGAAAAAGACAATGGCATTTTAAGAAACATAAACAACCAAGGGATTCTATCCATCCTTTCTTATTTGTTTTACTTCCCTGTGTTAGCCAACTGCTTATGCTGAAAATAACATAAAAGGAAAGAAAACGATGGGAGGGTCCACAGTTTCTTTTCCTTTTAGCCCTTCCTTACTCATAAGCCAAGTGTGGAGTGTTGGTCTAATGTGAACATATCAAGTGAAATAAAAACACTTGAGCCAGGTTTGCGCAATATGTACATTGTTCTGACAAAAACAAGCACATATGTGTGTATGAGCTACAAAATGTAAATTGTGCATTCAAGATACAAGTTAAATCCTCCTACGTTTGCATTTAAAACTGGCATTGCGTAATATGAGTGGTGAATTCATATCAATACTTTGAAATTGTAATTTGTTTTAATCTAGAACAACATTAAATGACCATCAAAAAACACCATCCAAGCTGAGGAACATTGTGGAAAGGAAACAACTTTGATATTTTAGTAGCTTTAATGATACTTTTTTATTCTATTTGAACAAAGGGTCCTACATTTTCATTTTACACTTGGTTTTCCCAATTTATGTAGCTGGTCCTTTTCTTTTCTGATGGGGTGAAGAATCACAGGGCCAAAAGGTGTGCCCTTTCAGTGAGTGCCCCCCTCTTTCTCTTTCTAGAAGATGCTTCATGTGCCTGAATGGAAATTCCTTGATGAGTAACTGATCCTCCTTCCAAGGTGTGTATGAGCCAAAAATGATGGGGTACTGGGGTCAGTTATCTCTAGGACAGATTGCAACAAAGATATGTATACTTCCAGGTTGGAAAGATAGACAAAGGGCAGCTATTGATATGGTGTGTGAGCTGACAGGGACACACCCATGTACATAAGGCCCCCTGGGGTTCAGATTGCAGCGTGGAGGAAAGAAGGAAGAAAAGGCTGTCAGGACACCTGCTTACTCAGTGCTAGACACGGCGTGTTTACCATGTATTCATTTTTGAGTCTTGTGGTCCTTGCATGCATTGTGAGTCCACCCAAATTCTGTGCTCATGAGGCATCAGGAACATGTATACAAGTGACACAGTAAGGGTGGCCACGGTCCATCTGTCCCTGAGCTGCTGTGTTCTGACATGCCACTGAGAGCTTTATAAGAATTTTAAATTTGGCTCAGTGCCCATAGCTCAGTGGTTAGGGTGCCGGCCACATGCGCCAGGGCTGGTGGGTTTGAATCCAGCCTGAGCCTGCTAAACAATGACAACAACAACAAAAAAATAGCCAGGTGTTGTGGTAGGCACCTGTAGTCCTAGCTACTTGGGAGGCTGAGGCAAGAGAATCGCTCAAGCCCAAGAGTTTGAGGTTGCTATGAGCTGTGATGCCAGAGCACTCTGGCAGAGGTCAACATAATAAGACTCTGTCTCCAAAAAAAAAAAAAAAAAAAGAATTTTAAATTTGAATCTGGCCTTCCAGGTCATGATTAAGGTATATCTGTCAAAGTAGGAGATAGATACATTTTAACAGCTTGTTAGCCTGGTTATAATGTTTGCATGCTTAGGCACACAGTACCTGGATCAACATTCGTGCTCTTGGCTCAGAACCCTCGAATATGCATATTAGTAGAAGGCCTGGATGTGAGTATGTGAAGCACTTAGCGTCTGGCATTTTGTAAAAGAATACAGAAATGGTGTCTCTTGTCACTGTCAGATAAAATAATGAATCATGATGGTGATGATAATGTCACACCTTTCTATTCTTGGCCAAAGCCCTGAAACCCTGCTCACCTCTCCCTCCCTTACACCTCCTTCCATCCGGTTGGTGGCGGTGATGGTGGTAGTGTTAGTTCTCTGCTTTCCAACCCTCTGATATGGAGGCCTTATTCAAATGGACTAGTTACCTAAGTCCTTAAAGTACTGTCCAGGGTCCCACTGCCCCACCCTAACAGTAGAAGTGTCTGCTTCCCACGCAGGCCTGAATCATGCATGAACTTTGTACATAGTAGTGTGCCCTCTGGAGCTGGAATTGTGCTGTCCATTCTCCTCAGATCAGCACTTTTTTCAGACCCCTGCTCCCTATGGATTCTGAATTGCTTTTGAAATTAAGGCAAAGGTTTATCTCTAGTGGCAATTACAACAGATTAGGAAGAGCCATTTTACATACCTTTTGGCTTTTAGGTTTTAGGAACCAGGTTAAATAGATTTTTCTCCATTATAATGACTCCATTATAATAACCTAGGCTATCTAATTCAATGGCTTTTGTGTCTTCATTATTTAGTTCTTGCCTATGTTGCTAAATTTGATTGTCTATGTGAAATTTTACTGTAAGATTCCTTGAACACTGTAGTTCCTGTATTATAATGCAATCTCTCCCTTCAGTGCATCATCCTTGGTCAAATCTAGAGAAAAGATGTTGATGATATTGGCCCCAAATTCCTATATAATGAGTCATGCCTTCTGTATTTAAATAATTTGATTTGGCCATTTCTGGCATCATTCACCAAAAGAAGCCAAACAACTTCTAGCAACTCTGTTAGAGTAACTACAATCCCAAGTCCTTTTTAACTGGCAAAGCCCCTTGAAGCAAATAAAAAGATACCTCCACTTATTGATACAAGTGCCCTTCTTTCTAGTATGCAAAATCATTAATAATAAAAGATTGAGCTCAACAACCCAACTGTTTAGCATTTTATTTCGTTCTATCATCCCCTATATGAAATCTGAAGTACATTTTAGAAAACATTATGATCAAAAGAAGGACAGATGGTTTACTTTATTCATCTCCTGAAAGCGACAGCTGCAGTTCTCCTATCCACTTCCACATAATTTTAAAAATGTGAATGCCAGGGATAGTGCTGTTGATGCTAATAGTAGGGCAAGAAACACAAGTATCGCCAGGACTAGGTGGCGGTGGAGGAATGAACAAAGATACACGTGCAATGTTGGATATTTCCGATTTCAGATTAACCTTATCAACAGCCTGAACAGCTATGAAGACATCTGTGCCATTTTCAAAAGTGATGTTTTCTGGTTTAAACATGAAGACTTCCTCAGAGTTGGCCTCCTTCGGGATGAGATCATCAGTATTCACTTGAACAGAATCACTGAACTTGTCTCTGAGATCAAGAATACTTGTACTTATCCGAATGATATACTTGTGAGCTAAGAAAAGAAAAGGAAGTGAATTGTAATTCTCAAATCTTAAAGAGCTAAAAAAATCCCCAAATAAACATAAACTTAAAAAGTCTATTAGAAACTGTATCACAATCCCCTAACATTCCTGAAATGAAATCAACGGTCCATATGTACAAGGGATTAGTATCTCTTTTACATTCTTGTTTGTATATTCAGACAAACTTATAAATATAAAACTGGATTGGGCCTGACTTTAAGCCTTAGCATTTCTTGGCATGGTGCCTGACTGAGAGGAGATATTGTTTAATTACTGTTTATTATTTTATTACTTTACAGGGGGATTTTTGTACCAGTACTTCTCAAAGTGTAACGTGTGTAGAAATCACTCAGGGACCTTAAAGTGCCGCTTCTGGTTCAGTAGGTCTGGGAGGGGACCCAAGGCTGGGCATTTCCAACTAGTGTTCTTGAGATGCCCAGCTGGTGGCCAACAGGCCGTCCTTGGAGAGGGAACAACTCTGGTAGGAACTGGGATTTCTTCCAAAAGACAGTTCCACTTCATAGATAACTAGGTTTTATTCCCAGTTCTTCCCTAGGAATCTTTACTGAAATTGAGGCTTATTAAAGAAAAGTTTAGCAAGATTTCAGAAAAAAGTGAAGTTTACCTTTCCTGACTGTAACCTTTTAGTCCCAGAAGTAGGCCATTTTTTAGATAGCAAGCCTCTCTCACTTAGCAATCTTTACCTTTCTTTTCAGACAACCGCCAAACTCTCTCCTGCCTTCTGTTCCCCACACACACCATAACACGCCCGCCTGCCTCACCCTCTTCTGCTCCTCTGCTTGGCCGATAAACTCCTCTACAGGGCTCACACCACGGCCAGCTTACCTGCTCCGTGATCATAATCATCCCCAGGAGCTGTCCAAGTCAGGTTAATGAAATTGCCCTCCTGGATTTCCGCCTTCAGGTCGGTGATTTGGCAAGGTGGGAAGAGATCAGGTATGGGCGCCTTTGGGACATCAGAGGTCACAAATGAACCTCCGGAGGATGTTCTGCTAAAACACACTTGTTTGTTTTGAGGATCATTCTTATCAGTTTCAGATCTTGGTGGATTCCATATCACTTCACCTGCATTAAATAATTACCGAAATCATGGTAAGCGGCACCACTAAATGTCAATTCCCCCCTTTGTTTTCTCATCGAATCACCCACTTCCTGCTCTCTCTTTCCCCTTCCTTCCTCTCACACACAAAATTCATGTTAAATATTTGATGATAAGACCTCAAAACAAATCAAAAGGAAAAAAGCTAAGAGAGAATCACAGTTCATTATCTCACAGATATTTCCTGGATATTTAGCAGAACAACCTTTTGGAATTTTTTTTCATTTGTTTCAGAACATTTGTTCTGGAGTTGTTTTTTTTCCGTCTTTTTGCCTATCCTGATCTCACCCTTCCATCAGGTCCATTGTAAATACTGCCTTTGTTTTAAACTGTGACTGCTTTAAGAAATCTTTTCTATATTGTGGGTTTCATTATCTTCCTCATGTATTTGGTAACTAACCGTCTGAGCCTTCAAGGATCTCTTTGATGATTTATTCTGTGCATATTTCTTTTGCTTTCTCTGTATTCATATTTTATATTTTGTTAGAGTGCAGTTTTTCCTAGAATCGTTTCATGTTAGGGGGTCCCAAAATGTTATATTTTTGAAAAAGTCCCTATTTTCTTAATATATGCATGACTACCTAGTTCTTTTGAAAAGCTCAAAGGATCGCCTGGCTTAACATGTTAATAATGCCAAGGTTGGGAAATGCTGATTTAATCATGACCATTCTGCCTATAGGTTTCATGGTTTTTTTCTTGACCTCAAGGGTTTACACAGGCCAGGCGTGTTATTATAGGTTACTTACCATTCTCAATCCAGCCAGGCACGTACATAGCTCCATTTCGTGGGGATATTGCTCCCTGTCTGGCTGCGTTAACTCCTCCCAGAGCCCACACTTTCACGCTGTATCTACCATTTGCATCGTAAGCTGTAAAATACCTTGAGTAGATACCATCATTCTTAGTAGCATCGGCACCTTGATAGGAAATGAAGGAATCAGTCATATCCTAAAGATAACTGAGCATTTGCACACCTCCAACCCATATGCTGGTTAAAAATTTTCAAAGCAAAGAGAAATCTAGTATTATCTTAAAGAGATCTTCAGACTTGAGTATGTTAAGGATGAGGCCTACTGCCTTTACCTGGTGTACGTGTGTACATGTGTGTGTTTAAGTGTATATCTTATCTTTTTGAATTGTCTTTCTTTCTGAAATCTGAAATTACTTTGGGTCTCTTTTATACCCAATATAGCATAAGGTAGCTACTTGATATGTATCTGTTGAACTGAACTGAGCTATATGTAACTAAAGAGGAAAAAATTATATTATTATTTAATAAAATTCATGACTTCAGGGTAGATTTAGGTGAGAAATTCATTTCTAGAATTCATTCTATAATAATAAGATTACTTGCATCACAGTAAGAAGAAATGTTCTTTCTAAAAGGAAATGTAGAGTTCTCTTTCTCTCTCTTCCTGATAGGCTCTTTAAATACAAGACTAATGGACATAGTTTCACTTTGGTGGCAAGTTATTATATAGCCTGCATAGATACATGAATCATATGAAATTGTGCTCAAATCCATCTCTGCCACTTTCTAACTATGAAAATCTCGTTTCTTCACCTGTAATGTAGGGATAATATCTCTCAAAAGCGAATGGTGAAACATAAGAAGAAAACGCAATTCAATTCAAGTTGGGGGGGCAATGAGAGAGGGGATAAGGGGACAAGGGGAAGGGAGGGGTGTGCTTCCACTTAATGGGCACAATGTAAGGGTATATTACACACCTTTTGGGCACAGGACACAACTACAAGAGGGACACTACCTAACAAATGCAAATATAGCCTAATTGTAACTTCACATTAGTCTGAAATAAAAAAGAAATGTGTAAGGAAGATTAAAACAAAGATATACTATGTATATATCTATGTGTGTGTGTATATATATATATGCACGCACAAATATGTATAAACATATTATGTGTATATGTAACTTAGAAGTTACATATACACAAAAGAGCTATTAATTCTCCTTGTTCTCTTTTTTAGGCATGTGGAATACCTTCTGACAATGTGCTAGAGCAGTGATTTTCTTTCTTTCTTTTTTTTTTTTTTGAGACGGAGCCTCATGCTATCCCCCTGGGCAGAGTGCCATGGCATCACAGCTCACAGCAACCTCCAACTCCTTGGCTCAAGC
>NW_003852405.1:21694169-21724013 GCF_000181295.1 Otolemur garnettii
GGGCCCGGGCTGGGGATTCGAACCCGCCACCTTAGGTGTATGTGGCTGGCGCCTTAGCCACTTGAGCCACAGGCGCTGAGCCTAGAGCAGTGATTTTCAACCAGTGTGCTATGGTATGCCAGGACAGGATCTTAGGTGTACCATGAAATTTTTTAAAGATCATTAATTAAATTGTTTTTGAAAGAAGTTCAAAGCACAGTAATTACATTCTCTCTTTTTTTTTAAACTCTTTTTTTAAATCAATGTAATTTAAGTGTGCTGTAGAAGTTTAACTATAGGTCAAGTGTGCTGTAAGATGGAAAAGGGTGAAAAACCCTGCCCCAGAGACTCTGCACCTGTTGAGGTTGAGCCACTAATGCATTTTGAGCTTTGCAGAAGCCTCCTTGATCAACATTTTTAAATAAAGGAATTGTGAGGATAAGGGAAAACTCTCCCAAGGAGAACTCCCCAGTTCTGGGCACCCTGCTTTTAACTGCCTTCACTAGACCATGCTTTTTTTTCTCTGGATGCTTCTTGGAAAAAGAAAGATACATTTTCCAGTTTTTTTGGTGAATACCTGCTCCATTGTCCAGTAATTCCAAGGTAACTGTCTTTCCATTTGCTGATTCAATCAGGGCTGTAACACTGGCCCTGAGAATTGGTAAGTTGCCTTGGTGAATATTTGCATACACTATCATAGGGCTGGGGAATTTGCCTGTGTCCTTGTTCATTTTGGAAGTCACTGTAATTGGAGGCAAGGTGGCACTTGAAGCACGAGAGGTGACAGTCAGAGTCAGAGTTTGTGAGCTTGCTTGCAGACTATATTTCCAAGCACCAACCTGGCCAAAACAAGTGGAGACATTCCCAATTAATATTATTAGGTGACCCAGAACTGATGTCAGTGTCACATATAGGATAAGCTTATCTGATATAAGCATGTTGTAAGCTTGTCTACAAAGATGTGGGCATTTTGATACTCTGTCAGCCAAGGAGAACTTGGATGCATTTGGAGTAACTACATGATTCCCATCATCAAGAAAATCCTTCTGGTAGGGGGTATGTGTGCTGAAAGCTGTGCCCTTATTGTCAAGAGACCTTAAGGGTTGTGTATGTTAATGATGTGGCTTACTTCTTCTTTTTCCACTGTGTGTGTGTGTGTGTGTGTACATGTATGTAGTTTTAAGTCTTTTGAATTGTCTTTCTTTTTGAAATATGCGATCATATCGGATCTCTGCTACACCCAACATAGCACAAGGTACTCAATACGTATCTATTGAAGTGAATTCAATTGTTGTGTATGACTATGAGGAAAACATATGATATGATTATTTTATAAAATTCATGACTTCTGCTTAGGGTAGATATAGGTAGGAAATCATGTATAGAATTCATTCTAATAATGTTACTTGCATCTCCACAAGCAGACATGTTCTCTCTAAAAAACCTTGCTTTTTCGAAAGATGGATTCCTGAGGTAGAGGAAATAGTTCTTAGGACCCTGAAGCGTCAAGGATCATTTTACATGTTGACTGTGATGTAATTTGAAGGTTTTTCATTTGGTACCTGGACAAAATATCACCTATTTCCTTTCTCTTGACTTGTTGGCATAATGAATGATTTTCATCAGATAGAGATTTTTCCATGCTCTTCCTTTGATTTAATACTTACTCTCCTTTTAGCAACTTGCAGCATTTTAAAAGCTACAGTTACTCTGTAGAAACTTTATTTTATCTTGTCAAATTGCAAAAAGGAAACAAAGCTAACTCCATACCTTGGCAATGCCTGGGATTTGGAGGTAGGTCATTTTGGTGTTTGTGTCCACTACAAAGCCATCTTGTTTCTTTCCACTGGGATCCCAGAGAAGGATTTGGGGAGGCTGTTTTGTCCAGGTGACAAGAAACAAAGTGTCCTTTCCCACCGTGCTGTCCACAATCACCGTGCCATTCATCCACTGACCGTTCTGGAGGGTTAATCCCTTACTCTCCAGCTGTTAAGAAAAACAACTCTTCACTTTCTGTAGAATAAAGCTCACATCACATGGTCTTCTCCTTCCACTCCTGGCTCTCAAGTGCCCCATTGAGACACCTTCAGTAATGCCTGAGTTCTTGATTTGGTGTCTAGGACCTATTGTGATCCAGCACCAAATTACCTTTCCAGCCTTAGCCTTCCTTCCTCCACCCCACCCCACCCAAATAAGACCACTTCCCCAAATTATTATTATGTTTTTAATTTTTTTTTTTTTTGAGACAGAGTCTCACTCTGTCATCCTGGATAGAGTGCTGTGGTGTCATTATAGCTCACAGCAAGCTCAAACTCTTGGGTTTAAGCAATCCTCTTGCCTCAGCCTTCTGAGTAGCTTGGACTGTGGGCACTTGTTACAATGCCTGACTAGTTTTTCTGTTTTTAGTAGAAATGGGGTCCAGCTTTTGCTCAGGGTGGCCTCAGACTCAAGCAATCCACTTGCCTTGGCTTCCCAGAGTGCTAGGATTACAGGCGTGAACCACTGTGCCTGATCCCCGAATTATTCATGGGAATCCCTGACCTTCTATGTTTCCTAGAAGTTTTTACATTTATTTCCGCCATTTATCTAAGCTTTCAAAGTCTTCTAAATCTTCTCAATGTGTCTAAGCCTTACTCATCTTTCAAAATTTAGTTCAAATATCAATTTCTCCATAAAGCTTTCTCTGATGTCCATTTCACTTATTGGCTGTAAGTAATCTTCCTGTGAACTGTAGGATTTCATTTCTGCCAGTCATTTGATGCCCATCACATTGTACTTTACTTTACACTGTAATGACTTACGTACAGCTCATCTCATTCACTAGACTGTACAACCTTAAGGTGTATAATCAAATGCACCTTTATGGCAGTCTCTCTGGAGATGAACGAAATAAGCTGATGGCAAGGCCAGTTTGTTGTATGGAATAGAATGAAGGAGTTGCCAAGGTGGGGAAGGATTAACAAGGCTTTCTGTGGGAAATGTGATTTTTCAGAATTATCCTCCAGATCGTTACTAATTGTCTCTGGGTTGGCACCTATCAGGAGGTAGGTGGCCTCATGGAGCCAGATTTTCCAGTTTCACAGGTAGATTATGATCTTAGGTATAGAGAAAGGGAAGGGCTGTTAGATCTGGTTCTTATGGCAGGTTCAAAAATGAGCTCTGTTCATTTCTCCATCTCTCTTCCTGTTCGGTTCTTAAATACAAAAATAATGGGCAGAAATTGCCTGTGAACTTGTCCATTTACCAGTTTAATTACTTTTCTAAGACATTCCTCTCTTTTCCAAACCAGGTCCTTGAGGTTAATTTTCTAAATCTGAACTAGAATGACCCGCGTGGATATAAACTGCTATCTCGTTTTATGGAATAAATGCTACACCTGTAGACCTGAAATCTGTTTCCGAAACATGTCATTGTTAGGCTTTTGACATTACAAAATTGTTTTACCTTTATCCAAACTGTCATAATAAAAGTAAGAATTCACACTGGTGTGAATGGCGGTGATTGTTTATTCATTCAGCAGAACATATCATGTAATTTCTGCAACTACTAGAAAAGAGCATTTTAAAATACATTTGTCCTTTAAAAAAAAAAAGTAGTCCTAAGACTTTTGAAAGGCCATGTGGCTTTCTTCAAATGGGCCCATTGAGGTTTTCTGGTTTATAATTGGTGGAGAAGCTAAGAGGTGAAGTTTTATGCCCATGGGCACAGAGTTAATGGCAGATCCAGGACCAAGATCCAAGGATCTGGACTGACACCACCAGCTTTTCACAGTACAAAGCACTTCCTATCCATTATACGAAAATCTTGGCAAATATCAGGGATTTGAGGTAATGGAAAATTAGAGCAAGTAATCCTTAGAACACTTATTCTAGAAAATTTGTAATTGAGATGATCTACTCTGAAGAAAAATCTGAGCCAATTAAATTGCTGTGGGTGCTTCTTAACAGATGTTAAAAAAGAATTCTTGGACCCATTATATTTTGTGATTATAGTTTCTATGAAGAAGTCACTTAGTAATTTTTCACAAACGAGTAACACTAATGGGCTTGTTTAAATGAGTATTTTAGGAATAATGTCTAATATCAAGCTGAACCTTCTCTTTTAATTTTAATTTACCACTAGAAGAGTGTAAAAACTTAAAACTTTTAACCATTAAAGTCTCTATCTTGACTATGATTTTGTAAAAACATGAAAAACCAAAGAATAAGAACTCCAACCTGGATGGACTTCTGAGTGGGAGCTCCATTTCCTGAGGAAAGTGCCCCAAAAGCATCAATGAGGCCATTGTTCTGAGCTTGATCTGAAGCATATGTCTGTACACCTCCTAAAATGCAGTTACATTATCAGAAGTTAGTTTCTGGAAAGCAAGTATTTGGAACATTTTAGTTGTTAAGATAGGAGAATACACAAAATAAATACTCAATTTTATTATTATTATTAATATTTGAGAGACAAGATCTTGCTCTGTCCCTGAGGCTGAGTATAGTAACATGGTCACAGCTCACAGCAACCTCAAACTCCTGGCCTCAAGTGATCCTCTTGCCTTGTCCTCCCAAAGTGCTGGGATTTCAGGTGTGAGCTACCACATGTAGCCAGCCCCACTGTGTTATTAAAGTATAATTGAATCAATGTCAAACAGGTGCCCAGATTAACTCAGAAATTGATACTAATTTTCTAATCCTAGCAAATAATAGCTTTAGCACAAAGCCTAAAGCTTTGGCTCCTTCAACTCTTTGCAAAGCAGCCATGAACCTCTCACAGGACGTAATTCATATCATAAAATCTACCTTTAAAGGTCACTTCATATAAAAGAATCTGTCAAGTCTTATGCCAAGTCTATTGACTTACTATTATTTGAAACATAATTTCTGACACACTTGGCTTTAGGGTTTTCTTCTAACTCAAGAAAGATGCATATGTGATAACAATGAGAAACAACAGCAGACAAAGGGACAGTAATAGAATGGAATAATATACAGTAAAAATGAGATTATACGCTAGGCCTGGGAGTCTTGGGCTATTTAGAATAAGGCGTAACTGGGAGGGTTGATGTGAAAGTACTTTTTTTTTTTTTTTTTGCAGTTTTTGGCTGGGGCTGGGTTTGAACCCGCCACCTCCGGCATATGGGGCTGGCGCCCCACTCCTTTGAGCCACAGGTGCTGCCCTGAAAGTACTTTTAAACTATTAAAATTCCATCCAAAGTTAAGGAAAGATTTCAGTAAGGTAGTTGATGCCCCACCCACATCCCCTTACGGAGGAGAGTACATCTCTTTCCAGTTGCTCTAAGCATTGGCTGCTAATGGCTCATAGCTGCCTTCTTTTCCAGAGAATGATCTTATCAAAAAAGGCCCAGCTACCTAGAGAAATAAAATTCCCCTCATCTCTGCCCCTCCACGACAGTTCACAGTCGATGATGGATGGCCACAGTGGTGCAAAAGGCCAGCCCTCCTGCTTAAGGTGGGACTAAGTCTGTTATGCAATCCTCACTCCAGAGTGCCCTGTGGGATCAGCATGAGTGCTTAGCTCCTTCCCTTGCCTTGTTTTTATCTCTTTCCTTTTCTCCTGAGAGCTCTCCACTTGTAAATCACAGACACTCAAATCCCCGTCTCAGGCTCTGCTTCTCGGAAACCCAGCATAGGATAGGTAGTGAGTACTAGGATGGGTGGGGCAGAGTCCTGTCATTTCAGCTGCATCAGAAGGCAACTCAGTGCATACAATTGATACCCAGAACATTGTCCCTGAGTAAAGAAAGAAAAAAATGTAGGGAGGCACCTGTGGCTCAAGGAGTGGGGCTCCAGCCTCATGTACCAGAGGTGGCAGGTTCAAACCCAGCCCACCAAAAAAGCTGGAAAAAAATTAAAAAAAGAAAAAAATGTGGTCATCTACTCTGCTAAAGAAGCTAGGGACCTAAGGGATCTATTTTAGCTATCTGTCTGTGTGTAGGAGATAGACCTGAAATACATTAATTTTTTTATGGAGAAGAAGCCACACTGTATTCTATTTTGGGAGGGACCTTTTTCATTGTCCACTAGGCCCCTCGCCTTCCCCTACTACTCCTTCCCTCCTTCTTGGACCCTTCTTCTCCAGGTAAAGTTACAGGCGTCCTTCCTCCTTGTCCTATCTATTACTAATACAGCACTTATATCTTGGAATTAGGGACTTAGTGTCTTGTTGTCTGTAACCCTGGGTCTCTAGGCCAACTGCCAACTGGAATTGAGTGGTTCTGGTTAATGTATTAGATTTACAGTCCTTTTAAGGTGCCTGTGAAGAGGATCCCGACTCCTCACTATGGTGCTGTGCTAGTCCCCCCTTCTCCAGACTGCCCTGATACTAACTCCAAAGCCTTAAAACAGATGGGTAGAGTCAATTTTAATGGCCATTTTGGAGTAAGGGAAGCTAGTTGGCCAATAAGATCACCCTCATCTCTCCCCAGCCCCCTTTCTCCCACTCTGAAGTTCACTAGGAGAGGCAGGTCGTTCAGGGGTCTCAGCAGATCACCCCTCACCTGTCATTTTGGACAGTTCCTCTAGTTCCTGAGCAGCAGAGGGTCCCAGGGCCACAGTGTGGATAATGGCCCCGCTTTGCTTCACCTCATTAAAGCACCCGCTTATGGTGGAGTCCTCCCCGTCAGTCAGCAGCACAATTTCAGATCCATCTGTCGAGAATTTCTTCCTAATCACCTAAGGACATAATTTAGAGCGTGAGCTATCAGACTCAGTGTGGCCAAGGTGTTTGTATAAACTTGACTTACAGAGAAGGAGAAGAAATAGTCCAGAGGGAATAAAGAAGGGTGTCTGGGAGTAATCAGATATCTGTCTGTCTTGAAAAGATACAGTCTTAACTCAGAAACATCCCTGAAACTTAATAATTGTCCTTCCTCCTGGCTATCTGCTGCCCAGGGGGCTGTTGTAGCAGGCAGGCCAGCCCTGGGGATGGACAGCACCAAGGGAGCAACACAGAAGGCTGTCTGGTTCCCTTCACACCATCTCTCTGGACAGGCTTTCAGAAGTTCCAAGATGCCTTCAGAAACCAACCTCACTTAACGGGGATTACATTTGGGGGATACTAGAACAAGGGAAGACTTTAGTCGGTATGATAGTCACCTGTCTGACCATATCACCTGTTTATGGCTGGCATTGGTTCTGAGAAGCCATTACCAAAGGCACATGAGTTGCTAAATACTTTAATATCCCTCTGATTAAAATGAAACCTTTTGTTCCTATTAATCTCCAGTTCCTAGTTGTCCTGTGACACCTATGTCGCACCCATTCCTGGGAGACTCAGGTTATGTGTATATATTTACATGGTGGAGAAAGGATGCTCCTTCTGCCAGTGTTCAACAATATTATGAAGGAATGAAAATTAGAAAAATGAATAATGTTCTCTATTTAAGAAGAGAAAGCCAGAGCCAGAGTTCACTCTTCCCCTAAAAAGAGTAGAAGGAGAAACACAGAAGTAGAGAAAACGAGCAAGTGAGCACAAGCAGCCTTCCTCTATGGACCAGAGTCTCCGACAGGGAAGGCATCTTCAGCAGACTGAAAGGAAGGCTGAGGGCAGGGCAGGCTTATGCCCACTCCCTGTCCGAGCTCTTGAGAGGAGGCTGCCACACAAGGCAGTCCTGGACGATGGGGATGGGGACAGAACCATGACCACTGCCTTTGCCATGTCAAGGAGCCCACAGCCAGGAGCCTGTTGGCTTGGTTGTGGCCTTGGTCTGAAAAATCTGCAGGGCTGGAGAAGCCCAATTTGGATTCCCTTGTCTCACTTCCTATAACTTCTGTGTGTAAAGAAAAGCAGGCAGAAGTGGGAACCATAGGGGAGGACTTGAGATGCAAAGAAGGAAGGGGAAATCAGGAGCCTAGTAAGGAGCGAGCCTGGCAAAGGTGCAGAAGCTCAGAAGGACAGGGGACCCAGTTCACTTAAACACAGATACCCAGTGCTCATATGAACAATTAAAAACAAATAGAGTGTAATGCAAGGGTAGGGGAAGGAGGGGGTGAGGGGGAGAGGGGTGAGGCCTAACAAGCCCCCTGAGTGAGGGGCTCTCTTACAACTGGAACTTCACCCTGGAAGAGAGAACAATGGAATCTAAACATTTGTACCTCATATTAATTTGATACAAACAAAAAACCCCCCCAAACCACAAGATACCTGGGAGAGAGTCCCTGGTGCTCAAGCTCTGGAACGGTAGGGGCTGTGTCATGCTAGATTTTAGATATTACATAGGGGAATTTGTACTTAATTTTGTTACAAATGGGGAGACATGGTGTCTAAGTAGAGGGACAATGAGACTGGATGGTCAGAGAAGATCTCTAGATGTGGCTCTGCCACACTCATAGAACAATTCCTAGGAATAAATGCATAAACCATTTAGTTTCCCAAAAGGAGGTTCGGCACCCCCAGAAGTGTGGAGTGGTCAGTTGCCTCAGAACTTAACCAGACTCCTGGATCTTCCCAGTCTCATAGGGGATGCCGCCTCCTGGCCTTGAGCACCATTCCTTCACAGCATTCAGAGCAGTTTGTGACTGTACACTTGTTCCTGTTACTGTGCAGTTACTGCGTCTTCCCCAGGAAGATGATGAGCTCCGTGACAGGAGGTGTGGGGCCTGTCTGGCCCTTATGATATTCTCAGAGCCTAGCACAGAACGTGGCATGTGGAAGACACACCAGGAATATTCCGACTGCAGGAATACACACAGAAAAGCATGAGCGCCCTGATTCAGAAAAGCACAAAAACATAAATGAGTTAACGATAGATTTGGAGGCCTGTGTCTCTGTGTCCTTTGAACCATTGCTCTGCCCTTGGTTATGCCTTAGACACTAGGCATGAATGGAAACACCTGGAATGGAAATTTGTTAGGACACATAGATTTCAAACACTGGAAAACGACAATAGAAGAATGTGTCTCACAGTGAATGCTGATCGCAGCCCGGAGCAGATGGAGGTCCCTCCCGAAGACGTTGTGGGCAAGCTTTTGATGAGTGTGTCTCTGTCACCGACACCGTTTATCTGTCTGAGTTCACTTTGTACGTGGGCAGCACTGTCAAACGTCACCATCCCAACCCAGGATTCCTGCTCAACCGTCTGGAGCAGGAAAAGTTTGGCAGCTTGATTCAGTCTTTTAAGGCGGTTATCATTCTAGAAGGAGAAGCAGAAGAAAATCGATCAGGTTGGGTGTAGATAAAGAACAGATAACTAATAACAGGCTAGAAGGAATTTGGGAATGGCAGCCTCAATGTAGAATACATGACAACAAGCTTATATAAGATAGAACCTTCTATGGGGAAAAATTTTCATTCACATTTAGCAGCAACTTTGGGCAGAATTGTAGGGCTTTTCTATAAATATCTAAAGATAAAACCAGATTACACAATCATTAAAGTTCAATGCTTTAGTCATAATTCTAGATAAATCCTGTTTAGGACTATAGACCTATAGACAGATATATTGTCAGTGAAACAGAAAATGTTAAGCTTATGTAATTTATTAGAATTTTGCTCATATACTGAAAATTTAATTAGGCAAATGAGACAGTTGATACTGAATCTTAGTTGGACAAAGTTGAGGTGGGTGCTTATGAAGGCAACGTTATTGTCACACTATTCTGACCCTCAAGTCGTGTTCATTCCTGATAGGATTCAAGCCATAGTCTAGGGTGCATCAGACTCAGGTCTATGACCAGCAACCAGAAGACCAGGGACTGTTGAACATACTGCCATGCTTCCAGACTTATCAAGGACGAGGCACAGAATTCTCTGTCCAATCTGCAGCAATGAGAAGGTGGGTGTGGGCGGCTGTGTTGTCATAGGCGTGGTTGTCTTAAAGTCCTCAGAATCACGGATCACTTCCCACGTGCTTCGGAGATTGCATCGTTGGTTTTGCAGATTTGGGGCTTCTTTATTGTGGTTTTTTTCTGTACAGAATTCAACCACCTGAAATTGTCATTAAAATAGTATGATAAAGGTAAAATACTTGCTAAAATAGCTATTAATTTGATTGTAACATTTTAAATCCCACATCTAAACTACAGTAGAACTCTGGTTACTTGACCACCCAAGGGAACATAACAAACTGGTCAACATACGGAGGTGGCCAACATGAAGTACTCGGCCGACTGCGCTGATACGTACATGTGGTGCATGTCCAGTCTATGAAAAGTAGGTCAACTTAAGGAGGTTGTCAGTGTAGAGAGGTGGTCGACTGAGGAGCTTCTACTGTATTTTTATGCCCTGCCCTTCTCCCCAATCCGCTCTGCTAACCCATAACCTTACCTTGGCTCAATCTCACCATCACTGTATGGCACTGTGAGGGGAATTCACGGAATCTTCAGTCTCACTGGGTTTTTAATGCTCCCCAGAAATCTGCTTACCGGCCCTAGGTGGCTTCTTTCCTACTTCCTGAATTTGCCCTATCAAGCCATCATTGCTCTCTGAAAGCCCCCTCAGCCGCCTTCTCCTGGTTCCAACTTATCTCTCTATCCTTACACCACCAAACTCCACTTCTTCACTGCCCTCTCACCAGCATGCAGCCTTCCCACCTTCCAACAGCCAACATTCCAGCTCTCTCCAGAATGCACTGGATGTTTCAGAGGCTCTGCAGACCCTCTATGTCCATTTCTGACCTCATCACCTTTCTCCAGTCTGCCCTCCTTCCTCACGTATATCCTAACTTTATGTCACCACTACACGCTCAATCACTCAAATCAAGAAACTGAGAGTTTTCCTGGCTTCTTCCCCCTACAGAGGAGCTGGGATCGATACATTTCATTATCCTTCTCCATCTCTAATGGAATCTCTGTCATCTGAGCCCTCATGGTCCATCCCTCAAATGACTGCGGTCTCCTATATGACTTTTCCTTCCTGCTTTCCCTCCAATTGGCCCCATTCGCAGCTGCCTGAGGAGTCTCTCATCTTATTTGCTACTTAAGACTATTTGGTGGCTCTTGACTGCTCACACACTACAGTAAATGGCAATCTTCACAATTTGGATTTTTCTCCACTCTCCATCCTCATTCTGGCTGTATATTCTAAGCCCTTCACTTTCCCCACGATAGCATGTAAGTTCTCAGACTTGGCAGGCTTTTTTCTCTCTCTGCCTTTGCTCATGATACCCACTTGATGATGAAGTTTCTCTTCCCCGTCTTCTGCATTGTAAACTCGACCTTCATTTTTCAGCCAAAAGGTCACTTCCAAAATATTTTCTTTTTCTTTTTTTTTTTACTTCCAAAATATTTTCTTATTTTCTACTCTTCCCCCTAAGAATTTCCACTTGACTAGCTGTGGCCTCTACAGTACCCTGCAGACACTTTAATAAGGCCCCTTTAACACGGTAATGCACGTGTTGAACTGGAGGTCCACCTATGGCAGAAATCTTATTAAATTTGTCTTCCTTAAAATTTAGCCCAGTGTCTAATACATAATAAAAACTCAATATAAGCTCGTTGTTTTTTAGAGTAAGCTTAACCTCTTTGCACTTCAGGTTTTTTCTTTTCTTCTATTTTTGAGATAGAGTCTTACTTTGTCACCCTTGGTAGAGTGCTGTGGCGTCACAGCTCACAGCAACCTCAAACTCTTGGGTGTAAGGGATTCTCTTGCCTTAGCCTCCCTAGTAGCTGGGATTACAGGTGCCCGCCAGAACACCTGGTTATTTTCAGAGGTAGGGCCTCACTCTGGCTCAGGCTGGTCTTGAACCCATGAGCTCAGGCAATCCACCCACCTTGGCCTTCCAGGAAAATAATGAAATTACAGGTGTGAGCCACCATGCCTGGCCTCACTTCAGATTTTTTCACCTAAGAAAGGATGATAGTTACTATGTAAGAATTACATACATCAATACAGTCAATTCTAACACAGCCAGTAAATGCTGGCTCCTTCCCCTTTTTATATCTTATAACACTGTTAGTGTTTATATGCCTAGTGTTTGCAGGGATTAGAAAAAGGTACAGTTTACCCAGGAGAAATATCCAGCTCTTTGTCTCAGTGACTTTACAGTATTATCCTTTAATTACAAATTTTTAAATATCTGGAATTCTGGTAACTTAGAAAGTTATCACCAGCTGTTTAACACTTACTTTTCTCTTTCTTTGCATTTTTAGGTTTTTCTATTTGGTAGTATTTCCATTATCAGTCTGATTACTTTTTAGAAAAGGAACCTGAAAAACTTTTAGGTAAACCCTAGGCAGAGGTTCCCAAGCCTGGCTATTCCTCAAATGTAACTCTGTGGCTGATTTGAAATTCGAAAATTTTAATCTTGGCCCCTCATGGAAGTTTCTGCATAGGTCTGAGAATGGACTCCACAGCCACATTGAAGGCTGGGCCTGGTGAATCATGGTCCATCATATTTTCAAAACTTATGCCAAATTATTATTCATGGACTCTTAAAAGTTGTTTCACCCTCCATTCTAAAAGTAAAACATAATTTTATGTAAGAGACATAATTTTATGTAAGGGGACTCCCCACTAAAGTCAGCTAATTGATGTGTTTAGTCTTTTTTTGTGAAAATTGTTCTATAAATTTAGTATCAATATGGATAGTTAGTCAAGTTATGTAAGCAAGAATTTGTGTGCCTGTATGCCTTTAAGTGGGTTTAAAATAATTTTAAGCATTTAAACTAAAATGGAGTGAGAGGAAGAGGATGGAGAAGACAGAATGGACGTGAGAAGGGTAAGGGGAAAAAGATGGGCCTTTACCCCTGATTTTGGACTCCCAGCTTTTCCTACAGAGAACCGGTTGCTCACTGATGGTTTCTCTAGAATTTGATTCTCTCTTGGAGCACCTGCAGTAAAAACTTTATTAAATTCATGAAGCTAGAAAAAACAAATAATGGTGTACTTACAGAACCAATGCTTTGTGCAAACATTATGGAAGCCTTCTCAGTCTGGTGGGTTTTGGGTAAAAACTGGCAATCCTTTTCGTATAGTCCTGTTAATCTGTCGATTTTGCATGATTTTTTGATACAGCTGCCCCCCTGACACTTATATACTTTATTTTCACCATCAATAGCTGCTGAACATCTGAAAATATATAAAGGTTAGATGTTTAGGTGATGTAATCATTTCCAAGGGTCAGACTCTGAGCTCAGGGAGGGCTCTTTCTTTTCTGAAAGATTGCTTTTCTATGATTTCCTCTTACACTCCAGGAAACAAATACATACTGTGATGTAGAAAAAGTATGACTTTTTTTTTTATCATAGTCATTTCAATTTGCCAGGAAGTCTCTGAGGGGCTCCCAAAATGGTATCGGGATTTATTTTTATGCAGCAGAAAAGCTAAGTCTGGTTTATAGGGCAGCTGTTAGCATTAATCTGGACCAAAGCCTTCAGGTACATCCGTATCTATTCCCTTCATTCTTAGAAAATCAGGAGCCCCTGTTTATTTTCCCCCTAAAATTTGCTGACATTTCCTATTTGTCTTTTCTCATTAATTTATTTCATATGGTGTTGCATAGTCCTTGGATGAGTGCAGAGTAAAATTTTTCTTTATATATATTATGCGATGTTGCTTTATAACTGGAATGCTTTCCTCCCACATCTTCTTGCTTAATTACAGTTTTGAATATATACACGATAGATGAACACTATGGAAAATTCGGAAAATACTGACATTATAAGAAAGAAAAGAAAAATCCCCCATGTCTCACATTAGAAATGAAGCTTTTCCTTTTCGATGTATCCATGTAACATCACACATGTGAGTATAGCTTTGTGTCTTGCTTTTAAAAATATTAGTCTATTTTAAAGTTAGTATATTAATACTTTTCAAAATGTGGTTTTAATGATTTTACCTCTTTCGAGACTATAATATGAATTTAACCTAATCGACTTAATTTAGTTTTCCCTTCCAATTTGTCAGCACTACAAATAAAACATCAACGAATAAACAAAATTTCACTGTTTTAACCATGTTTTCAAATTTGCCACATGATTGATTCCCAGAGTAAACTATCAGATTCAAAAGTTTGGACATTTTGAAATCTATTCATATCGCTATCATATTCTTAAAATAGATTTTTGAACGTGAAATCATTGAGTTAAGAAATCAAATGTTTTAGAGATTTGATATGTGTCACCTAAATTGCTTTGAAGAAAAGGTGCCCCATTTTATGCTTCTAACAACCATTTTTGAGAGCTTTCATCCCAGTGACAGTAACTTACTAGGTAATAAATGAATCTTTGTCAAATTTGCATCTCTTTGATTACTAGTAAGAATATTTTTATACATTATTGGCCATTTTTATTTCTTCTTGTGTGAATTATTTAGTCTTCTCCTTGTCTGTTTTCCTATTAGGCTGTTATTGTTTTATTTATTTTCAAAAGTTTTTTATGTATTACAATACTAAGATTCTAAACGCTTTTTAGAAAGGTTTTGGCAAATATCTTTTTCTGGTTTTGGCCTTTTTATTTCGTTTATTTTTGGCTTGTGTGCAACAACATTTTAAATTTATATGCAGCCAGTTATCAACAGTCATCACTCTTTTAGCTAGTTTTCCCAATTCACAAATGCATAGAAAGAATTTTGATATATAGGGATTTGACACTTTTAAGTATCATCTAGTTTTCATTATGATTTTGTTTATTTTTAATAAGTCTATCCAATTGGAAAAGGGTCTATTAATTTTTTCTCCACACAGTTAAAATTGTTTTATTATTTCTACATAATCTACACAGATTTGTAATTCTACCTACATTAAATAGTAAATTAATTATACCTGTAAAGGTCTTATTATTCATATTAGTTCATATTATTCATAATAGTTCATATTATTTTAATTAATGTAGTTTTATAGTATATTTAAATTTGATAAGCAAAAAGCCTTTTACTACTACTTTTTAAAAAATGAGCTTAGATACTATCTACTAAATGAACTGTAAGATTTTAAAACAAGGCCAAAATGGATGTAGTTTTGATTAGAATTTCATAAAACCTATAAGTGTATAATTAATTTTGGTTGAATTTACATCTCCTATGAATTAAAAATCTCTCAATTTTTCTTGGTGGGTTTTAAAAAATCCTTTAGAAGGATTTTATACTTTTCTTAAAATATGTCTTCTGTATTTTGTAGTTTTTCCTACTTTGATCATGCCTTTAATTACTATCTTGAGGGAGGCATTTTTTTTCCCTTTATGTTTTTGAACTGATTATTGCTACTGTGTGGAAAAGTAATTTGAATATTTAGTTTGTATCTGGTCACATTACTGACTTTCCTTATCAATTTTAATTTCAATTTATTCCCTTGAGTTTTCTAAGTGGACCACATAGCATTTGTGTCAAAGACATTTTCTCTCTTCCTTTCCAGCAGCCCTTGTTTTTACCTCCCTAGTGTCTGTATTTTTGCACTGGGTTTAACTCCCTAAACAAGGTTCTGTCATTGTGGCCATAGTAGCATCCTTATTTTATTCTTGGGAATGTCTCTCTAGTGTTTCCTTATTAAATATGAGGGGACCATTGGCTTTCAGATGTTCTGTATCATTTTAAAGAAGTAACCTGTTGTAGGCAGTGTGTCATTTTTGCAATTGGTTTTAGGCCTTAAAACAAACTAAAAAGTTTGGAGGATGAGGAGCAATACATATTAGTGTATTGTAATAAACTTTTAAAGAGGAAATCCTATCTTATCTGTGGAAGGAAGATCATGCTGTGTATGTGTATATTTCTAAACTGTCTCTAGAGTATCTCTAGAAAGAATGATTATGCACTGATCAGTCTTTCTCTTTAGGGAATAAATGCCTGACTGTTCAAAAGCTTAGACCAGAGAGTGGGAAAGGCAGATGTCAGTTTTAGAACGGTGGTCCTAGACTGAGATTTGAGAGGGCAAACCAATCTATGATCACGTCAGAGAAGTGTGGGGCTATGGTCCATGAAGAGCTGAGTGTGCAGGCTAGAGGAATCTGGTAGACTGTGCATGAGTCTAGGAGGCAGCAGTGAGCTCAGTGGCTACTTTTGCCTGAAGAGATTCAACAACAACAAGGTGTAATAGAATGGGAATGGACCAAGCAGACAGAGCTTGAATGCAATAAAGAAAGGGAAAAATGATAAAAGGATTTTTTTCCTTCTGAGTAGATGCCCAGTAATGGGATTGCAGGATCAAATGGAAGGTCTAGCTTGAATTCTTTGAGGTTTCTCCATACTTCCTTCCAAAAAGGTTGTATTAGTTTGCAGTCCCACCAGCAGTGTAAAAGTGTTCCTTTCTCTCCACATCCACACCAGCATCAGCAGTTTTGAGATTTTGTGATGTGGGCCATTCTTGCTGGGGGTAGATGATATCTCAGGGTGGTTTTAATTTGCATTTCTCTAATAATTAGGGATGATGAGCATTTTTCGTATGTTTGCTAGAGATTTGTCTGTCTTCTTTATAGAAGGTTCTATTTATCTTTCTTCCCTATTGATATATGGGATTATTGGCTTTTTTCATGTGGATTAATTTGATTTCTTTATAGATCCTAGTTATCAAGCTTTTGTCTGATTTAAAATATACAAATATCCTTTCCCATTGTGTAGGTTGTCTATCTGCTTTGGTTGTTGTCTCCTTAGCTGTACAGAAGCTTTTCACTTTAATTAAGTCTCATTTGTTTATTTTTATTGTTGTTGCAATTGCCACGGAAGTCTTCTTCATAAAATCTTTCCCCAGGCTGATATCTTACGGTGTTTTTCCTATGCTTTCTTTCAGGATTTTTATTATTTCATGCCTTAAATTTAAGTCCTTTATCCATCTTGAATCAATTTTTGTGAGTAGAGAAAGGTGTGGGTCTAGTTTCAGTCTTTTACAAGTGGATATCCAGTTCTCCCAGCACCATTTTTTGAATAGGGAGTCTTTCCCCTAAGGTATGGTTCTTGTTCGGTTTATCAAAGATTAGGTGGTTGTAAGATGTTAGCTTCATTTCCTGGTTTTCTGTTCAATTCCAAATATCTATGTTTCTATTTCTGTGCCAGTACCACACAGTCTTGACCACTATGGCCTTGTATACAGCCTAAACTCTGGTATACTGATGCCTCCAGCTTTGTTTTTATTACTAAGAACTGCCTTGGCTATATGGGTTTTTTTCTGGTTCCATACAAAATGCAGAATAATTTTTTCCAAGACTTGAAACTACGATGTTGGTATTTTAATAGGGATGGTATTGAATCAGTGGATTGCTTTGGGAAGTATAGACATTTTAACAATGTTGGCTCTTCCCAGCCATGAGCATGGCATGTTCTTCCATTTGTTAATATCCTCTGCTATTTTCTTTCTTAAGGAAAAAAATCCTTTTATCATAAGGACACTTGTACTAGACTGTTTATCGTAGCTCAATTTACAATCGCCAAAATGTGGAAACAGCCTAAATGCCCCACAACCCAGGAATGGATTAACAAGCTGTAGTATATGTATTACTATTCAGCCATTAAAAAAATGGAGACTTTACAGCCTTTGTATTAACCTGGATAGAAGTGGAACACATTATTCTTAGTAAATCATCACGAGAATGGAGAAACACAAATCCTATGTATTCAATTACTGACAATTAATGACACTGTGAGAGGTGGGGGAAGGGAAAAGCAGAGAAAGGGAAGGAGGGAGAGGGTGGGGTCTTGGTGTGTGACACACCTTTTGGGGGCAAGGCACAATTTTAAGAGGGACTTTGCCTAACAAATGCAATCAGTGTAACCTGGTTTCTGTACCCTCAATGAATCCCCAACAATAAGAAAGAAAGAAAAGACAGAAAGACAGGAAGAAAGAAAGAAAGGAAGGAAGGAAGAGAAAAATGGGGAGCAGTAATGCTCTTTGGGAGACATGAGAAGCCAAGATCCAGTGCAGCCTCTTTTGAAACAATTGTATGAAGTTAAGACAGTAAGTGAACCAAAGCTGAGTGCTACTCCTCTATGAGCCATGGGGAAAGCAAGACTGGAGCCAGAAATGGAGAGAGTGTGGTACCAACTTCTATCCTTTAAAAAGAGGTGGATGTCTTTTAACTCAGAAACAAATGTATACTCTTATTAAGTTTCTTTTGAGAATGTATTAGAATAATCATTTCTTTTTCTTCGTTTGGTGTACTATATTAACTACATAAAGTTCATGTGCAGAGTTAAATGGTCTGTTAAAATTGGTTCAGTTGAACGTTAAATTGCAAATGAACTTTATGGCCACCCTGTACTTAACTAATACTAAAACATTTTTAGATTTCTGGAAGACATCCTACTTGGCCTCAGTGTGTTTGTTGTTCCCTTAATTCTTCTAGATGTAATTTATTATCCTTTCATTTAAAATCTATGCCCTATCTTTTTAGTCAGCGGAATCTACAGAACTCTTTTTCATTCTTTCTATGGGGTTTTAGTATCTGAATTATGCTAACTCTTTAAAATAAACTGGAAAGTTTCCCATCACTTATATTTATACTAAAGCAGTTTATACATACTGAAACTATAGCTTGCAGGAACATGCCCGTCAAATCATGGCAGCCAAGGGTACTTTCCAAGTGTTTGGTTTGATTTCTGCTGATGTCATACATGGTTTAATTCAAGCTGGCAGCATTTTGGGATCACTTTTCAGATAAGTTCCATCCTTCCCAGGCCCATATGTCCTGACAGAGTCCACAGGTGTCATTCTGCCCTCTAGGCCCCAAGAGCCCCACCAGGTCTGCTTATGTCACTGATTCTACCCCAAGATGATGGAAACGCTGACCCCAGCACCTCTACATTTATTAGAGTTGGTACACTGAAAAAAAGATGTAAATAATTTATAGCTAAAGAATGAAGAGTTCAATTAATTGATGTACTTGTAAAGTAAGCAAAAGTGGCAGTTTTGTGGAAATCTGAAAAAGAAGGAACTAGGAGGTCACGTTATTAGATGTAGAAAGTAAGACAAGAGACTAATATTTTTTAAAGTAATCAATTCAAGAAAAAAATTGGTTCAATTGAAAATAATTAGGGAAAAATTAAATCAAAATATACATACGCCACTGGTTTGTTCTTTCCGTTGGATAAGTAGAATTTCTGGTCGTTATTGTACTCATCAAATACGCCCCATCGTAGATGAGCCCATTCATGGACAAATACCCTACCTGTGAGAAAATATTTCAAACACCTAATTACACTAAGAATGGCAAGATCACCTTCTCACATAGAAAGCAGTTCTTTGGAAGAGTTATTATGCTTTGTTAATTTTTTTTTAAAAAAAGTTAAAGACTTGATTTTTTTAGAAAGATCTAATATGACAACTGTACATTGGTTCATCAAATGTTAATCAGGTGCCTCCTAAGTGCCAGGTGGTTATTCACACAAAGGTGAAACAACTGTCTGCCCTCAATAGCCCATGGCCTAGTGGAGGACAAGCATGATCAGATAACAGAAATGCAAGTGTGATGGAGGTCAGCGCAGGCTGCTGGGGCAGCAGAGGCCTCCACAGAGCTGCAGGGCAGCACCCAGTAGGCCCTTCTCCTTCATGGCTCGTATCTGATCAAACTCAAGGCCTGCCTACTCCACTTCTGCCTGTTTGCTTTGATCCATTCTTGCCTTTCCAGTTGCATTGCCTTGCCATTTACTCCTGACTTACTGCAGTAGCCTCCTGGTCTCCAGCCCTTGGGGCTTCCCCTTGGTGCTCAGGGTTAAGTCCGACTTCTCAACCTGGTGTACAAAGTCCCTGGTAATTCAGGCTCTGCTCCTCTGTACAGCCTTAGCTATTGTTATTCTCCACCCACTTCCAAAACTCCATCATTGCGATGAATTTCTGAACTCCTTTACTTTCCAGTTTGCACCCCAATTTTGTTCGTCTCTGGTCCTTTTTGCATATTTCCCCTTTGCTTGAAATACCCTCTCCCCATCTCTGCCTGGATGACTCCTATTCTTCTTTCAAAATTAAGCTTTTGTTAACCTAGAATCCTCCCTGCCCATACTCAGACCCAGCTAGGTGCTCCGCTCACTTACATCATCTCCTGTTAGGCACTTATCATGTTAAATTGTCACTGCTGCTTCCTGGCCGGTCTCCCACACTAGACACTGGTGTCCAGGAGGGCAGATGGTACAACTTCTTCATTGTCATATCTGGGCACGTAGAGTTTAGAACTTAACAGGCCTCAGTGATCTTTGTTAAGTTAGAATGAAACCTGAGTAACCTGAGTAACTAGGTACAGCTCAGTTTTTCCAGAATGTAAGTTCCAAGAGGGGCTGATTTTGGAGGGTTATGTGAAAAGGGGCTTACTAAGGAAACTTTAATGTCCCACACAAAGGATTTACTTTTATTCCGTAGGTGCCAGATATAATGTATTATCCTTTTATTTAAAATAAATTGGAAAGTCTGCTTTCCAGTAGACTGATGTTCTCTTAAAGATAAGAAAAGATTTTGAGGGAGCATGAGAGGAGGCACAGTGTCCAAAGGAGACACAAAGGAGTGACATTACACGTGATTGTGATGGCTGGAACGGACTCAGGAGTAGGACAAGGCAGTTAGGTGAATCATTCAGCACATATTTGTTGAGCCAGACATCGGGAATTTTCTATTCCTATTACTAAAGTGAAATGGAGTGTTACAGAATAACAAAGAGGTAGGTTTGACACCTCTTTCTGATAAGGTTTTTAATTGTTCTTGGGTTATATTTGACTGTGGGGCATGGAGGTGACAGTTTTTTTTTTTTTTTTTTGCTTGCTTGTTTTCTCTGCCTTATGTGTTTAAATAAAATCAAACTGGTTCTGAAGGATCCAAATCTTTTTCTGAGATAAGAATTCTAATATTAGTTATTCAATAACTAATCACATTTGGAAAGTACATTTTACAAATACACCCTTTAATATTCCCTTCAAATACTGCTCTATGTAGCTCATATAGCAAAGACAGTTTATTTTGCGAAGAAAGGCTGGACTTTTTTCTTTGATGGCAGGTTTTTGGCAGTGGAAGGATACTTCGTTATGCAAGGTATATCAACAGCACCTGGGCGCTTATTAAAAATGTAGATTCCTTTTTGCCCATTTATTTTTAATTTGTATATATTCATGGTTTTGCCCATTTATTTTTAATTTGTATATATTCATGGGGTACAAGTGTAATTTACTGCATTGATAATATTACATTGAGGTGAAGAGAGCCCTCAGTCCGTGTATCACTGAAGCAATCCACCAAGCAACATACCACTATTCAGCCCCTCACACCCCCACCCTGAGTCTCCATTGTCTATTGTTTTACATTCTAAGAATACAGATTTTTGAGTCCCACTGCACACCTACTGAATCCAAACTCCCATTTTAACAAGATCTATTGATAATTTGAATGCACGTTGAGTGTCTGAGACTGTACATATCCGCCACCTGGTGGCTACCACACGAATTGCAGGCAGGGGTTTCATTCAGTTGAGTATCATTATAGAACCATAGAAACTTATAACATATAAAACGATTTTATGATTATAACATGGTACTATAGTAACATAAAATTTACAAATACTACATTTCTACAGGTATTCAAAATGATAAATTAAACTGCAAGCTTAGAAATTCTACCTACAAATTCTAAATAAGAAGCATATTCTAAGTAAAAAAACCCGTTCTATTAGTTTATTCTTAATAGTTTATTTGTACTGTATGTGCTTATTCACAAAGATAACGCTATTGTTCTTCCGCTTTTAACATAAAATAGTTAAGTCTTATGAGAAATATAGACTATTTCATACCTATTGGTCCATATTCACGTAACTTTTTTCCTGCGAGTAAGTCAGGAGTGAAATGAATCCTTTCACCCTTTTCTCCACACTTTCCCATCTGTACAGTGTAGGGGTCATCGTTACCTGGAGGATTAGGTGCAGCAACCAGAACATCAGCCTGAAATGTAAGAAAAACCTTTTATTGTCATCAAATTTCAGCAAATGAATTAACCTTATTCATTTTAAAGCAATTTTATTTGATTCTAGAGTATTTTGATTTAAAAAAAAAATCTGAGTTCCAGAAGAAAACTGAATTTGAAAGAAGAACTTGATATTCTCACATTTTTGTAGGTCTCAAGTTTTGGTCTCACATAGTCAGGTTTTGTCTTCCAGTTTTTAGGAATCAAAATGGCAACACTTTTGAAATAAAATCGTTTTTCTGTAGCTTCAAACAGGTATGGAGACGCCTGTGTCACCATGTCCTGGGAAGAAAAAAGAACATACATAACAATTATGACAAAAAATAGATTAGATTACTAGTCATTCAAATTTACATCTATATTTCACATTTCCAAAGACTAGTTATGTGTCAAGATGGGAAGGGGACATGTGGAAATACTTCTAAATAATAATAGCTAAGCTTTTGGAACAGTTACCACATACTCTGTATCACAGAGTAATGTTTAACAACGCAGACTGTACAGGTAGACTTTATCCTGGCTTCACCATTTACTCTGGGACAGTAGGTAGTTTATAATTCTGAGCCTCAGTTTCCCCATTTATAAAATGGGAAATATTTAGTGATTAGCTGATAAGGTTGTGTTGAGGGACAAAGAAGGTCAAACATGGGATGCACTAGGAATACTGTTTACTTAGGAATAATGTCAGTGCTTATTCAATGTTAGCTAAAAAAAATTATCTATAAGTTTTATTTCATTTGATCCTTTGGGGATCAATAAACCTTTGAGGAGAAACTAAGAATGAGAATTAAAATGAAAGAGTTATTGTGATAAATTATAAATGCCCCAATCCCCTAGGATGCATTATGATAAAATAACATCAAGAGAGAGTTAAAACATCAAGAGGCATTGAGTCTGTTAGGACTGAAAGCCAGTGGCCTCAAAAGGGAGCGTAGACAGAGGAGAAAAGAGGGTGAAGACTAAGCCATGGGGGTAGGGTGCTGGGTTTAGAAGTGAGAAGAGAATGAGCCTCAGAAGGACTTGTTGGTGCCCATGAAGGAAATCAAAAGCTGTGGGATGAGTGTTGTAGGAAGGAGGGCATGATCATCAAGGTCCAACATTGCTGAGCAATCCTTAACATGAGGACTAAGAACTGATCTATGGATTGGGCAGCGTGGGTGAGCCACTTTAACAGAAAGGAGGCTTCAAGTGGATTCAAGGGAGTGGGAGGTAAGGAAGGGCCAGCAAGTTCTTCTACAGATTAGAGGGGGTGGAGAAATGAGGCAACAGGTGGAAGAGGACTTTAGGACAACAAAGTTTTGTTTGTTTAAATGGAAACTATTAGGTTTCTGTGCTCATGGGAAAAAACCGATAATGTATAAGAAAACAAGGATAATTAATTACAAGAGGAAAGTCTTTGTTGGAACAGAACACAGAAGGGGTTGGACTTAAGAACAGAAACAGTTCATCATTTTATAGGGAAACAGGAACTGGATATTGGTGAAAGAGTAAATCCCACCCACTTCCTAACTGGGATAAACCAAGGAATTTATCTCCCTGCGCCTGCTTCCCCCTTTCAAATAGTGATAATAATGGTTGCCTAACTAATTTTTAAAAAGTAACTGATTTTCATCTTTCTCTTTCAGAACTCCAGATTTTTAACAATCACAAGAAGAGTTTAACATTGTGTCATTTTTTAAAATAAAAAACTGAGTCAAGATCACCAAGAGTTGAAAAGTAGGTGTAAACTTCCTATGTTAAGAGTATTATTCACATGTTGACTTGTGTACAATTTGACTTGTGAAGTGTGAGTTTTCAATGTTCCCAAAGCACTTATTGTCCATGTTCCAAGAGAAACAATATTAAGAGATTTTTGATTTGGCACCTGTTCCAGATTTCGGTGACCTCACATCCAAACAGACATTTAAACCCTCAGGCTGAGAAAAAGTAGGGGGTGTGGTGACAGCTTATAGGATGGACTAGAAATTCCTTACAGACAGCGATAGTAAATTGTTCATCACTGGACTCCTTGTACCTGACATGATATAGATGCTCTGTACATATTTGTTAAAGGAATGAATGAATGAATGGATGAATGAAATGGTTCTGATAAGTGCCAAACTGGTACGGCAGAGCTGAGACAGGGCTCCTGTGCGCAAGTGCATCGAGGGCACTCCAAAATATTTCTGTTGTGTATCTTCTTGTGTGTGTGTGTGAAAGAGAGAGAGAGAGAGAACACTCTCCCCCCACTCTCCCTCCCTCATCCTGTTAGGTGTGCTCCCACTGCTTCTACAACTAACAGAGGCAAAGTGATGTGCATGCAACTGTGATAGTGCTGTCAATGGGCCTTGTAGGTGGGGAAATGTTGGGGACTGTCCTGCTGGAGTAAATAGGTAAAGAGCTGATTCAGAGGCTTCTGTCCCCACAGGGCAGCAGTAGCACAGTCTGCTCTCAGACAGTTTGTTGGAGCAGAGGGAGGGATAGCCAGGAAAGGCGGCCAAGCCCGCGATGAAGTCCCTCACCTCTGCAGATCTCGAACATCAAATAGGAATTCACTTTTACCGACTACTCGGGGAATCTGAGCATTCCATCAGACTTAACTCTTCAAATGTTCTTGGTACAGAGAAGGAAGTGGTAGAGCCAGCTTATCTTACACCCAACTCCATTGCGACTCATCCTAGAAACCTTATTAATAATTGAGGTGAGAACTACATGTCACAAGGGGAGAACTCCTGAAGACAATGAGGTGAGAGCACTTTGGAGGCTCTAAGCATCACGCGCGGTAGACACCAATTGCCGGTGTTATCAGAAATCAGGCCTCATGTTCTCTTTTCAGCATCTTGCTGAACCCCACCACGTAGCTTGAGACAGAAACACATGGTCAAATTTTTGCTGATGCCCACTTCACAATTTAGGGACAATAAAGAAAAACTCACTCAACGTTTTTGTTTATTGAGAGATTTCAAAAGGTCTAAACGTCCCTTTTATCAAAGACAGTTCTGAGTCTTTCAGTTTAATGGGAATACTTTATGGTGGGGGGAAGCCTCCCCTCCATTCTCCACCTCCTTCGGCTGCAGTTCTTTAGCTACAAACTCCTGGCAGAGAGAGATGGTTTTCTCTCCAAACTCTACTTTTCTGGGTTTGCCTCCACTTAAAGCAAGGAATCTTTGTGGAGGACCCTATTATCTCCAGAGAAATAAAAAGAGGACTGATGATTGATGACTGATGGCTATCTCCACCATTTACTGAGCTCTTACCAGGCCCCCCTGTGCATACATTTTTGAAGTCTTTTTTAAGGTTTCAAAATAGTTTTAGATTAAAGGAAAACATGCAAAAACTTGTACAGTGTTATTATATACTCTCACCCAACTTCCCCTTATATTCATGCATTTTAAAATTTGATTCTCACAAAATCCTAGGAAGCGAATACTTATTATTCCCTGGTACTCTGTCTCTGTATGTGTTACAGCCAGATTCCAGGGTGTTCTTTGAAAAGACTCTGCCCCGATAGGAAAATTAGGCAAAGGAATTGACCTCTGTGCATCTCACAATATCTGCCAAATGTCGTTAACTCAGCCTCACTGTAAAACTAAATGATTTTCAGTGAAATAATCTTCAGCAGTAAATATAGACTAAGTCATTTATAAGGTGCCAAAAATGTGTCAAACTATGACTTACCTGGATTGCATTTATTATCTCATCCCTCAAAAGAATCCTAATGGCTAAGTGATATTATTTCCACTTTACAGATGAAGAAGTTGACACACATACATAAAATAACTTTCCAGTGTCATGCAGCTGGAACAAGAGAACTTGCTAGCACAAGATTCTGCTTAAACTTTTTGTTTTAAGAAAAAGCATGGATGATTACCATTTTGAGCTTACCTTTATTTGTTGAATGAGTGTTTCATCTTCTGGTAGGTCAGGGTCAATTGCAATGACAATGCCTTCATAGCCATTATTGTTCAGCTGAATGAGCGAATTGCTCAGGGCCCCCTTTAGAAGGTGAAGCGTCAAGATGAAAACAGAAGTCTTAAATGATCCCATTGCTGCACATCTCCTTTCGATTTCTGTCTTTGGAAAATGTTAGCTATGGCGATGTCTTTCTTTACCACTATATATACAAAAATATGGGCACACATTTTCCCAACTTATCAGAGGTGGTTTATCAGAGACCTTTAACCCCTTGACCTAAAATTGTTTCATTATTGCTTTTGACTTCAATATGAGAACGGTAACTGTAGCCTAGTCTAAAATTGTGTACTTTGAAATATTTCTGTTTAAAGGGAGTGTTTGTCCTCGTCTTCAGCTGTGCCAGATGCCAGTAAGGGTGGAGAGCTACATCCGGTTCCTTGGAAGGACTCACAGGTGACAAGCAGGTTTGATTTTTTGTTTACTTCTTACAAATGTTTGCCTACCCAGTGATACTGACTCACCCAACACAACCCTCTGAATGCCTCTTGCTCAACAGGGCCCTGGTTGGTTTACTTATTCAGTAAGTATTCTATTCTTCTTCTTCTTCTTTTTTTTTTTTTTTTTGAGACATAGTCTGACTTGGTTGCCCTGAGTAGAGTACTAAGGCATCATCATAATGCACAGCAACCTCAGTCTCTTGGGCTCAAGAGATCCTCTTGCCCAGCCTCCCAAGTAGCTGGAACTATAGGTGCTTGCTGCAATGCCAACACTGGGCTAGTTTTTCTAATTTTTTTAGAGATGAGGTCTCACTCTTGCTTAAGCTGGTCTTGTGCGCTCAAGCAATCTACCCACCTCGGCCTCCCACAGTGTTAGGATTACAGCCACTGCACCCGGCCTCAATAAACATTCTTTAAGTGTAAACCAGAGATGTCCAGTTATCCCTCGTGGTGGTCTTTATTTTCATCCTCATCAACCTTGATGTAACCTCAGTACCTCTTAGTGCTCCCCCTTTAGAAAATCCACTTGTGCCAAAAGCATTAGCAAGAACAAATAGATATTATTGAATATTTTATAATGGAGAAGAAAGATCAAATTTATATCTCATTTTGAAAGGTAAATTCCTTCAAAGCCTTTTGCATTCTTTATTCCACAGCTCCAACTAGTCAGTAACATTTAAATTAACAACATTAAATTATTTACGGAAGCAAAACGTCCTTCAGAACACAAGTTATGGATTGTCAGGTGCTGCATAGATTCTTTTAAATTGGCCAAACTTCAATTGAAAACTCAGTTTGGCTCACTGTTTTCCTGTACTCAGATTACTTAAAATATCTCTTTATCCCTGACTTGATTTGGTCTTCAGATGGTGGTAAGAATCAATTTCATCTTTTCAGAATCTTTTCTTTGACATTAGTTCATAGAAATTAAATTAGTATATATTGCTAACATAATCTTAAACAATTGAAAGTGAACCGTTGAAACGAGTGGAAATGCTCAATTGTAAAGTGGTTATTCCAATGATCCAAAATATGCTTTTACATAAAAATATGTATACATTTATTATACATACAAAACTTTAAAAGTTAGATTCAAAATTATCTCAGGCCCCCAAATATATGTCTATATACATTGCCAAATGTCCCTGGGGAGAGCAAAATTATCCTTGGTTGGAAGCCATTGCTTTCAATTAAGTTTACTAACAGATGTAGACATAATAAATTCATTCATACTATTTATTTGCAGGTAAAATTTACAATAGACAATAAAATGCACAGATCAAGGGTGCATTTATGACACCGTTGTGGATTATTTATTCACAGATAAATGAATTTTTTTTTTTTTTTTTGGCCAGGGCTGGGTTTGAACCCGCCACCTCTGGTATATGGGGCTGGTGCCCTACTCCTTTGAGCCACAGGTGCCGCCAGGATAATTGAATTTTGATAAATGCATACATACAAGTAAGCATCATCTCATTCAGTACACATTTTCATTGCTCCAGAAACCTCCCTTATACCTAGGGTGACCAGATTTTAACATCTGTAAGGCAGGACAACATGGCGGGGGTGGGGGGCAGGGCCTGACAACAATGCAAACTTTGATAAGCAGTTCTTGATAATCACATCTCAGCAATTATTTGTTATTACAGTTTAACATTATAAAATTAACAAAAATAATATAAAACTCATATTCTGGAGAAATAGTCGCATGGCAGCCGAAAACTGTATATTCCCTTCTTGTTCTCCAGCCCGTTCGTGCATTCTTTCCAAAAATCGGGACTTAAAAATGTCACAGGAAGTGGGACAAATTGTTGAAAAGCAGGACTCTCCCACCAAAATCGGGACGTCTGGTCACCCTACTTATACCCCTTCCTGTCAACTCTGCCATTTTTGCTCTAAAGCAACTAGTGTTCTGATCTACATCCAGAAATTAGTATTGTTCTTAAACTTCTTAAAAATGGAAGCATACAGTGTATTCTTTTTTGAGTCTGATTTCTTTTGCTGAACATAATACTTTTAAAATTCATGGATGTTGTTGCATGTATCCTTTTTTGTTTCTTGAGTGATATTCCATTGTGAATTTATACAAATATAAATTTTTTGTAATCTGTTCTGCTGATAGAAATTTGGTTATTTCTTATTTGGAGTTATTAGGAATAAGATGGCATATATATATATATATATATATATATAGTGGCTATATCCTTCACCTCTCCTGGAAGGGAATTGCTGGGTGGTCAAAGGTCAGACCTTTTTTTTTTTTTTTTCAAAAAAACTGCCAAGCAGCATTCCAGTGTAGTTTCACACTCACCAATGTAGCATAGTTGACATTTGTCAGCCTTGCTGACATTTTTTATTGCCCATCTTTATAATTTCTAGTAGGTATGAAGAGTTACTTTATGATGCTTTTAATTTTAATTTCTTAATGGCTGATAGTGCTGATTACCCTTTTATAATTTTTAGCTACTTATATATCTTTTTTTGTCAAGTGTCTATTCAAGTCTTTTGCCCATTTTTATTGGGTTTTTTATATTTTTATTAAGATTTATGAAGTTTTCATATATTCTAGATATGATTTCCTTGTTAGATATATGTTTTGAATATTTTCTCCCACTCTATAGCTTGCTTCCTTTTTTTTTTCCTTAAGGTTTATTTTCGTTTGTTTCTTTGTTTCTTTTTGAGACAGAGTCTTGTTCTATTGTCTTCTGAGTAGATGGGACTATAGGCACTTGCTAGCATGCCTAGTTAATTTTTCTGTTTTTAGTAGAGAAGGGGGTCTCATTCTTGCTCAGGCTGGTCTTGAACTCCTGACCTCAAGCAATCCTCCCTCCTCAGCTTCCCAGAGTGCTAGGATTACAGGCATGAACCACCACACCTGGACAAATATTTTCCATTCTTGAGTTTTTATGTCTGGTTGTTTTATGTTATTGCTAGTGGAAGATTAAATTCTTCACATTTTATTATGAATTTGACTATTTCTCCCTTCAGTTCTAGAAATTTTCATTTCTGGAATTTTGAAGCTTTGTTATTAGGTTTATGTACATTTATGGTCATTTTCTTGATGAATTGAGTATTTTATCATTATGAAATCAGTCTCTTTTTCTTTTTCAAGATCTATTTTTTCTTATAATAGTGTAGTAACAACAGTTTTCTTATGCCTAGTGTTTGCATGTTGTATCATTTTCCACCTTTTTGCTTTCAACCTCTGTGCCTTTATATTTAAAATGTATTTATTGTAAGTTCCATATAGTTAGGTCTTGCTTTTTTTTAATCAAGACTGAAAAATCTCTGCTTTTTAGTTGCGATGTTTAGTCCATTTATGTTTAATATAATTATCAATTTAGCTGGTTGTAAGTCTTAAATTTTACCATTTTCTTTCTTTTTTTTGTCGAGACAGAGTCCCACCCTGTGCCCCTGAGCAGAGTGCAGCGGCTTGGTAGTTCACTGCAACCTCCATCTCCTGGCTTGTGGGCATCCCGCTGCCTCAGCCTCAGGAACCTGCTGGGATTACAGGTGCTCGCCGCGGTGCCTGGCTGGGTTTTTCCATTTTTTTCATGAGTCAGGGTCTCACTTTCGCTCTGGCGAGTCTCGAACTCCTGAGCTCCAGCAATTCTCCCTCCTCACCCTCCCACAGTGCTGGGATTACAGGTGTGAGCCACTGCACCCGACTTT
>NW_003852405.1:21724073-21731957 GCF_000181295.1 Otolemur garnettii
AACTCCTGGGCTTAGGCAATTCTTCTGCCTCAGCCTCCCAAGTAGCTGGGACTACAGGCACCTGCCACAACACCCAACTATTTTTTGTTGCAGTTTGGCCAGGGCTGGATTTGAACTCGCCACCCTCAGTATATGGGGCCGGCGCCCTACTCACTGAGCCACAGGCACCTCCCAAATTTTACCATTTTCTTTATGTTATTCCCTTCTGTCCTTTGTTTTATTGTTCTTGTCTTCCTTTGGATTAATTGGGTAGTTTTAGTGTTGCATTTTATCACATGTATTAGTTTTTTAGATATGCCATTCTCTGTTTTTAATGGATACTAAAGGGGTTACAACATACATCCTTTAATTAGCTGCCTTAATTTTGAAAGTTATTTTTGCTTGATACAGTTTGATGTTGGCAGATTTTTCTTTGTGCACTTTAAGAAGTCATCTTATCTTGATGGAAGTGTCTTGGATTGTGTGTGAAAACACCACACTGTACCTCCAAAGTGCATCAATGTACACAGTTACCATTCAATAAAAAAAAAAAAGAAGTCATCTTATCATCTTGTGGCCTCAGTTGGTTCTCCTCAGTCATTCACCATTATCTATGATATGCCTGGCTGTTTGCTTTGTATAGATCCTACTTTAGGTTCACTTGAACATCTTAGATCTGTCCATTGATAGTTTAAATAAAATAAAATTTAAATATTTCTTTTAATATTTTATGTCCTGTTTTCTCTCTTCTTTATTTCTCTAAGACCCATTTACAGTAGTGTCTCAGAAGTCTTGATAATTGTCTCACAGGTCATTTTTGCTTTTTCATGATTTTTTCTTTTTCTTTCTTTTTTTTTTTTTTTTTTTGAGATAGTCTCACTATGCATCTGGCCTACAATTTTGTTTTCATATAATCTCAGCTCATGTCTTCAATGATGTCACTATGTGGTATTCTAGAAGTGACCAGTGCTTTATAGTTCCTCATTTTATTTGGCCCGATTCTCCTGTTTCTATTTTTTTTTTTTTTATCATTTATTCTGCACCAACAGGGCCTTTACAGTGACTCTGTTCTATCTATTGCTGGGATCTCTAAATCTGTTGTTTTCCTATGTTTACCACATCTTTCTTGTTGTCTAATGGTTTCAGTCCTCACAGCCACAGAACATTGTTCACCTGACCCACTTTTTGGCCCTTTCCACCCTGTTATATTTATCTGTTGCTTTAATACCTTTAGACTCCATAGTTTTGCCTCTTACACTTAACTAATTCCTAGACTTAGTCCATTTATTCCATTACTAAGTCTACAAAATGGAAAACAAGATTAACAAAAAACCCACCAAGTTCCTTTAAAGCTACATTTGCCTTCCCACTAATTGATCTTGAAAGAGTTAAATATTTCTTGGTAAAATCCCTAGATTCAACTCCCTTGAAAGAGTTAAATATCCCTTGGTAAAATCTGTTGACATTTTCTTAACTAGACAGGAGTTGTCTGAGAAACTGGCTCCACTTTTGTGTAGCTATGCCATTAATCAGAATAGAACTCTGTATTACTCAGTTAACTCTCCATTTTCCTTTTTTTAAAATGAGGAAAATATTTGAGGACATGAAACCACACCCTGTTTCTGTATTTCACCAGCCAAATTTGAAATTAATGAGTAACAAATTCCAGGCTAATGGGCATGATTGTGATAGAGGAAAGAGGGACTGACTTTCCAGCTAGGAAGTGGGCTGCAAGCGTGTTAAATCTCCCAGCTGCAAAACTTTAGGCACTGTGTCTTAGACGGTAACAGGCCAAACACGGGCTATATAGTATAAGCTACAAGGAGGTGTTGTTAAAGAGATTTGATGGTCTTTTCCTTCTCAGCACTCTTCTGAGTCTCTCCCTTGGGACTTCATGCTGCCTTTTTCTTCCTGTACCAATTTTCTACATTTCCCTCTCTATAACCCCAAAACATAATCTAATTTTTATTCTTAATTGGTTCTGGCTATAAAACTTATTATCTATTATACATTATGGTTTGTATTAATTCATCAAAATTTTAAGGTCTTTAAAAAGCAAATGATTCTATTTAATAGTCTTTAGAAAAATAAAAGGAAGTAAAATTAAATGAAAGATTGGTTTTTATTTCCTTATGACCTGTGCTTTCTACATCCCCTGCCCTTGGTAAATAACTTAGAAAGCTATTTTGATGGGAGCAGAATCTTATAAACAATGAATTCAATACACTTTGTTATAAAACCAGTTTGAAGGAACAAAGATAATACCCATATTTTTAAGGTTACCTCTTATAGTAAAAAAAGATCTTTGAACACTAGTGGTGGATTTGATCTGTGGCATATTTAACCAAATGGCAAGAGGTGAAGATTATGATAGGGGCTTCACCAAAAAAAAAAAAAAAAATGCAGTTTGATTGTTAGCTGTAAACAAGCAACCTATTCTGTATAAATAAGGAGAAATGAAAAATTTTCAAAGTAAGTAAATGATTGCTTCACTTACTTCATATAGACAGTTATACTGCATAATTCAGACCTAACCCCCTTTTCTACACTTGGGGCTGATTTTCCACTGCAATACAATGAGCTTTTCTTGACTCTGATTCAACATTGCCCTTTACTTGCTTTTAAGGTATTACTTTGAAGAATAATTTATTATTATTATTCCATAGCCAAGGTCTAGAATTTTCTAATTTCTCCCTGTAAAATGAGTATTATAAAGGAATCTTTTATTCGTTTACCATAGTGGGATTCTGATCTGTATTATAAAATACTCAATGCATTTTAATACAGTTTTGACGTTATCTTGACCTTCTCACTTGGGACTGCCATGCTATCTTTTCCATGTCGTTGGAAAAAGTACAAAGATTGTAAGTCTTATATCTAAGAAGGAAGGTATTCTGTACATTTGTTCATAGTAATTTTGCCCCATTCTCTTTCTTACCTGCTGTCTTTTTCCTGTTTAAAGTATAGTGTGTTGCAACTATAATAAGGCAAATTAGTCCTATCAAACCCACTGCTGTTAAAACTCCTTTCAATATTAGACAATCTCTGGCAGGTATGGGAGCAGAATTTGGAGGGATAAACAGAGATGCCTGGGCAATGTTAGAGACAGCAGACTTTAAGGAGTTCCTATCCACTGCTCGTATTGCCACATAAATTCTGTGGCTTTCTTGTGTCTCTTCATTGGGTTGATGTTCAAGTCCATTTGTGAGAAGTTTAGGTGAAAATGTAAATATCTCTCTGGTACCAGCTTGCTGAGGACTTAGCTTTGATGTATTCACTAAAATAGCATTGTTAAAGTCATCTTGAATATTCTGTAGACTTTTACTCATTCTTATTTCATAGCTTGTAGCTGAAATAGAAAAAATGGAAAAGTTAAGTCTCTTTGAGTCTCATTAGAAATGACTAATAAGGGCTCGGTGCCTGTGGCTCAAGCGGCTAAGGCGCCAGCCACATACACCTAAGGTGGTGGGTTCGAATCCCCAGCCCGGGCCCACCAAACAACAATGATGGCTGCAACCAAAAAATGGCCAGGCATTGTGGCGGGTGCCTCTAGTCCCAGCTACTTGGGAGGCTGAGGCAGGAGACTCGCTTGAGCCCAGGAGTTGGAGGTTGCTGTGAGCGTGATGCCATGGCACTCTACCCAGGGGGATAGCTTGAGGCTCCGTCTCAAAAAAAAAAAAAAAAAAAAAATGACTAATAAGAATAGCAATACAGTAGTCGAAATACCTAGGAATAAACCTGATAAGAAATCTGAGTATGAGCAAAACTTTAAAACACCACACCAGGACTCATATTAAAATGTGAACAAGAGGACTTATTTTTTTTGAAAAGCAAGATTCAATACAGCAAAGATATTGTTTTTCCCTAAGTTATCTTGTGAATTTCATGTGATTCTACTAAAAACACCTCTACTTTCTGTTTTAACAGGTCAAACTCATTATAAAGTTTATATAGAAAATAAACTTGTAAAAATAAACATGTAAAGTCTAAAAAATAGTAGTGTGGAAGGACCAAATCTACCAGATCTGGAAACACTATAATGCCTCAATAATTAAGGCACTGTGGGACAGGTGCATCAATAGACTTCTATACAAAAGTAGGCCAAACTAAATTCAGGAATTTAGTATATGATTAAGGTGGAATTCAAACTAGTGGGGGAGAATAAAAATTTCTCAATAAATGATGTTGTAACAATTGAGTAAAAATCTGGAAAAAGATAATCTAAGAGGAAGCCTGAGAGTTAACAGAAGTCTTACCAAAAGGAAAGTAGAAGCAAGGTACTTCGACATGTTTACCCAGGCAAGGATAGGGAAGCCTGGAATTCGAGTGCTGATCCCAGCCTTCTTAATAAACATGGTGGCCAGAAGCGGGGGAGAAAAGTGCACCAAAGTTTGCAAGAGTTATGGGAAATGTTCCCCTAAACCTGACTTATAAATACATGAATAAATATTCACTCTCCAATTTTCAGAAAAATACTTGTCTGCAGTATTGGGAAGCACATGCTCTATAATACAGAACCCATTTCTGCTGAATAGACTGTCATGTATATGGTTATTTATGGTCCTATCCAGGTTTCTGGATGATTAGTGTCAGTGAGTTAATCAGAGCGCCTTAAATCCTGGGGCAGCTGACTCATTCTCCCTGCACTCTAGGATTGAAGGCTTTATCAGCAACTCAGAGCTTTTCATGACAATCCTTTGCAGATTCTTCAGTTCTAACCCTCCCCACAAAGCTAATTTCATCCAACTAACCCCGGACATAGTTGTTAGAAGGGCTGTCTTGTGGAAAATAGGTAATGAAATGGGCAAACATACCCTGTCCCCGATCAAAGTCTTCTCCGGGTGCTGTCCAAGATAGGGTCACCTCCTCTTCCACTTTTACAGCTTCCAGGTCAATAATTTTGCATGGTGGAAACACATCAGGATGGGAGCTGGGTGGAACTCCCATCACTGAAAAGGAGCCTCCGGAGCTTATTCGGCTAAAGCCCCACTTTAGCTCCTGCTCACTTCTGCCCACTGATTTCCTTGGGGTATTCATCTGAATGTTTCCTGGCACACAAAATAAAAGAATAGCCCCAGCAACAAATTATATATCTCCCAAATAGCTTGTTCTTGATGAATTACTAAGAAACTCTTTTAAACCATTTTTTTTCTTTACTACATCTTTAGAATAACTGTGTTTATTTATTCATCCATTCAATCATTCAATAAATATTTTTTGAGAGCATATATTATGCCAATAATCACGGACAAAACAGTGTCCCCCTTGGAATTTATAGTCATGCTCATCGTATTAATAAACATATTTACAAATCATGGTAAGTCTAAGAGGGAAAGAAGGCAGGGTGCTATGAAAGAAAATAACAGGTCTGTAATATAGAGTGGCATTGAGGAAGTAGCATTGAAAGGTTTCTAAAGGTTGAGTGGGAGTCGGCCAGGTAAAGAGTGGAGGGAAGAATATTCCAGGCAGAGGGAAAAGCTTGGGTAAAAGCCTGATGTGCGGAAGAGCTTTCAAGTTAGAAAAATGAAGATAAAGAAAGGAAGAGAGTAGTTTGAGACGAGGCAGGAGAGAGAAGTTCATGCAGAACCTTGTAGGCCAGTGTAGTGGTTTTAGATTTTATTTATTTATTTTTGCAGGATTTTTTTTCCCCAGACCAATGCTAAAGGTATGAATGATTAGGTTCCATTGTTTGTGTTTGTTAGGCGAGTGGTAGTTGAGCCCTTCACCCAGGAAGTGTGCTGCGTGTCCTTCCATTGTGCCAATTACGGGAGAGTTTACCAAGCCCCTTCCCTTTTTCCTCTCCTTCCCTCCCCCTACTTGAATTTAATTATGTTTTTTCTGGTGTGGGAGTGTAGTTGTTTATCTATTGGTCTCATCTTAGTATTGAGCATGCTGGGTATTTGCCTTTAGATTTTAATATTACATGCTTCGGGGAAGCAGGAAGTGACATGCTCCCATTTGCTTCCTAACAGGTGACGGCTCTGTGGAGAATGAATGAAAGCACACCAAGTATTGATAATGAGGCCACCCCGCCAGTCATTCACTAGTCCAGGTGAGAGAAGACGGCTGCCTGGGGTAGGTGATAGCAGTGGAGAAGAGATGAGAAAGAGGCAGTTCAAGATGTACTTTTGGAGACGAAATTGGCAAAAGCTGGTGATGATTGCATATGAAATGATGAAGAAGAGAAACCTGGTTAAAGAGAAATTAGCTTCCAGGTTTCTAGAATGAGCAAGTTGATAGACGAAACAGGCTAAATTTAGAGAAAGAGATCGAAAATTAAGTTAGAAGTTTTATGATTCCTGTAAAACACCTAATTCAAGATATTCTTTTTTTTTTTTAATAGAGACAGAGTCTCACTTTATTGCTCTCAGTAGAGTTCCATGGCATCACACAGCCCACAGCAACCTCCAACTCCTAGGCTTAGGTGATTCTCTTGCCTCAGCCTCCCAAGTAGCTGGGACTACAGGTGCCCGTCACAATACCCAGCTATTTTTTTGTTGCAGTTTGGCCAGGGCCAGGTTTGAACCCGCCACCCTCAGTATATGGGGCCAATGCCCTACCCTCTGAGCTACAGGCGCTGACCCTAATTCAAGATGTTAATGAGCCAGTTAGATGCAGATTTTAAGCTTATAAAAAAGGTTTTAACTAGATTTAATAATTTTGAAATTATGAATGTGGAAGTTGTGGGCATACAGATGTTATTAAAGCCATATGGATAAATGAGATCCCTTAATAATTTCAACTATAATGATGAGTAGTATTTATTGAATGCCTACTATGTGCGAGGCATGTTTCTAAGTGTCTTACATGTATCAAATATACTATTTAATTTTCCCAGCAAGGCTATGAGAAGGGTAAAATTATTACCCATGTTTTTATAGACGATGAGACGGAGACACACAGAAGCTAGGTAACTTGCCCAGAGTCACACAGCTAGTAAGTGGAGGAGGTGGCTTTCAAACCCAGGTGACGTGGCTCCAGAGGGAGAGTGAGAATATTAGGACTGAGCTCTGAGAATTGCCCACATTACTAGGTCTGGTAGAAAAGGAGGAGCTGGAAAACAAAACCTGACAAAAAGTTCTAGAAAATATGACATAATCAGGAGACTGGGGTATCATGGAAATCAGGAAATGGCAAGGGAGAGATTCATGGAGTGTGTCAGATACTGCTGAGGTCAGGAAAAATGACTAAAATGAGGGGAAGGTGCTGCTGTATCTGGGGATTTGGTGGTGGGAAGACTGAGCTGTTCCCAGGTCAAGATCATTACCTGAAAAAGTGCATGTTACATATAGCAGGCATGCCTGGGGAAAATGAACTTTTACTTTTTTGTGCTCTTAACAACCTATATGAAGTACACAGAAGCATAGTTAAGCATTACTTTTCCAATCTCACTGTACACTAGATATATGAGTTTAAAAGATGGCAGATATTCATATTTTGAAAAGATAGTCAGATGAGTCAGTATCCTGGAAGCTCCTTGATAAGAATCAGGTCTTATTCTACATGGCATCCCAAGTTCCCAGGACTAAGTCTGTCACTTGGTAGACCTTCAAAAAATGGTGTGTAGGTATAAAAGAGAGAATATTATTTAGAAACAAACTATTACATCTGTATACAAAACCTTATCTCTGCAATAAAACCAAGTGACCTTAAAAATTGACTTGCACTGCTGTTAAAGTAATCCAAATTATTTTTAATACAAGTGAGAGTAAATTGTGTAACAGCCAACACAAAAAAAGATCAGGAAATGTAAATCCACTGTAGCATTTCGATTATTTTATAACATTATTTTATAGTGAAAAGTACATCTCGGCTCGGCGCCTATAGCTCAACCGGCTAAGGCGCCAGCCACATACACCTAAGGTGGCGGGTTAACGATCTGAACATGAAGAAAACAGTTACACT
>NW_003852405.1:21732147-21740052 GCF_000181295.1 Otolemur garnettii
ACATCTAGAACAAAAAGTATAGGTTCCTGTTATGGAATAGTCCAAATGATTAGTTATAACTTCTAAAATAGATGAATAATATTCATAAAGCATCTGCATTTTTAAAAACAAAAATGCTTAGAAATGTTTTTTGAGACCGTTTTAAAAATGTATAGCATGATACTATAGCATGATACATTCCTGTTTGTCTATAATATTTTAACCACTGCTTCCCATGAGGAGCTGTTGTAATGGTGTTAAAAAAAGATACGTGTTTTCTACAGTACTTATGTGTACTTATGTGGCACCTCTATCTTGAAGGAAAACAGAACATCTTCAAGATTCAATCAATTGTCTGTAACATCCAAGATCATATTTATTTGGGAACTCATTTCCGGTGTGGATTATTTGGGCTATTTGCTTCCCTCTTTCAACTGCTAACAGCGTTTTGCTCTTTCCCTTACGTAACCCTCTCTGTGGAACCACAAGAGCAGGAACTGAGAAAAGTCAGTAAATCTCTTTATCTGTCAGTAATGCCTATGAAACGAGAAAGAGGTCAAAATTATTACTAAAATGAAGGTAGACATAATCTGTGGGAATTACCTATTTCCTTCCTGTTATCCTCTACCATGAATCACTTAGGATTAAAGAGACAGGCAGCAAATTACATGTTGACTTTAGTGGGAAGAGCTTTGAGATTTCATTTCTCTCTCACCGCTCTCTGCCTAATACACACACGCAAACACATACGTTGCTCAGAGACATACACATGAAACAGTATTACTCAGATAGCAGTGCCAGTGATTCTTACCATTCGTTATGTAACCTGGTACATACATCGCATGACTTCCTGGAATAGAGAGGCCCTGGGTGCTTATACTCGGAGAGCGACTGACATGCACTTTCAGGCTGTATCTGCCATTTACAGCAAAGGAGAAAAAATACCTCGAGTAAATTCCATCATTTTTTATAACATCAGCACCTGTGTAAGTTGAAAAAACTCAATGTCAACAGTTGTCATCATAATTGATTACTAAGTCATTAAATATACGATTTACTACCCTTATCCTTCCAGATGTTGTCATGGTCATACCTACTCTTTTGATACTCTCGGGTGATTAATAATCCAATGGTTTCATAATTTCTATGAAATAATATTAGTTTTTCCTAGAAACCAAGTACATTCTTAATCCCAGGCCCTTTTAAGATAAAAGCTTTCTGTTCCCAGGAAATAAGTACATTTATATATACACAGACATACATCTACACATCTTCCTACAATTTCAAGAATTTATGGTATCTTGAAGCCATTTGATTATGAACCTCTGATAAAAACTTTGGTAGTTGGTAATATAGTATGAACTTATGTAATTTCTTCATTAGAGGGTTCATGGAATTCTTGTTCTAGATTCTAAGGGGCTTGATGATCTGGACTTCGACAGAATTGTCTCCATCTGCTTTCAGGGGCATTCTGAAAACTTAGCCAGTGCTGGACTTTTTTTTCTTTCCTGTTGATCCTCAGAGGGAATTTCAACTCCAAGCCAAGCCTATGATGGAATGGCAGGAAGGCCTAGATCTGAGGGCAGCAATGGAAGGTCCAGCTGAACCCAAATGCAGATCACATTCAAGTGCAGGGGGCCACACAAGGCAAGCAGCTCATCCCAGCCTAGAGGGATGTCCCACCACAACAAACACCCAGCCCTGCACCCCAGCATGTCATTGCTAAAGTGCCCTAGGATTCCCCTTTCCACACCACAGAGGCAGGGCTATTTACCATAAGAAAACTGGAAGTATATTTAAATAAAATAAAAAGTGTTAAGATCTACTTCCTATCAAAGTAGAGTTAGAACAATTTTTGTCCATTGAATAGAAATCAAACCTTGGTTGGAATCTAGTTATTTAGTGATTAATAAGGCCTATCATTTTTTGGAAATTATAAAGGAAAATCTCTCCATATCACTGTCATCACCTCCTCTAATCCCTGAGACAAAAAGAAACAGAGAAAGAACATTGGCTCAGGAGTCAGGGGACGTGGTTTTAACGTTTGTATCTGCCCGTGTGTAGCTGTGAAGTTTCATGTGCCTCAGCTTCCTCATCTATGAGATGGAGATAAGCTATCTCACAGGGTTGAGTGTTGTTGTGAGAGTTGATCACTTGAGAGTATGCATGGGAAAGTACATTTTAAATTGTAAAGCATTTTGCAAGTATAAATTTTATTATTTATTAATTTTACTTAGCATGCAAATATTGTTTCCATTATAAAAATAAGTATTGGACTACGATGTATATATCTATTCAGTATTATGAGGGAAAAACTAAATTTACTTAGATGCCCAACCAATATTTCTCATTAGTTCATTCATTAGAGTATAAATGTAGGCGTCAAACAAATAAATGGTTCCAGGGAACCTAGTGAGCTGAGTCAGGTGGTTTTTCCCAAGGGAGCAGGATCTGTTCTTTAGGCCACTCCACCATCTGGGCAAGGAAGAAACATTCTACAGAGTGCATTTTTGGAGCATAAACCAAAAATAAAGGTATGGCCATGGGTAAGCAGTCAGAGCACAAGAAACTCATTTGCATCTACGGCAATAGGAAAGACACGAAGACTTCTCTTGTATCCCTTGGAGGTGAATCGAGCCAAAATCCTTTGCATGAACTTTTGTTTCATAAATGTCAGATGCTATCACCATGGCAAGATCCTAACGGGCTGCTAAGTCTAACACGCTTGAGAAAAGATTAACTTGGAAACAACAGGGTGAAATAATATAATTTTATTAGCAGATGAAACTCTTAAAACTGCCAATATAGACCTCAGGGTCTTTTGTCATTCTGAGAATTTAATCTAGAAAAATAACAGGAAATATGGAACAACAAAGGAGTTGGTTTTTACAAGTAAAAACAAAAATGATTGATCAGAAATAGTCCAAGTGCTGCAGTTTACCCGGCCAGAGGCTGTGCTGTCTGTAGTGAATAGTGTTGAGGCTCTGAACTCTGTGTGGGTGGAAGGAGAGCTTTGTTTTGTTTTACTTTGTTTTCCCAGTGGTGGGGAAATCTCTATCTTAATTCTATTAGGCTTGTGAGCCTGGTCTTCTTGGGACCAAATCACACATGAAAAAGGTACTGGCTGTGCTAGAGAAAGGCTGTGCCCTCTCACCCATCCAACTAGTCAGCTGGAGCATACCCCAGGGTCATCCCATGGGCCACAAGTTCTATTTCCAATTTTTTCTTCATAACTGGGTCCAAAGGAAAAAACTGGGTTGTCACTGCATTGCCCTTCTTGAGTTTTCATTTGCTATTTTAACTGTGCAATATGGTTACAGACAACAGCACAGCTGGTGAATTTTAGAGGAAGAGGGGTATGTCATAAGGACATATAAGCCTGTGCCTGTGTCATGGCCTCGCTAAGCCAGGAGAGAGATGTCAGTGGCTTTCCCCACCCTTTCACTCACACACAGCTACTCTGAATAGCCTCACAGGGACTCTTTTCCAAGTCAACTCTGTAGCTACTCAGTATGTCAGTGATTCTCTTAGAATCTGATCAGATTAAATAAGAAAAATAATTGAAGTTTTACAGATAAGCTTAATATTGATACTACTGCATCATATGACCACAGCTCCTGAGAACATGAAAAACAGTGTGACATTCCTTGTTACCTGCTCCATCATCAAGAAGTCTCAGTGTGACAGCATCTCCGGTCTCTGGCTCAACTGTGGCAGTGACAGTAGCATTACGAATGGGATAAAACCCTTTTCTCACACTGGCATAGATCATCACGGGATGGGGAAAGTGGGTGCTGTCTCTTTCCACAAAGGCCTCCACAGTGACTGGGGGCACAGCTGAGCTGGAGGCACGAGAGGTCACTGTCACTTTTAGGGCTTGCAGAGAATGGTGGGTATTGTTCACTATGTAAGTCCAGAGTCCAGGCTGCAAAGCAAAGGTTTTTTTGTTTTGTAAAGTGTTAAGAAAAAAAAAATCAAACTTAAATTGAAAGCATACATCTAAGCTCCTAGGATTTTTTGCTCTTGTTTTGTTGAAGTTATAGTTTTAAAAATACTACAAAAAGATATTGGGAAAAGTAATATTGGATAAGGGACGACTGAATTCATATTTACGTGGCTTTCATAGCATTAACCCACTTTTATTCTTAAGTGATTCTTTAGGAAATTACACTTTGGATTTATTTCGGGTGGGGAGGATACAAAGTATCTGGTTTCAAAGTACTTTTCAAATATTAATCTGAGCCCCTTCACCCAAAAGGAGATTAAATGTTTTCATTTCTTTTCATAACTGAGAACATTAAATCAAACTAAGTGAACCATTATGATTTATGTGGACACCCTGGACTAAAAAGCAACAATAGTCTTCTTTCCCTCCATTCCCCCAACCCCCGACTCCCAGAAATCTCAAGCAACAAAAACCACATGCACTGTTAGGGATCGATTTTTAATAGGTCATGATTATACAATGTCTACATTGAGTAATTTATAGAAATATTGCTTAGCACCATTCTCTTGCCTATTAAGACTGCGCAGAAGAAACTTACAAAGGAAAGTCTGAAAGAATAAGGCTAAAATTGTAATGTAGTAGAAATTCATCCCTTTGATTAAGCTTCACATAAATGATTTTTCCTAATTAGTGCTGCTGCTCCTGATTAAACCCCAGAAGCAATGGGAGAAGCACAACAGAGGAGAAGAGAAAGCAGCGGGTAAGGTGCGACCCAGGTGGAGAGTTAAGATGTTCCACACCCTACCCAGCCCCCGTCTTGGGATTTTCCAGTGAAGTCATGGAGATCTCGCTCTCTCTGTTCTTTCCTGGAATCATCACATGGTAACAGACATATGGCAGACCTTCCACATCAAGAGTTCTTTTTCAGTGTAATGAGTGTTTCCCTCTGTGGCACCCACTCCAGACTAAGGTCAGGCAAAAGGACAAGAGTGAGGTGATGTGTCCCCAGGCCCCATTCATAGATATGAAAGGAACATGATGAATTTGGAGAAAAGTTGAGTAGGACTAGAGCATGGGGTGTTTCGGAGAAGGGGTAAGAGATCAACTTGGGCAGAAGCCAGAACATGAAGGCCCCAGTCTAGTAACCTCTTAGACTTTATCCTGAAACAGCAGACAGGTTGATCAGGTTTGTGCTTCAGAAGCATCACCCTGGTAGAGAGGAAGAAAGGATAGGAGGGATGGCAATTGAGAGATAAGGAGGCCAGTTGAGAGGCTGTCCACAGTGATGGGGCGTGGGTGGTGCAGGACAAGGCTGAATTCAGGCAGCGCGATTCTGATCAATCCACAACCCTGCTTAGAACTTTAGTGGTTCCCTTTGACCTTCAGGATTCGAGCCCCTGTTCCCGTTCCTGTTGTGCAGAGCCCTTGCTGATACAGCTTCTGTATCTGTCTAGCCTCATCACGCCCCTCTGCCTCCTTCATTCATATCCCCACTTTATGGCGTATGTTCTTCCATTCTGAACCGCTCACAGTTGTATGAACAGCCATGTTCTTTTTCTCTAAATGCTGTTTCCTTTGCCCAGAATGTCATACACACTTTCTTGCTTCTTTATTCCTTATATTTCCATTGTAATATCTTCACTTCCAGAAAATATTCTCCTTCCCATCCCCCTGTATGCTCTGACACTACCCCAAGCTTGCTCCTAGCTTAATGTTTTACTACGAAGTAATTAGAGCAAGATCTTATAGCATAGTAGGTGCTCAAAAACATATATATTGCATGTATTCATATTATAAATTTTAGGTACAGATTTTTCCTAAGCACATAGGTGAATATGGCTATAAAGATTATGTAAAGAAAGATGTAGGCTAGAAAAAATTTTTGTACTGCTAGTAGAAATATTAACTTACACTGTTGAATTGAGAAGCATTTGATATATGATGTTTAAAGTTTTGAACTTTAGTTGTTCCTTTTAAATTTAGAACAGTAACAAAATTCCCTCAAATTTAAAGTTTTGATATATCAAAACAAATTTTTCTTTACCCAATGCATTTAATCATGTGATTCAGTTGAAAGGCATGTCATTGGCTAAATATTGTCAGCTCACGACACTTACCTTAGCAGTTCCTGGAATCCAGAGGCCAGCTGTCCGAAGAGCTAGATTGGTGATAAAATTATGTGTGTGGTATTTTCTTCCATCAGGATCAAATAATGTAATCTCAGGGAGACTGCTGGTCTGCCATGTAACTAGAAACACAGTGTCATTGCCCACACAGCTGTCGACAGTCACAGTGCTTTTCAGTTGGTGGTGAGGCTGAACATTTTCACCCATACTTTCTAGCTGTTAAAGAGAATATAGGTAAGAGTCTCCAGCTTATCACTTAATCACGTCATCTTTTTCTTTACTTTTGTGACAAACAAAAATGAATTGGTGAAGGCAAAAATAATTTAATTCTGGCATGTGTTACAGTTCTAGAAATCATTTTCCCTATAAAAATACTTTCCAAAGCAAAATATTGTTCATTATTTGAGTTTAGTAAATTTAAAATATTTGGTTATAGTGAAAACAAACATCATTCCATTATCCTTTATCCAGAGAAGTTAAGTATTCTCACATTATCCTCATCCAAATCAACATCGGTCTCAGGTCAGCAATTATAATAACAAGCTTTTAAAAAGTTTTATTTGCAACTGTGGGTTAATTCTGTTAATTTGCATATGACCTGCCCAGATACTTTTAGATATTTTAATAAGAAAAAAATGAGTTTGTGGAAGATTTTGGAACATTAAAAAATCATTTAGCCATTGACGGTAAGACCTGTGGGTGCAGGTATACATGTGTGTGACCTTGTAGAGAGTGGAGTACATGTGCCTGGCACCCTGCTACATGCTTCACATATGTTATCTCGTGGGTCCTTATGAAAACCCTCTGCTGACAGTGCTATTGTTATCCACATTTTATAGATGGGAAGACTTAGGCTTAGAGTAGTAATTTGCCCAGCGTCCCCTAGCAAGGACATAGAACTGGGAAAACCCCCAGGCGGGCTGACATCAGAACCCCCGCATTTAATCACGGTCTATTCACAATGGAGACCAGTCTGTAAATAATTTTGAAAATTTACATTTATTAAATAATCACATTATTAGCTGTTTGTAAAAATCGCTCAAACCTGGAAAGCATAACAAACTACACTGGCGGATGACAGGAAAGACATTGTGGATTACGTGTTCAGTTTACCAAGCGGTTGTGGATTGATGTGCCACACTCTGCGGGGCCCTGGGCTGCCGCAGGGATGTAGATGACGTTCCTGACCTTCTCGCAGGACTAATGGCATGGGCACAACTAGGGGGAAACTGCTGAGTCCGGAATGCTAAGGTTAATTTGGACTCATGTGAATAATAGTGTACATTCTGTTTGTTTTTTACATTTCGGAACATTCATCTTTTTTCCATATTGCTAAAGAGGAAATCATGGAATATGAAGATTATTGAATATTATCAGCAGAAGAATGGTAGTGTAGTCTAATTTGCAATAATATATTGCCATTTATAATTCACTTGTTTTTACTTCTAATGGTGGAGTTGTGGTTATGACCTTGACTGTGTACATATAATCTCCACAATCTTAAATATGTCCTGATGATAATTTACTGACTGCATTGTTCACAACAAGTCATAAACTTGGCAGGTTCACTTGCCATCTGTGAGGAAACTACAGATGGGATTTTCTTCAAAACATTATTCAGTTATAACCAAGATATTTTTAAAGTACTTAGAAAGAAAAAATAATGGCCCTTTAACGCTTGACTAGAAGAAGCTTTTATGAGCAAAAATCAAGTAAATTGTTGTAACTGAAGGGATATTTAGAAATATTTAGAATTTAATGAAATAGTTGGCTCGGCGCCTATAGCTCAACTGGCTAAGGCGCCAGCCACGTACACCTAGGGTGGCGGGTTCGAATCCCCAGCCCGGACCCGCC
>NW_003852405.1:21745181-21746624 GCF_000181295.1 Otolemur garnettii
CCCATCCCGCACGACTGTTTTCAAATCCTAGCCCAGGTACATGGGACACGTGAAGATCTCCAAGACACCCCGCTCCCGAACCCAGACCTTACCTGATACACGGACGGAAGCAGCTTTCTCCATAAAGGATAAATTAAGGCCTTCCCTACTCGGACTGAAACTACATCGGTAGTGACTAAAACAATCCTAAAAAACATTTTTCCTCAATTTAAGCTACCCAAGGTAATAGGGTCAGACAACGGACCGGCTTTCATTTCCCAGGTAAGTCAGGGATTAGCCAAGATATTGGAGATTAATTAAAAACTTCATTGTGCATATCGTCCCCAAAGTTCAGGACAGGTAGAGAAGGCCAATAAAACCATCAAGAAACCCTAACTAAATTAGCCTTGCAGTCTAGCGCTAAAGACTGGACCAAGCTCCTCCCCTTAGTCCTCTTCAGAATAAGAAATACCCCCTCTCGCTTTAACCTTACCCCCTATAAAATCATGTACGGAGGACCACCGCCCCTTGTCAATATACAAACCACCTCTATACCTATCTCAGCTAAAGCTGATGTCCGTGCCCGTCTCTTAAGTCTACAGGCTGTGCAAGCCCAGGTGTGAACATCCCTAACTGAAACATACAAGCCGGGACATCCGGAGACCAGACACCCTTTCCAGATCAGAGACTCAGTCCTTGTGCGGAGACACCGAGCACAAGGACTGGAACCCCGGTGAAAAGGACCCTTCACCGTCATCCTCACCACTCCCACCGCACTCAAAGTGAACGGCATACCAGCCTGGATACACACCTCCCACGAATGCTGTGTTCTTGTCTGCGTTTTCCCCCGAGTTTATTACCACTCCTCTTATGAGTTTGAGCGATCCACCTTGTCTGTCTCCCCCCGGTTTAAGCGTGAACCAGTGTCCCTCACTCTAGCAGTACTCGCCACCCTTAGAATAGCCGCCGGGGTGGGAACCAGAGCTGCGTCTCTTATCCAGAAACAACAACAGTATGCCCAACTTAACCAAGCCATTAGACACCTAACTAACTCCCTAACATCTCTATCAGAAGTAGTTTTGCAGAGCAGACACGGACTGGACCTCCTCTTCCTAGAGGAGGGAGGTCTGTGCGCTACCTTAAAGGAACAGTACAGGAAAAAAGTTAACATCGGAACAGGGATTTTTCAAAGCCTAGTTCAAAAAGTCCCCCTGGCTCACCACCCTCATATCTTCTATGACTGGACCCCTTGTGGCTCTTCTCCTCCTCACTTTCAGCCCCTGCATCCTGAGCCGCCTATTAACCTTTATTCGTGAAGAACTCAGCATCACCCATGCTCTCATCCTTGCCCAACAATATGAATAAGAGCCACAGCACTGGTCTTAAGATTAAGACTAGTACATAACTCAAGGGGGGAATGTTAGGCCACAGGGCAGTAAGGAGGCCCTAAAAAAAAAAAAAAAA
>NW_003852405.1:21746927-21834211 GCF_000181295.1 Otolemur garnettii
GTGATTGTGAGTGGTCTTTGGGTAGGCGACCCCCGGGGTGGGCACAACAGGAGCTGTAGATAAGCCCTTGGTCTGTGGGGTGTCAGCTGTCTACTCACAGCTGTATTGTGAGGGCCTAGAAGAACTCTGCCTAGTACACAAGAACTCAGTATTTATTAACTAGTCTTGTCATTAAGATAATTCCTAGATAATTTAATTGCTGTCTATTATATTTATATTGGTATATATTTACCTTTAATTTCCAAAAAATCATTTAAAAAAATAATTCAACAAAACCTAAATGTCTGTGTCAAATTAGCCTACCCATTCTTTTCCCCACGGAATATAAGGAATATGTGGTAAAATCATTCTATGCCTCAGTTAGAACGCAAAAAGACACGTATCTTACAACACTGTGTATGCCTCTATCACACCAATTGGTACACTTAATCTTCAATATATTTTTTAGCTGTGTGATTATACATAACTCAGGCTGGTTTAACAAAGAAATTAGAAAACTTTTTACTGGCTGAATTTAATTGGGAATTTCTAGGGAAAATATAAAAAGAATATCAGCAAAATCTTGACATATTTTAGCAATAAATTTAGTGTATTTGAAGAAAACCATTTTATTTTTTTCAATTAAGCCATAGAATCTGAGTTTCATGGTTGTGCTTTGTATAATCAGGTTAAAAGGAAATGCTCTAGAAGATATGTTTTTAAAAGTGTATTACCTGTAAGATGTGCTAATTCCTCCAGGTCTGGGGCCACAGATGAACCCAGGGCGATGGAGTGCACGGTGGAGCCACTGCTGAGGACGGTGAGGAAGCAGTTGCTGATATGCTTGTCATCCCCACTGGTCACCAAAATCATCACTGAGCCGTAGGCTTTTCCATTCAGTTTTTCGACCACCTGAACGTAGATTATCGGTTATTTGGGAGGAGTTGTCATTCACATTGCTCTACTGAGCAGAGGAATTCACTCTCATTCCCTATTCCCTTCAAGCACATGTATTAGCTCCCAGTAGCTCCCTGGACTCTGTGTCCAGCCCCCCCCCCCCCCCTTTTTAAAGGCAGAGTCCCATTTGTCACCCTTATCAGAGTGCCCTGGCATCACAGCTCACAGCAACCTCAAACTCTTGGGCTCAAGCGATCCTCTTGCTTCAGCCTTCTGAATAGCTGGGACTACCAGTGCCCACCACAACAACTGGGTATTTTTGTTTTATTAGAGCTGGGCTCTTGCTGTTGCTCAGGCTGGTCTTGAACTCCTGAGTTCAGGCAATCCACCTGCCTTGGTTCCACATACTGATGGGACTACAGGTGTGAGCAACCGCACCCCGCCCTACCCCACTGTCTTGGCTTCATTCATCACAGCACGTGTTTCCCAAAGGCTATTGCCGGGTTGCTTGTGGGCAGGGACTTCTCCTGTTTGAATCACCGTGAGATGCCCATCATTCAGAAGAATCTCCACCATGAGGATTCAGGGTATATTGCTGTGGGAGAACCTGTTCTCTGAGATGCAGCAATTCACCATCGAGAGAGGGCCCACAGCAGCCTTGCTCCCAGCCTTGGCCAGGCATTGGAGCCAGATGGGGAGCTTTAAAAATTCTTAGTGGCTAACTCCATACCCCTGATTAATAAGTCAGCATCTCTGGCATCAGTATTTTTTTAATCCCCAGGTGGTTTCCCTGGGCAGCCAAGGTGGAGAAACGCTTGCTTATAGGTAGCAACAACAGAAGCTGACGTCAGATACTCCATGTGTGGCTGCGTCCTGTGCTGATGCAGGTGAACTCTATGATTCCTGAAACATCTCTCTGGCCTTTGCGTATATTTGAGGTTTAGTATTGCTATGGGCAGAAGCCAGACACATTGATTTTTGACTAGAAAACCCAGGGGTAAAAATGGCCACAACTGGGAAAGCCCAAAATGAACAGGAACACTTTATTTATTTTTGAGACAGAGTCTCACTCTGTCACCCTGGGTAGAGAGCTGTGGTGTCATACATAGCTCACAGCAACCTCAAACTCTGGGGCCCAAGCAATCCTTTTGCCTCTGCCTTCCAAGTAGCTGGGACTACAGGTGCCCACCACCATGCCCAGCTACGATAGGGACAGTTTAGTAAGTGCCCAGACAATGTTTAAGTCCTCTGGCCGTTAAGTGTTTGGCCATTGTGTCTGTTTATTTACTCTTTTATCAAGCAACTATTATAAATCAGGTGCTTTGCTCAGCACAGGGCATATGATGGTGAACAAGACATGGTTTCTGACTTTAAGATAATCTTTCACTACTCTCCATAGTTGGGGCTGGTGTGACCAAATATCATGGATTGCCCACAGAAGAAACCTCATATACTAATGAGGGAAAGGAAAGTGACGTGATTCAAGGCTTAGGATGTGCCATCATACCTCAAATCCCTTCTTAAGCCCCAAACAGACACTGGCTTCTGCTCCGGCAGACACAGTGGTGGGCAGCTGTGAAACCAGCAGCTTCCGGTCATCATTGGTGTTAATTTGGCGTAGCTGGGCTCTGATCTCCCCTTTGCTGCTAAAACTGGCGATGCCCACGAAGGTATGAATTGCAACAATCTGCATCAAATAAAATTCTGCTGCTTGCTGCAGTCGAAGAAGGCTGTCAGCCTGTGTCCCGCAAAGGAAAAGAGAAGGTAGACAAAGCGTGACTAACGCATTAGCAAACATCTCTGTTACTTCTTTAGAGTTGTTGGGTATTGGCTTTCTGAGTCGTAAACGGTGCCATAATGTTAGAATATTATTCCAGTCATTGCAGGCTCAAAAATGCAATGCTTTTCGGGGTTAGTGGGGTGGTTTGGAACGCTGCCCCAAAAAGCTGTTTGTAATTTATGACTCTACGAACACCTATCCCCACTGTTTCTCTCCAACCCAGAATTCAAAGATTCATGAAACCAGCTGAAAGTAGGTTTGTGACCACTTCTTTTAAAATTCAGTCTGGGTGAAAGGAAACATTGCAAAGAGACCTTGTCACAGTAGGAAAGAGTAGAGTCAGAGGTCTAGTATCTGTCCTGGCACTAACTTCTGTCACTGTGGTCATCTTAGGCTGCTCAGTGGGGATGATATCTTCCTTGTTTATTAATTTAGAATTGCTATGACGATCACCTAAGATATGTACATATGTGATAGTATAGTTATACCATGAAGTACTACCAATATAAAGGACAGTCAGTTCCTGAGTTACAAACATCTGACTTACATACAACTCACATTTAAAGATGGAGGCTATTACAGGTAATATGTAAATGTATCTGTTTATGGGTGCACTATTTATACACAAATTCAACTTAAGAATAAGCCTACAGAGCCTATCTCATTCGTAACCCAGGGACCACCTATCATATTAGTGCCCAGGTTTGCGCAAAGGCTGCTGCTGATTTAAGCACTAGCTTCACTTGTTTTGAAGGCTGCAGGGAGAGAAAGCAGCAGCCAGCAGGGCTCCAGTGACCACCTGGTCTGTGACAACTGTGATCCCTATCCCCAACCCAGACATTTCCTTAAATATCTGGGCTTGCATTTCACACTTCTTAAAACACATCACCAATTTAACATCTCACAGGTACCTCAGACTCTACATGCTTTGAATTCATTGCCTCTCTTCCTGAATATCTTTTCTCTCACGGTATTGGGAGATGAATTTGTAAAGGGGATAAAATAAGGACTTTGAAGCCTGCCTTCAACCTTTACTAATTATGTGACCATGGAAAAAATCTCTTCTCTTATTAGCTTCAATTTCCTCATTGCAAAATGGATACTGAGTAGGCATACAGAATATGATAGCTGTTGCCACTATCACAGTCACACATCAACATGCCCAACCATGATCTCTACTTCCACCAGGTAAGCTTGAAACCTGAGACCCTCTTCTACCACTCTTGCTACCAGCCCTGGTAACATTGAATTGAACAGTGCAACACCATAATTTTCTCTCAAATCCATACCATGTCTCGATCCCACCTGCCACTTCTCAGCTCCACCCACTGTCAATGGTGTTAGTTATAGACATTCAAATCAATTCCCTTCCCTTGAACAAGCCCTTTTAATTTTGCCTCTTGGCCACTGCACAGACTCTTTCCTTCATAAGACCAGGTAGTGAGCCATAGTTTGGTGACCTTTGGCATAGATAATAGGAAAATAGAAAAAACTATAAGTGACGAGTTTTGATAAGTTAGTACATGTATTTTAATATATTTTATTTAATGAAAATATACATACTTTAATTTTTTATTAATGGCTGTGTTTAATAACTGGTTTACCAATTTCCTAAGAATCTAATAACTGAATCGTATTATCTTTATCAATGAGAAAACCATGCTTCAGAGAGGTCATCTTGCTCTTTATTACACAGACAGGAAGTGAAGGAGCCAAGACTTAATGCACATGTGCTTGATTCCAGAGACTTAGCCTTTAATCACTCTCTGAGAACTAGAGTTTTCAAGAGTGGGTTACCAGGAGGCTGAAACATCACCTGAATACTGAGATGTATGTCTCTTGTGCATAATGATATGGAAAATATCCACATAATGGTCATGGATGTTCCCTTCAAACTCATGCACTCCTTGGAATGTCTACCAGTAGCATAATATGGTCAGACAGGAGCTTTTTGTTACATGTCAGAATTTTGGAAAAGGGTCTTGGTTGGAAAAAGTTGTAATTAGTAGCAAAAATGAGCGTTAGGAATTATCTGTGGATTTCATTTACCTACATTATCTCAATTTCTGGACCACATTCTGCATTTGTTTCCCCCATCCTTGAGAAAATAAGATGTCCTTGACTCCTGCAAGCCTTTTGCCCCCTCCCCCACATTCCCCTTTACCATCTGAAAATAAGAAGAATTAAAAACTGATAGGAAAGAAAGAGAAATGACTTAGAATCATTTTAGATCAAAAATGTTACCTCTGCCATCTTGCTGGACACATCCAGCACTAAACAGACCACTTTGTCACCAGCCTGTACAAGGGAGAATGTGGGAGGAGGTGGAAGTTCCGTCCCATTCATGGGAAAGGCATAACTGAAGTCGGCAGACTCTGTGATTACGTCCCATGCACTTCTGAGGCTACACATTTGGTTCTGTAGGTTTGGAGCTTCTTGGTTGTGAGTACTTGCATTACAGAAATCAACCACCTGGAAAAAGAATAGTCTATCAGAGAATGAAAGCTCTCCTTCCATAGCAGACACACTTTTCATTGTCAAGCAACTACAGAAAAAAAAGGGTGAGTTGAAAGAAAGGAATTCAGAATGCTACAGTAATGTACTTATTTCCTTCAAGACATCAAATTTACAAGTAGGCCTTGGTATATTTGCTTGAAACACCAGCACACTTATGGTACTGAAAGGGATTACTATTAAAATTTACTTGCACTTAGATAACAGAGAGCAGACCATGTATGTGTGTGTGTGTGTATCTTAGTCTTAAAAAAACAAAACAATTTTCCTCCTTCCTCAATGTAATATTGTGCTAAGAAAACACCCTAAGACATGTTATCGCATTGGCTTATTCCTTGGAATTAGCTTTAATCACAACTACACCCTGTATTTGTTCATCAGGCAACATGTATTAATCTAGCTCAAATATTGATCTCTGTAAAAATAAGATAAGAAAGAAAACAATTTAAATCTACTTCCTGATCTCTCTTCTTTAATTTGGATATATAGATTTTCTTTTTTTTTGAGACAGAGTTTCACTTATTAACCCTCAGTGGAGTGCTGTGAAGTCACAGCTCACAGCAACCTCCAACTCCTTGGGCTTAGGTGATTCTCTTGCCTCAGCCTCCCAAGTAGCTGGGATTACAGGCGCCCACTACAATGCCCAGCTACTTTTTTTGTTGTTGTTGTTGTTGTTGCAATTAGGCTGGAGCTGGGTTGTAACCCATCACCCTCAGCATATGGGGCCAGCGCCCTACTCACTGAGCCACAGGCACCGCCTGATATATAGATATTTTTAAAAATATCTATATTGTTAGATATATATGACTCTATGTCAGCACCCCACTTAAGGGTATGGCTTGTGTTGGAATTTAACACTTCACCAGCTATTCCTGTTAGCAGGAAGAGTTGATACTTCTGCTAACACAGCTATGGGAGCTTAGAGCTCAAAGATACCTTATAAAAAAAAAAAAGATACCTTATAGCTTGAAGATACTATATAGACTTTCTCTCATCTCTAATTTCATGGATAAGGAAGGTGAGGCTTTGAAAAGTTAATAACTGCTTAACGACATAAGTTTCTTAGTAGGTGGGGAAATAGGAGCGAATCTAATTTTGTTATGTTTTGGTTAACTCTTTTTCTTACATTTAAATACCATAGTTAGAGAATTATGTTACTTCTCAGACTAGATATATTTATGAATAGGTCTGTCAAAGGATCACAAAGATAGTACCTAGTCACAAACCCTGTGGATCAGATACATGGGATTAGGTTGCCTTCAGATATTAAAACTGTAAGTTAAAAAGAGAAAATTCAACAGAACCATGAGCCCATAGTGCTCCTAGCTTTGTAGAGAGTTAACATACAGATAGGACTTTCTGGTTTTTGTGAACTTGGATAGATACATTAGGTCATCAGTACTGATGCGACTAAGACGCTGAATCACCTAACTCCCTCATTTCTGACTCCATACTCTTAGAGCAGCTTCTGGTGAGACTTTGGCTGTTTAATGTTGCTTTATTCAGAGAGAGATGAACTGGCCAGAAGCTGCAAGTAGGAGATCCCTATGACAGAATTTGCTTTTTAAATGTTTATTATCATTACTATTATCATTATTATTTTAGACAGAGTCTCACTCTGTTACCCTGGGTAGAGTGCCATGGTGACAACCTAGCTCACAGCAACCTGAAACTCCTGGGCCCAAGCAATCCTCTTGCCTCACCCTTCTGAGTACATGGGACTACAGGTACCCTCCACCCTGCCCAGCTAATTTTTCTTATTTTTTTTAGTAAAGATGGAATCTCTCTTGCTCAGGCTGGTCTTAAACTCCTGAGCTCAAGCGATCCTTCCACTTTGGCCTCCCAGAGTGCTAGGATTACAGGTGTGAGCCACTGTGCCTGGCCTAAAATAATAATTTAAAAATAGTGTTTTGGGTTGGTACACTAGTCTCCTGTCAGCATGGAACACTGTCAAGGTCGGGTTTCTAAGATGTAAAGCTGAGGGTTCATTGACTTCCCCTGGGGACACCTCACCTTTAAGTTCTAGACTATGTCAAAAAGGGAAAGAAAATTAACATATGAAATTTAAAATATAAAGTTGTTTTCTACCTTAAATGAGAGAAATACAATCATTTGTTATATTAACCCAATACATTTTCCTATGAAAGAGTACAGGAACACCACCCTATGAGCAATGGTTGTGGTCTCCAGAGTCCTCTTGTTAAACTCCTGGAAAGCAATTTGGCAGTTTTCTAATGGAATCTATTTTTGGTGATCATCTTGGGGGCCTTAGTTTTTTAATCTTTAAAATAAAAACTAGATGCAAACTAAAGTCTCCCAAGCTCCAAAGTATAGTAAATCCTAACTGTTTTGTAGTTTCAATACTTCTATCAGTCTATCTGGGAAAGAGAAGGAATCTTGCAGGAGTTGGTCATCCCAAGGCCGTACTTACAGAAGATAAACTTTGCATGAACATTATTGATGCCGTTGCATTTTGGGTGCTATTATAGAGAAACATGCATCCCTCTTTGAAAAGCTTACTAATAATACAGTTTTCTTGGGGGCAAGGACCCTTTTCACACACAAAAATGCCTGTGATGTCAGATGAACACCTAAAAATGGAAAGGGAGAATGAGAATTAGGTTTACTTCAGAAATACTTGTCATTCTCCTTGACTAGCTTATGTAATAATTTGTTTCAAGGACCGTGGCTTGCTAGATACACATTAAACATTTTAAAAACTGCTCTATTAAGAAAGTTCATCGATTTGTAAATGCATTCCCCTTTATTTTAAAGATTTGGTATTGATGAAGGGGTTCTGTGTTGCCAAGGGCTTTATCAACTAAACAAAGTCAAAGCAAAAGATACCAGGAAATCCAGAAGGACTTAGGGATTCCCAAGGGAAGATGACTCAAGTCTTTCTTGGGTCTGTTTTTCTTTGCATTCATTTCCACTGGACATCAGAGAAAGAAGGTTCACACCTATAACCCTCGCACTTTGACATGCCAGAGGTAAAGCAATACTCGAGGTCAAGAGTTGGTGACCAGGCTGAGGAACATAGTGAGACCCTGTCTCTACCAGAAATAGAAAAGTTAGCTGGGTGTGGTGGCATATGCCTGTGGCCTGTGGTCCTCACTACTTAAGAAGCTGAGATGCGAGGCCTGAGGTTGCAGGAAGCTATGGTGACATCATGCACTGTGGTCAGGGTGACAGAGCAAGACCATGTCATAAGAAAAAAATAAAAGATTCCTTCCTGAAGTAACAATCTCAAATGTTGTCAATGGGAGTGAAAAGGAGAGCTCCGCTTAGGAGTTAGTTAATATCTACCAAAATTATAGTTGAAGGTAAACTTTGACCTAGTAATTCTTAGGAGAATTCAATGGATGTGTAAGTTTACCTACACCCATGAGAAATGACATACATGTAGTGTATTATTGGTTAGGACAAAGGATAGGGAGCAACCCATGTGATAATAGAAGATAGGGAACAAGTCATGGAGCAATGAGAGGGGACTGGTGAATAAGTTAGGGTACATCTACACGATGGAAAACCATGTAATTATTAAAAAACAGTGCGAAGGCATATATTCCTATGGAATTATATTTAATTTTCCTTAAGTAATACTGAAAAAGTAAATAATAAACTAATCAAAATAGTTACCCAAAGGAGATGAGAGGGGAGGGAACAAAATAAAAATGGTGGTAGGAGGGAGACACCTAAAATGATGACTTAGTCTATGGTTTTGATATTTGAACCATATAAATATTTGTCGATTATTTTAAAAAAGCAATACATTTTAAGAAATGAAAAAAACAAAGAATCTCTTGTCAATTAAGTCTCAAGCTGTAATTAAATTAAGACATTGCTTAATGAAATTGAGCAATAACTTAATCGCTTAAATTAGAGAAATTTAGTGTCAAATAACCAATGAACTTTAAACAGGAGAAAAAGTACTGACCTTGTTACTTTGATTTGATTTTGACCATCTATGTAGAAAGGTCTGTCACTGTTATATTCATCAAACACACCCCAACGGAGATGGGCCCATTCGTGGACAAACACTCTGCCTGTGAAAGAAAGAGCTTTCGCTTTTGAGCTCCTAAAATGTTGGTAATGGGCCCTGCTAATCAGTGTAGATGTTACTTTACTTAACAATACATGTACATACTCATTCCAAAGAGTTGAAGTCCAATTCCCTCTCCTCCACCCCATTCCCATCTCCTCCTACTCCGCCCCTGACCATCATAAAAAAAGGCAGTTACAAAACTAGGTTTGGTCCTGTAATGCCAACTGGTGGTTTACCTCTGCACGTATCTGAAGCCAGTGAGCGTTCCCACATCCTCTCATTTTCCCGGTGGAGCTGCCTAACAGGTTTCTATGCAGTTTCATAGAAGTCTATAAGTTCAGGGTTTGGCAAACGAGAAAGAAGCAGATCCAGGCAAGCAAATAAAGCTTTCCTAATCCTCAGTCTATGCTATCCAAGCATGCTTTTTTTTTCCTCTCAGGTTTTTCTATCTAGAGCAATGTTTGTTTCTAGCTAGGGGCCCAAGAGGGAGGAAGGTGCAAAAAACAAAAAAGGAGATCGTAGAAACCTCTTTCCAGCCTGGGTAGTCCTTTCCCTTTGACTGTATCCTTTCTTCTTTGTTGATGATGTTTATTTCCAGCTCTTCGTTTCTGGAAACCCTCATCCTTAGCATGAAGTCCTTCATCCCTTTATCTCGACCTTCCTAATATTATATAACATGTCTTACATTTCCTTCCAAGTTCAGATCAAAACTCAACTTCTCCCCCACAGAAGTTTTCCAAATGAACTCCCCTCTTAAGGCACCTAGTTTTCTTTTCTGAATTCTTTTAAGATCTGGGAACCCAGAAAGTATTTGCTGAGTTGACTTAGACTCTGGCATACTGTGCAATTTTGAATCTTGAGACCGAGGAGGGAGGGTAACAGTTTAAGCTGAAAGTATTGAGGGAACGTTTATGCCCAATCATGAAATTTCGAAGTGCTGTTGAAGTCATATGTTTATGCAGAGATTATCAGCACCTCATGGTTACCATAGAAGAAAAAAAGAATGTTTTTATGAAATTTACAAAGTGTTTTGTAAAGTATTTTACGGGGTGTGTTCTCCACTTCCTCCTAACTAGACAGATGATAACAAAACCTATTTAGATTTAAATAGGGTAAAAAAGGATTAAAATATCATTTGAAAGGCATGACTGTAACTTAACTCAAAAGCAAAAAGTTACGATTGGGACCGTTAGCCCTTGATCACCTGATGCGTCCCCACTAGTTTCTCCCTCAGATCACACCCACTAAAGACCTACACGACCCTGACTTCTCTCCCAGTGGCCACCCACAGGCTGAACCTCTCCCGGAGGGAGTCTGCTGCCGCTCACCATCAACTGGCCTGAACCCAGAATCATGGATTCCTCCTTTACGCTGGTGCCTTCTGTCTCTGACAGAAACTCGGTGCGTTCCTTGTTCCTTACGGAACACTCATGGACAAACACTTGCCTTTCACCTTGTAGCAGTGCTGTCTCTCTCTGGGATATTTGTCAGCACTTAGAGTTGAATTAAATAAGATAACACTGGAAAAGCAAACAGCAGAGCATCTGGCCTTCAGGAAGTCCTCGTGCCCTTATTCCACTATCTTTCCTTCTCCCTGTCTCCACTGCTTTTCAAGTCCTGTGGCCTCCTACCTGGACGTCTTCCAGTAATTCTCCTAATATCCAGTTTCACGCTCACTGCTCTGAGCAAGCCAGATTATCCACCCAGCCAGACTGCTGCAGTGGTGCCTCTCCTGTGGTCATCACCCTTCAGTGGTGCCTGATAATCCGGGCATTTCAGACTGTCCATCACCTGGCCCCTTGTGTGTTGGAGCATTTTCTCCCCTCATCCACTGTCCCTCCACACCATGGGTGAGGTCAACTGCTCCCTGACCCTCAGATAAGCTGCAACAGTGTTACTCAGACTCTGCCCTCTAATCTCTACTTTCTTTTACCAAAACATGTTTGACCTTGAAGAGCTTCATCTCTGTGAGCTCCTTTCTGACCCCACTTTGGCTCAAAATGATCTCTCCTTCACTGAAGTCTTATAGAACTCTTGTCTGGGCCACTTGTCTGGGGCTTAGCTCTGTGGCTCCCTTCGTCCCCCATCTCTCAGCTTTGCATGGACAAGAGGGCTATCATCGTATTCATCCTATTCTTTTTTTTTTTTTTTGAGACAGATTTTCAATTTGTCCCCCTTGGTAGAGTAACATGGCATCAGTTCCCAGCAACCTCAACCTCTTGGGCTCAAGTGATCCTCTTATCTCAGCGTCCCAGGTAAGTGGGACTATAGTTGCCCCCTACAATGCCTGTCTATTTTTAGAGACCAGGGGCTTGCTCTAGCTCAGGCCGGTCTCAAACTCCTGAGCTCAGGTGATCTACCTGCCTTGGCTTCTCAGAGTGCTGGGATTACAGGTATGAGGCACCCTATTCTTCCTATTCTTGACAGCTTTCAGGTTTTCTAAATCCCGTTTAGCATCAGAGACAGAGTATTGTTTATAGTGATTGATTATATATTGATTATATTTTTATTAGTCCCACTTACCTCGTGATCCGTAGCCAGCTATTAAGTTATCACTTAGTAGGAAATTGGATGTGAAATGAATGTATTTTCCCTCTTTCCCACAACCTCTGTATTGTAGGGTATATGGGTCATCTCCATGTGCTCCATACCAGTCAGTCACTATAACATTTGCCTAAATTAAAAGAAATGCCTTGTAATACTGTCTCACCTGTGAGGTTGCTGACACAGATGTATGCTTTTGGTAAAGCATTTTAAAGATACACTTAGGATCCGTGCATTTTTACCATATGTAATTATACTCCCATTCAAAAACAGAATTTAAAAAAAGAAAGAGATGCCTTCTAGATGGATTCTGTAATGCACCCACAGCCAAATCTCAATAAAATCACTTGAGACTTTCAAAAATATCTGTTTTAAAAGTTCAGCAAATTTCTAGTTTCAAATAGGGCTCCTTTACTTCCATTCAATGTTTCATTTTTCAGATGAAAATATTCTCAAAAACCAACACTTGTAAGTCTGATACTATCAAACACTATAAAACAGTGGTTCTCAACCTTCCTAATGTCGTGGCCCTTTGATACAGTTCCTGTGGGTTGCGACCCACAGATTGAGAACCACTGCTATGCTATAAAATGTAATTAAAATATGTGAGGAACACTTTATATCATTCAGAACTGTCCTGTAATACGTTTCGGCCTTTTGTGAACAACTTTCTGTGGGTTATTTCATCAGTGCAAGAGAATAGGATATGTTTCTTTTATGTTCAGAAAGACAACATGCCCTGGACCTGCCCTTAAATGTTATGTTGGTAAGAAAGTAAAGTAAAAGCCAATTTTGGAACAATAGATCTAATATGAACCAATATATATAGTTATCACTGCGTGTACTATATGTGCGTGTGTGTGTGTGTAACTGGGAAGGTGGTAAGATTTTCCGCTTTGTTTTCATATTTCTACGTTGTTTAACATTTTTGAAATGAGTGTGAATAACTTTCGTAATAATTTGTTTTTAGAAAGATTAGAATTTGAGCCAAGGGTGTTATAAGACAGCACCTATAAAAAAGTCTAGAGATTTTGCCCTTGGGTAGTTGTCATTTGGGTGACATCCTACTCCTAATGCCTCAAAATTTGTCCTCTAACAAAGAGAAAAGTACTCTGCTTTTGATGGAATAATCAGAGGTGATTTGGGGTTATATTATACCTTAAAGACCACAGAAATTCAGTTCTTGTCTACTTTTCCTAAACCCTCCCTGATTCCTACTTCCACTACATGACAGATTCACAAGGACAAGAACCACCTCTCCTGTCCTTGGATCCTCTGCAGTGCCTAGCATGGCCTCTGTACATAATGAAGACTCACTACATGTTTGCTTAATTGCCCTTATGGGCTTAAAGGAATTGGTATCCAGCAGATACATGTAAGTGAACAGCATTCCATGACTATCAGTCCCTTTAGTCTTTCTATTTAGTTCTCACTTGTTTTACTTATTTTTCTCCATTAGATCAAGAATACTTTCTCTGGCAACCTGGTTTTGGTGTGGGCTGTCTCTGGTGTGTCTTAGTTCCACTGAAGGCCAAATTGATGAATGAGAAGTCTCTACAAAGAGCTAGAAACAACTTGGTCAAATAGATATTCAAATTGTGTCTCAGTAATTTACTAGCTGTTTGACTTGGAAAAAGTCCATACTTTACGTGAGTCTCAGTTTCCTAAATTGTGATAATAGCAACTAATTTCAGGCTAGGCAAGAATTAATAATATATGTAGAGTGCCTGATCCTTGGTTAAAGCTTCAACACTGGCTTTCTTCCCAGTGTGCTCTGGTTCCCCACCCATCTCCATGCCGAAGCACTGTCAAATGCTTTCATTTGGTCGTCAGTTGAAAGCTTTTAGGAGCCTCTTGGAGTACCTATCAAGATTGCTCTACCATTCGGTTTCTGAGACAGTAATTTCAAGGAAAGATAAGAATTTAAAAAACATAAGAACTTTCACACTGAATGACAGAAATGAGGAAAAGAGGAAGCTGCACCACATGTCTGTGTCACTCTGGCAGAGCTATAGTTACCGTCTCAAATCCGTGCCATTGCTGAAGCCCTGAGTTCTCAAGGCCTCTACTCCTGGTCCTTCTGGTAGCTGCAATGGGCTTTTGTTCACAGTGACTTCAGATAGTCATTTGTCAAACTTACTTAACATTTACTTACTGGTGTGCCTACCAGGGGGGTCTAATGATTTGCAGCTTCCAACAGTTTTTAAAAGTCAAGTTCATCTTTGCTTGGAAAAGAAAATATAGCCACTCCCCTGCCTACCCACACCCTTCCTGCCTTCTTTCTTTTTTCCTTATTCTTCAAAACCATCATTCTAGACTTGGGCTAATGCAAAAGTTTGCTGATTTTAAAAATGGCATGAGAAGATGGTCTTAGTTTTTTTATGTGTGAGCCGCTCACATTTCTGCCTGGACATGCGCATTAACTGTCCCTGACAGGATGCTAAATGGAGATCATGATAATTGGAATCATTCCCTCCACAGCTCATCCTCCATAGGATGTAACTAGTTCTTGGTCCTTGACCAAAAATTACAGAAAGGATCCCTTAAGTTGTAAAATAAAGAAATCTACTGAGACACTATGTAGGCAATAGCATTTGGCTTATTTTTTACTCCATAATTTGCACTCATTTATTTTATTTCTGTGTATTTTGTTAATACAATTCTGTCCAATAATGTTATTTGTATATTAATACTAATGGTTTGGTTTTGCTTAAGTTTTCACTTTTAGAGTTTGAATATTGTATATTTTGGTGGTTATTTCCCCGTAAGATCACTTAATGACATTCAGAATCCTTACCTTTTCATATGATTCTTGCTTTACTTTGGTGTAATTATTAGCTTTCCATGTGGCAGGTATTAAAATTTTGATATTTCTGAAAAACACTCTTTTCTTGGTGGCGTTAAATAGATAGAAAGAAGCTTCAGTTATCATTTCCTAGAAACAAACAAAAGGAAAATTTTATTTTAGCACTTGTAAATCCTGTATGGTTTCATTGTCTGGTTTTACTTGAGGAGTAATAAAAAATATTTCAAATGTTTTGAAGAAGCCCATTTCTCTTAGAGAAAGTATTAGACAGACTGTGGGAGAACGTAGGAACAAGGTTTTAGAGACAAACTTGAAACGATCCTATGGAAGAGATTTTAGGACATTGATTATGTGTCTGTACTTGCCTTCATAACTTTCTCAATTTTGTGAAGGCCTTTTAAGCTCTTACTGAACAAATCCTATTCCCGTCATCCCTCTGGGCATGTTGAAGGCCGCACCTTATGATGACACTCATCTCACTACAGAATTACCAAAAGGACGCTCTTCAGTATTAGAGCTCTGACCCTGCCCCTTGGTATGGTAAAGTGAAAATAGTTAATTACTTTATACTGCATTCAAGGGAAAAGAAATAATTTTACATTTTTTGCAGACTCTCACCCTTTCTGCCTGAGCATCCGCCCCCTCAGGGTGGAATCCAAGAACATGATTTTAACAAGCACTTTTATGCTTATTCATCTCTCAAACATCCAGTCTTTGCTGCCACCATGGTTGCTATTTTTCTAAGCCACTACCCCCCCCATCATGTAAGAAAACAAAAAAGCTAAAATTAGTAATAACAACAACAATAAAATTGACAGTTTGATCACCAACACTCTGTGAGCTGAGACTACACAGAAGTAGATGAGTAAACTGGCTTAACCATCACTGTAAACTTTGGCGCTATCTTTAGGAAATGTTGCTCATTCTACGGCTCAAACACAAACCAGGCGAGGTTATGTGCTTTTGAAAGAAGGCTACAGGTCTGATTTAATGGAATAAGGCTATCAGTTTCCTAATTGCCACTCACCTTAATGTTTGAGATGAGGTTCTGATTCTCTAGTACCTGAGGATTAATTGCAACGAGTAATCCGTCATACCCATTGTTCTGAAGCTGCACTCCAGCTCCCAGGAGTAGGACTTGTGGACTTAGAGCAATCAGGAGAGTCACAAACTTCAGGCCGCAAACAGGGCCTGCATTGTCCATGGGGGTCATGTTGCAGAGAAGCCTCTGGTTCACTCACACTGGGCCTGCTGGGCACATTACGCCAGGTTGTCAGTGCTGGTGTGGATGGCTTCTTCCTGAACTTGGAAGGTCTTAAAATATACGATGAAGGAGGTGCCTTCTTTGAAAAATCTGGGGTGGCTCAATCTGGGACTTGTTTCTACAAGTCCTTTTCCTCTGGGCCATGCCACACTTGCCTGTTCTGTGGCCAAGCTTCCTTCTGAATCATGGTTGGGCAGGAAAACTTCGGCACCTTACTCACTTTCTATCCTCTCGGAAGGAAGATGGGAAAAAAGAAGCTTAAGAGTGAGAGTTCTGGCTGGCTGGGTTAGAAATCGGTGTATCTAGAATCTTCCACCCACTTGCTGTAGAAACACAGAAATCTGTGATTTTCCTCTCCTCGTTTTTTGACAACCTCCTCTATCCATTGGTGCAACTACCTCCTACTGCTTGAAAATCATTTTTTGTTTGTCGTAAGATTCCCCTTGCCTGCTTGTTTGGAAGATTTGGAAATCCATTCTGCAGCCCTGTCCCTAGAGCCCTTGGATGGGGTAGTCTGGGCCAGCTCTCAGCTGATGGCCGGGGGTCAGGTATCAGATATCCCCCAGGGAGGGCCAAGTGCCAGGAGCTAGGCTGCCGTGCAGGCTCCAGGGCCTTCCCTCTGGCCTTACTGCCCTTTGTTTCTGGACCAGGAGGAAGAACAAATTTCTCTTTCAGCAGCTTTCTTGAGGGTAAGGCCCTGACTCAGCCAATCTTCCATTTTGCTGGCCCCTATCACAGCACCTAGTACACATATAGCAGCCTTCACAAATATTTTATGACAGATTAATAATACCTGATAATGACAAAATGCTTTCCAGTTCACAAATTAATTATTAAAATACCCAATGGGGGAAGGGACTAACGTTGATTGGGTGAAAGGGTTAATCATGTTTTTTTCTGTGGGTGACAGAACAAAGGCTGAGATAATCTAAGTGACTTGTGCAAAGTTGGGAGTATAAGCATCATACTGGAATGAGACCCACTGACCCCAAATTCCTTTGTTTTTCACTATATCATGTTCTCAGTTACCAAATCATGCTAGGAATCTTTCTCTCCTAACTTTGTGTATCACAACTCCACATTCAGTGACATCTGTTGTAAAATTCAGGAAAAGGTTTGACTTCTGGGGTTAGAGGTCCACAGAAAGCAAATCTTGAGACTTTCAGCCCCCTGCCCACTCTTTCCTACTGTGGTCTGAAGGTTGCTGGGGAGTAGAGGGCATGTAGCAGGCAGGGAAGCCTATGTCCTGCTCTCCACAGGGATTTCACCAACACTATCTTTTTCCTGTTCTATGGACCATCCTCAGACACAGTACAATGTCATTCTTCCTCCCACAAAGGTTGGAGTCTTCTGAACCAGGCTTTTCATCCTCATCTTTGTCCTGGAAAACAATGAATAACAGATAATATTAGACCAGCTCTTATCATGCAGGCACTTTGTTTATATACTGTAATTGAAGTATTATTATAGTCTTCATTTTACAGATGGAGACTTAAATAGTTTCCATAAGATGGGGAAACTAATAATATCCACCTCATAGCTTTGTTGAGAAAACATTAGTTAATTTACTCAAGTGCTCAGAGCAGTACCTGGCATATAGCAAGCACTATATAAATATTAGCTATCATCATTACCACTACCATACATCGACACATAGAATACCTTCGTCCTTCCCCTTGCTATTTATTGCTTATTAACTTGATGCACTGTGGTGGGCACCTGACATAACAGTGAACAAGGGTTAGTTCTTGTCTCCAAGGAGCTCCCACATGGAGAAGGGGAGATGGTGAGTTATATAAGCAGAAGCATGGAGGACAACTGCTGTCTGCCGGGCAGCATTACACCGGACTCCAGAGGGGATACAGGGAAGATTATCTAAAGGCAGTGACATGGAAGCTGAGACAAAAGGATTAAGCAAGATAGAGTGGATGAGGGTGGGGAGGAGGCTAAATGCCAAAAGCCTAGAGGCGAAGGACTGCTGGGGAGAAGGCAAGAGACTAGAAATGAGACGTGAGAGCTACGATGTTGAAGGAGAGGATTTTCCCCTTGCTGTCCCTCTGCGTGGAATTTCTCTGGCTTCTTTTCTACTTCTTTTTCTGCTTTACCTTCTCATTCCAGATCTGTCCTGAAAGCCTGGCCTGAGCTCCCCAACTAGGTCACATTCTCCTCTTTCATGGTTGCATAACATCAGATAACTCTCCTTTGAAGTGTTATCCTGGGCCCCATGTTACCTTTACATTGTGTAACTGGTTGTTGGCTTCCAGCTATAGGCTGTATGAGAGAAGGGGTGGTGTCTGTTTTTATTCACTGCTTTCCCAGCACCTAGCTCAGTAAACTCTGTTAAATGAATGAATGAATGAATGAATGAGTGGTTGGAGTCAGAAGTAAATAAAAGCCAGGATCATGAAGGAGTCCTGGATTATAGTGTCAAAATGCTTCCCCCTACTTTGTTCCCTGGAAGGCATCTCTCTTGTCCTAGAGTGGTCTCCTCTTTCTCTCTTGACAGGAAGCCCCTGGGTATTGGTGCCCCCCCCCCTCCGGGGTCTTTGCAGAGTGGAATGTCACTGGTCACAACGCAGCAGCCCAGGTTGCTCCCCCTACAACTCAGCAGCTCTGGCTTGTCTTCTGAGGCTGATTCCCAGCTATAGGTTTTTTCCACTCACGCTGTGCCTGGGGTGGAAGGACAGAGGTGTGGCCACTCCAGAGGCGATGCCTGGAACTGTGACTCATCCAGCAGAACAATGCCCTTTGTTTCAACTTTCCTTAGCAGTTTATTTTCTTATTCCAATCTCTTGTGATTTTAAGGGAAAAAGTCACATCACCAAAGCAGTGTACTCAAAATGAAACTTGTGTGTACACTGAGGAGTAGCCTTCGGCCGGCAAGCCTGGAAGTGTCTTCTTGCCGTCATAGGCGCTTGGGTAAGTGGTTCGGTGGCTGAGAGGGCCAGTGAGGACCAACGTCTGGTGTTCTCACTGCCTGTTTATTATCAACAGTGGCAGTGGCTTCCTCAGGACGTGGAGGCTGAGGATGCTGGTTGGCTACAGGGTGCACACAGCTTTAGGAAGAACAGCCACCAGTGAACATCCTTGTCTAACTTCACCTGGGCAATAACCTGAGCAAGCTCACGTAGGCTTTGCTCAGCCTGCGCTGAGTTCAGGCATGGCGTCTGTGCCGTCCACCTGCTTTCTGGCTCTTTGGTTGTAGAACCCAATCTCCAGGTCTGACGACTTTAATGGACTCCAGTTTCATCTCTTATGAGATCACTGGTCATAAACTCATTTTCTCATCCTGGTTTGGGAACACCATTCACTCCCGAAAAGCTTTTCTAGCCTACCCCTCAGAACCCTTGTTGCTGTCAGCAACCAGGGTTGGGGCCCAGCCAGCTAGGCCGTTTTTTCACTGCCTTCCCGTCTTACCAGGCTGACCCTACAGTAGACAAAAACAAAAAGCTGGAGAAGAGTGACTTGACGGAATGAATTAGGAGTCATTATTGAGCAGAGAATCTTCATCTGACAAAGGGTGACTTTTCAACAAAATAAACATTTTATCCCTTCATAAAAAAAAAAAAAATCCAAGGGGAGAAGGGCAGATGGGTGGAGGGAGGGTGACTGGAAAGATCACCTATATGGTCTGTCTAACAAGGGTACAAGTGAATTTTTTTAGAACTAGAGTATAAATGTTTTAACACAATAACTAAGTAAATGACACAAAGTCTATGTTAACCAGTTTGATGAAAATATTTCGAAGTGTATATGAAAACACTACACTGTACCCCATGTTTGCATTAATGTACACAGCTATCATTTAATAAAAAACAAACCAACAAACAAACAAGAACAAAAAACATAGCAGGGTCGGGAATTGAGGTGACCCAGAATAAATCCAGAGTCTGAACTTTTCATTACTGTCATCCTGCCTCTATGTACGTGAACACACATACTATGTTTCCGTCAAGCCTTGCAAATTTCCCTGTTCAGATATCTCTGACATTTCCTCTATTAACCCTTTGGATTAAGATGTCTTTAATTCCTGTTAGAGGGCAATGCAGGATTCTTTTGTGGTAAATTGTGTTCATGAACATGTTGTAATCACAATTTGTTCATTAACATTTGGTTTTATTACTTATATTAAACACATCAAAAAAACTGTGCTTAGTTAGCAAAACAAATACATATTTTAATTTACTGTAATAATAAAGGGGGTTAAAATGAACTATTACAAAAAAAAAGAAATCCAACAGAGACTTTACCTAACAAATGCAAACATTATAACCTCATTGTTTGGACCCTCATATTAATCTGAAATAAAAAATATTCACAGGTCATGTCCATAGATTTTATATTTGAGAAATAGAAATATACTTGAAGTGAAAGAAAATGGGAATCTAATTTTCAAGTGTTTATTTCCATGTTACATAAACTCTAGGAATCTGCTCTGCAGTTATCTGCTTTCAAGAAAATAAGGGTTATTCAATTTCAGTAACCAAAGAATTTAAAACACATCTTTGTTCATTGTCTGAATCTGCAGTTCAACCTGGCACCAGAACAAGCCTGCCTGTTCCTTTTCATGGAGTCCGCTGGTACAGATCCACGGTCAAACTGAATAAAACATCCAGCTGGTGTCAGAGAACTCAGGAGATGTGACAACTTGAGGAATCAAAGAAAGTTTCCGATTGTTTCCTATCAGGCTTTTGTTTCAACAATTTCGTTTGGAAGACGAAAGTATATAGTCTATTGCATGGTTGGGTTATAAAACCCACGGGCCACTTCAGTTTATGCAATGTCTATGAATATAAATCAAAATAGAAGCGAGACAAACTGTAAAGACGAAGAATTTAAACAAATTCAGAGTTTGCCAAGGGCTCAGATGCCACGTTTTATACCTCTCTTATCCCACCTTCTTCACATTTCTACTCATTTTCAAAGCAAAGCCACACAGTGGATGGCCCAGATAGGGTCTGGGAAGCATTTTATTGAATCATCACTGTGCAAAAAGCATGGGGATCAAGAACACAGGTGAAACACAGGAAACGCAAATGGAACACAGACTTGTGCACGACAGGAGAAACCAGCAGCTTTCAGAGATAGCTGCTTGGAATTATGATGATGCAAAGATTCCAAAATGGAATAAAACAGGGATTATCTCACACTGCAAAAGGAGCCACTGAATTTGGATGGTGTGAAGATCTGCCCAGTGTTAAAGGCTTGTGGGCCCCAGACATTATTACAAAGAATCCTCCATTTTTCTAGGATGCTTGGCAGTTGTCAAACTGCTTTTATATATTTTATCTCGTGAGTCACAGGAATTTCTGAATTCTCCCCTGGGAAAATCATTTTAAAGAATAGTAAGGGTAATTATCTTTTTGGAGGATCATTTAAATGAGATGTCTCGAATACAAGACTAAGATGTATCTCATGGATTGTCTAAAATGTACATGTATCCCCTGTGTATCAGTGGAGTGGACTGTGGAATGTAAAGAGCAAGAGATATTCATTTGCTACAGAATCCTGGTCATATCACTTAAACTTTCAAGGCTTGGTTTTATCATCTCTATGATAAATAAGGGGGTTGATCTACTTCTTAATGGTATTATTTTTCCCTCACATTCCTTATCCAATTCACTGGACAATAGCTCAGCAGATTACCTTGTGCACATTCATACATTCATACATAAAAACCCTCCAAAATTTGTCAAAATGAATGGAAAACAAGAGCTACCTATAATGATAACCCAATAAAGAAAATGAGTGAAAGAACATGGACTATTTCTTATTTGTGAAACAGGTATAAAATTGCCTTCTATAAAATACTGTTATATCTATTATATATCGCATACTATGTAGCATCATATAGATGTAAGATAATTACATTATTACTGTTGTTATTTTTCAGGAAGTAAAGAGAAAGCAGAAAGGTAGGGGCACTTTTTAAGGAGATGGGAAATATCCATGGCGACTCAGAGAGTACACGGCGAGGAGTAGGAGGTCTGGACCTCTCTTTCTTGATCTCTCTTTCTGTTTTCTTCTTGCTCTGATTCTGGCCTCAACATGTGTCTGAGACCCTCTGGGGCCTTTTCCTGATGGTTCTGCTGCTCCCAAGGGGTAGAAGGTTTTTTTTTTTTTTCTTTTTCTTTTTGTTCTCTTTCTTCCATTTTTTCTGTTCCTAATACCTCATTTCACCCTACCAGGCCTAGGAAGAACCAGGACCAACTTCAACCAGTTTAAAGATCTGGCAAGTTGCAGCCTTAAAGAAAGATGGAGACTTTACCTCCTTCATGTTTACATGGATGGAGCTGGAACATATTCTTCTTAGCAAAGTATCTCAAGAATGGAAGAAAAAGTATCCAATGTCCTCAGCCCTACTATGAAACCAATTTGTAGCTTTCACATGAAAGCTATAACCCAATTATAGCCCAAGAAGAAGGGGAAAGGGGAGAGGATAGGTGGAGGGAGGGTAATTGGTAGGACCACAGGTAAGGTGCATCTGACAAGGGTACATGTGAAATTTACTAAGTATAGAATATAAATGTCTTACTAAGAAAATGCCATGAAGGCTATGTTAACCAGTTTGATGAAAATATTTCAAATTATATATAAAACCAACACATTGTATCCCATGACTGCATTAATGTACACAGCTATGATTTAATTAAAACAAAAAAAAGAAAAGGATCTGGCAACTTGGGTATTAGGGCTCTCTCTTCTGTTCTTGGGGTGCAGGTGTCCAGGACTCTGAATCTCCAGACAAAATTCTCAGCAAACAGTAGTGACCAGCGTGGACCTCCCTTCCAGCGTCCACCAAAAGCTATTTAAAGCACTTTTCAAATTTCATTGTACCTGAGAATTACCTGTTCAAATGCAGATTAGTAGGTCAAGGTGAGAGCAGTACCAAGCTCCCATACATTTCCAATGTAAATAGAAGTTAATTTATGACCAATAGAGCCTTTGTTTTATTTTATGACTACCAGTAAAAGATGAATTATGAATTAATAATGAATGCTTAATTTTAGCTCTATCAATGATATTTTAATAAATGAGGATTCCCCACAAAGAACCAGTAGATCATTATGGTGAACATTAGTAATTTATACTAAGCTTAATGTGACCCAAATATTTATTTATGGGGCTGAAGCCGCTGGTCCTTGGGCCACTCTTGGAGCAGACCCTATATCAGAAGAGCTCCCAGAAAATGCTGAGGTAGTTACTTCACGATTTCAGCCCTTACACCAGAAAGAGGCAGTCTATGTGGTCTTTAAACATATTTTTACCTTCTATGGAAAAGACTTGTGTTTTCTTCAGAATTCAGGAAAAACACATTGCATTAGTTATGTGTTTTAATGGTAATACTATTGTTTAAATATTCTTTGTAAAGAAGCAATTGCAAACTACCATCTTTTAAAAAACCCAGATATGTAGATTTTAGGTTCTTAAATTTCACAATCACATCTCTATCATTAAAGCCCCGCTTCAGATTCAGTCCTTCCACTTTCTTGTTGACTGTCTGGGGAGGCCTCACAAATAAGATTATCAGGCGTGAGGGAAGGAATTGTGCAACTACTTGAGAGAAAAATTGAATGGACAGACAGAAAGTAAATTGGAAGCGCCTGTGGCTGGCTGCTACTGGAGCACAGTGGGCCCCGGAGAGTGTGGTGAGTTCTTGTGGGGAGAGGGCCCTGGGCCTGGAGGTGCTGAGGCCTGGGCAGCCAGGGTGAGATCATGCAGTTTGTAGCTCATGGGAAACGCTGGAGTTTACTCTGAAAAATGGGAACTCAGTGGTGGATTTGGAGAAGTGACACAATCCGACTTTCAGATGTTTTTGTAAGGATCACTTTGCTGTGTGGAAAATTGATGGGAGGAGGCCAAGGGTAGGGAGGGCAGCTGGGGTGTGTTGCTGTGTTGCCATGAGGCACGGAGACAGACAGAGCTCAGACCACAGTTTGAGCTGTTTTCTTTTATTCCGCTCCCCCCCGCCCCCCGCCCAGCTCCCGAGGAATTTTCTTTCCCTTCTGCATTGACTATTTTTGCTGTGTGTGAAATAAAAGCCTTTCAGCTTGTACAGTTATTAAGGGGGGACCCAGGTCATATGTTTGTTGCCCAGAAGGGCCTAACATACTGCTGACTAACAAGAGAAGAGATTAAAAAAAAAAACAGTGACATGAAAATAACCTGAGTTCTGTAGTCACCTTTAGTTAAATGATATAAAAATAGAGTCCAAGTTTAAGCTCTTAACAGGGCTGCCTGCACTTCTCAGGACTTCATCCATTCATGCTCCATGAATGGTAACTGTGGTTATTATTAATCATGTAATTCTCAGCATTGTCAGCTGGGGTTCCCTGGCTCCTCAGAGGCAGGTATAATTGGCTTTTATCTGTGTCAGTGCTGTGGCCTGTGGAAGACCAAGCCCTCTCCTAGATTTCCTCAACGTCCTGAACTCTTGACTTTCTTGAAACTCCTGCCTCGTAGATCCACACCTGCTGACCTGGTGCTTTACTATGTTGTTTGAAGTGCAGTGTTTGGAGTTTTCCAAATTGTGTTTGTGAGCAATTTAGACTTGCTTGAGGAGTTCATCGAGAAGGCCTGAAAGATATTTGTGTTGCAGAAAAAAAATAAAACTTTTATCAGTCACTGAAAGCGCTGAATTCTTTAAATAAATCTCTGCAAAAGTGGAAGCTCCCTTGGTTGGCCTCTTTCTACCTTGAGAGATCTTTACCTCTCATTCTCATTCTCTCTCTCTCTCTTTTTCTCTCTCTCCTCCCTTTCTCTCTTTTCCTTAATTTGAAGAGCAAAACAAACCAATTAACCAACCACAGAATCTCTGCCTGGCCTGGCTTCTCTGAATCCTGGGTACCACTCACCCCCAAACCAGGCCGGACAAGAGGGAGTCTTAGCAGGAGCTGTGGTACTAGGTCTACTTTGGTGTAGGTGCTTGTCTTCATGCGTCCTGCAGATGGCGCTCCAGCTCGTCTCAATTTCTCTCAATTCAAAGTCAAAATATTTTCTCTTCTACCATTCCTTCCCTTTATTTCAACACGTTGGTTCTGTTCTCTGAAGTTGCGATTTTCCTTTTAACTACCTGGGCATAGCCAAAGTCACTGTCCTTGCCATAACCCACAGTGCCTAGCTTTCTACCTTGATCCCAGTTTTTTGGAATACCTATTCTTTTCAGAGTTTTGTGTTTATTTCAAGAATTTTGGTTGTGACTTGCTTGAAGATTCCAATGAAGGTCTCACTTAAACCGAAATTATCTCTGATATTTCTTAATTTCTTATTACTCACCAATTCTTCTTGTGTCTCCTATATAAGTACCTTCTTTGCCTTTTAAAATTCTCTTCCAAAAAGGCCAGGGAGCAATGTTAAAAAAATGATCAGTATGCATTTTTTCACAACATAGATGTTTTTATATTTTCTCCACTAGGAAGTAATGGGATACTTTTTGAGTGGGTATTCTTTAGAGTCACATAACTAGGAAAAAGAATAGAAAAATCAATTCTTTGATGCAATGCCACAGTTGGTTACTAAAAATATGACAGTTTTAAAAACAAAAAAGGACAATGGGTAATATATTTTATCCAAGATCAAATACTAATATTACATAAAGCTTTAGGAGTATTTTAAAAACAATGGTTATAAGTAACTGGCACATATTTGAAAGGAAACTTTTCAAGGAGCATTTTGCCTTTTTTAACCTAGGATAAAAGGATACATTTGTTTTAATATCATAATTTACACTAAATGTCATTATATCACACACATGCTTTCTCTCCACTTGGATGAGTTATCCTAATATAGATTATGGCAATATATATCTACTATACAGTATACTTATTAAGCAGAAGACAAAGCTAAAATATTAAAATTCCAGAGTATAAGACTATATTAAAATTTTCTGCCATTTCTGTTTTCAGTTATATTAACTTCTATTGGCATTGATCTGCTAATGCCATCTTCATGTGGAAGCCAGGGTTAAATGGTTAAGCGATTTGGCTTTGAAGATGGTTTTCCTGGATTGAAATCCCTGGGCTGCCTCTTACTAGCTGTGTGAACTTGGGTAAGTTATTAAACATCTTCATGCCTCAGTTTCTACATCTGTAAAGTTGATATAATAACCAGTACCTCTAGTGATTAAAATTATATCTAGGCCAAAGTAAGAGTTAAATAGACATTTATCTCTATTAATTTGCAGTCAGTCTTCCATGCAAGTGGAATCTGCTAGGCTACTGCTAGTCTCTTACCCAATAGCCATCCCCCTCCCTCCTTTCTTGCCGGCAGAACTCATCTTCCATGGCAGAGGTCAAATGTCTGATGCTCATTTTTCCAGTCCTCCCTTATATTGGGGCATATATGTGTGTGACCTGACCCCAGAAAATACAACCCAAGGAGAAGTCTGCTAGAAGGAGGGATGTGCAGAAAGAGGTGGTGTTGGGATTGTTTATAGAAAAATATTTCATCCCTGAAAAGACTAAGAATGTTTGGGAATACCCCATCCTTCTTTCTTATAATGATGCCGGAAGCTGAAGGATGTTCTGTGACTGGCAGGTGAAGAGGGAGGAGGGCAGACAAAAACTGAAGGGTAGTAGAGCTGACAGGCAGAAAGAGCCTGCATTTCCTGCTGGCACTGGTGCCAGCTGGGCCACCCTGGGAGTGCTCAGCTCTAGAATTCTTACTGGGTGAAGTCATGAAAACTCCTATTCTTTAAGCCATCTTTAGTTGGCTAAAAGAAGTCCTATCCTGTTACTTCCAGTCCAAACTGTTAACAACTGATAAAAGCACTTAAAAAAATAGGCTCGGCACCTGTAGCTGAAGCAGTTAAGGCGTCAGTCACAAACACCAGAGCTAGTGGGTTCAAATCCAGCCAGTCTGCCAAACAACGACAACTACAACCAAAAAATAGCCCGGTGTTGTGGCAGGCACCTGTAGTCCCAGCTACTTGGGAGGCTGAGGCAAGAGAATAGCTTTAGCCCAGGAGTGGGTGACAGCTTGAGGCTCTGTCTCAAAAAAATAAAAAGAAAAAAGAAAATAGCATCAACATGTCTAAAAAGTGCCAATCTATGTTTGAAAACATGTCCAAATAATGTTTTAATCTGTAAATTATATAATATTTTGATGAACACATTCATATCATTTTTAGCTCCTAACAATGATTGTTCTCTTCCATACAAAAGGGTTGTGTTTAGTTTAATAAGCTGGGGGGAAGGACTTATTGAAAAATGTCCATCTAAAGTAGATAAGCATATATTTGTATTTAAAAAAGAGTGGGTTGCTGTGAGCTAGGCTGAAGCCTAGGCAACACAATGAGACTCTGGTTCAAAAAAAAAAAAATTCTGGAGCAGTCTTATGCATAGTAACTAAAAACTGCAAACAACCTAAATGTCTATTGGCAGAAGAATTGATAGGCAAATTGTGGTATATTCATAATGGAGTAATAGCAATAAAAAGGACCAAACTATGAAAATATGCAACAATATGGATGAGTACAACTAGATATGGAGAGAGAATGAAAGGAGCCAAACAGGAAAGCATATATATTTTATGATATCATTTATACAAAGACTAAGAATAGTCCAAATTAACCTCTAGGAATAGAAATTATAAAGTAGTTGTCTTGAGAGGGTGATGTGCATGGGGCAGGGGTATAGATTTGGGTAATTGACAGGATTTGGACATAAACTTTCTGGGCTGATGCCAATATTTTAAATCCTGTTTCAGGTAGCATTTTTATGGACGTATATAATTGTAAAAACTCACATTGTGAATATTTAACATCTGTGGACTTCATTGAATATCAATGATACCTCAATTTAAAAGTAGCCTACAGTCATCAGGAACTAAGTAGCCATGGAAGGCAATGGAATTGCTTCCCTTTGGTGGGAATGACTGGAATGAGCTTGCTATTTATGATTGCAGAAGGGGGCTTGTAGAAAAGTGTGATAAATTCTGAGGTCCGGAGCTCCTATGGTTGCTTTAAAACTTTATTAGATGCTGGGATGACATATCCAAATAAAGTATTAATGTTGTGAAGAGTCAACTAATAAGGTAAGTCTAATAAATAGACACATTAGATCGTTAATGTAAAAAATTAAGGCATCAATTGGGCAGGCATTAGGTCTTGAGAATTATACTGTTGCAGGAAGACGAGGCCCAGTGGAGAGAAAGAGCAGCCAAACACCATGCTTATAAGTGGAAGGGCTTTATTCACCAGCCAGGAGCTTACAACATAGAAGAATTCCAAATGACCGCATTCCCAGACTGGCTTGGTCTTTCCCTTTTTATTGACCATCAAAAAGTTCCATCTTACAGTCACCCTTCTCACTGGCCAGTTTGAATCAAGCAGGAGATGCTATTCCAGCCCCTACAGAACTACAGGATCTCACAGAACTTGGAAATTTCCAAGTTTCAGGAAGTTAAGTTTGCAGATTCCCAAGAGCTGAGTCACCTTTGAGAGGACCCTGCAGGTGTATCCTTGTGGTTTCCTTGAGAAGACTTGTTCTCCTAGACTTCACCCTTCTCAGGTATCCTCTCTCAATACTGGAGAAGTTTGAGTGTGTTTGGATAGTTCGTTCATCTTAATACATAGGCCCTACCAAGCTTTTTGCTTTCTGAAGAACTCCTGTCTTATGAAGCTGGCGTTGTCTTCCTTGAAAATTCTTCTAAGCACAGTCGAATGTCACTGACAGACATTACATGTGTTTACAGTGATTTGGCAAGGCCAGTGATTATCAATAATATTTCAACTTACTAGTGCAATGTTAGGTGTATAATGTTATTTATACACCTGTTGTTGTTTTTTTTCTTTTGAGATAGACTCTCACTGTGTTGCCTTTGGTAGAGTGCCATGGTGTTACAGCTCACAGCAACCTCAAACTCTTGGGCTTAAGTGATTCCCTTGCCTCAAACCCCCAGTAGCTGGGACTACAGGCACCCACCACAACGCCTGGCTACTTTGGGGTTGCAGTTGTCATTGTCGTTTAGGAGGCTCTGCCTGAGCTGGAACCTTCTAGCTTCGGTGTATGTGGCTGGCGCCCTAGTCATTGAGCTACTGGCACCGAGCCAAGCATTCTTACTTATTAGGAGTACTTCCACACCTTGGTAATGACTCACACAGAACTCACCTTGCTACTTTATAATCGGCTCTTTGCCTTGCCCTGTATCAGTAGCTAAGATGTGGAAGGGCCCAAACCTTGCTTTCTATTTTCCTGTCAATTAATTTTTATAATAAAAGTAAATATTATCCATTATTGTTTTTTAATCCCAGCATGTCTTCTATGATTCAAAAGAAAACAGAACTCCATAAAAGACAAATTATAGATAAAGAATTTATTCAATGAAAAGTAGACAGATGACTACTTTTTTGTTGAGATAGTAAGGCACTCTGCTTAATTTGTAGGGAATGCATGCAAGTTTCAAAGACTGTAATTTGGACAGGCATTATATGCAAAAACATGCTGACAAATTTGATGCATATGAAGGATTGTGTAATAAGGACAAAATAGGGGAACTGGGAAAAAATGTCTTATTCAACAAAATTTTATTTAAAGAATTACAACTCAGATTTCATCATAAAATGTAGTTCTGTTGTAGCATATTTAATAGCAAAAAAAATGAAAACCATTTACTGTGAATTTATTAAACAATGTATGGAAATCAAGGCAGATATAATTTGTCCTGGAAAAAAAGGGGGGTATTCTAAAAGCAGTTTGTCTCACCAGTCTATATACAGGCGAATTGAAGAAATAGGAAAATCTATCCAAATAAGTTTGGAGAGTTAAGTTGCTAAGTTAAAATAGTATGTTTACTGATATAAGACAGCATGGATGATACTAATAAGGCTCAACTTGCCATTTTTATTAGAGATACTGATGATGAATATAATATCACTGTAGAAGTGGCTTCTTTAGTACTGTTAAAAGACACAAGAAAATCAAGAGATTTATAAAAAGCAGTAAAAAAATGTGGGAAAGCAATTTTCTTCATCCACTTTCAACATATCTGGCATAGTTACCTCTGGCAATGATAGGTAACAAAGTGACTTGTAAAATAGAAGACAATGCAATTGCTGCCCCCAACTCACATTTGATGAAGTATCATTGCACAGTACTTCAAGAGAATTTATGATCAAAAGCTTTGGTTAACATCATGCAATCATCAAGGCTGTGCATTTCATAAAGACAAGGGATTGGGCTCGGTGCCTGTGGCTCAAGCGGCTAAGGCGCCAGCCACATACACCTAAGGTGGTGGGTTCAAATCCCCAGCCCTGGCCCGCCAAACAACAATGATGGCTGCAACCAAAAAAATGGCCGGGCGTTGTGGCAGGCGCCTGTAATCCCAGCTACTTGGGAGGCTGAGGCAGGAGACTCGCTTGAGCCCAGGAGTTGGAGGTTGCTGTGAGCTGTGATGCCATGGCACTCTACCCAGGGGAATAGCTTGAGGCTCTGTCTCAAAAAAAAAAAAAAGACAAGGGATTGAATCATCAGCAATTCCAAGAATTCCTTAAAAATATTGATGCTGACTATGGTGATGTTATTTACTTTTTGGAATGTTGAAAAGATTTTTATGATTTGCAACCTTATCAAGTCATTTATGGTATCAAAACCCAAATTTGTGCCAGATCTTGACAATGAGAACTGGCTTACAGATTTAGCATTTTTAGTAGATTTAACTACTCATTTAAACGACTTAAACATGCATGTGAAAGGTGAAATAAGGAATCCTTCTATCCCAAAATTTATTAACCAACCAGATTTTAGGAACAGATTAGATTTAGATTGTGCTGGATGTCGTATTTTCTTTACTGGGACAATTAAGTTAAAATAATCAATTTGAAAGAATCTTATATATTTTTAAGAAATCTGACTTTGAGATTTTGCGAAACTTCCCTTGAATGTCTTAGAAAGGTGGTTACAACTAATACCAATACAATTTAATTAGGCCGTTTTCATAAAACGGGCATAATTCCTGTAGAGTTATTTCTTAACCATGACAAATTAGTATAGTTAGCTAGAATCCTAGGTTAGTGCTGGAAAGGCCCTGGAAATTGTTCGTTTTCCTTGTCCCAACTCCACTTGTGTCCCTCCTCAGTTTTCTTCTGAGATGAGAAACCTGGCCCAGAGAAGTTAACTGACTTGCCGAAGGCCACAGTCCATCAGTGACAGCAGCACTTTTCAGCACTGGCATATATGGAGCAATTTTGAATACACTTGTAACTCTAACTTTTCACTGAGGCATCACAGTACTGGAGGGAAAAAAAGTGAAATCATCAACAGGAAACATTTTTTAGCTAAACCAATAATTAGGTAGCAGCATGGTGCGGTTTAAATACTCAGTTGATGGTGGCTCTATTTGTGAACTTAACGCGTTCGTCTACGATTTTTAACATAAAGTTGAGCCGCAGAACAAAGTGTTTTGTTTTTCCAAATAAAATCTTGACTTGGTTGTTCAGGAATTTACAAGCCATAAACTAGCTGGCTGTAACGCAGATATGAAAGAACTTGAGGTCTGAAAAGGATCTTGGAGAACACCTTTCCGATTCCCTCATTTAGCACGGGAAAACCCGAGGCCGTGGGAGGGATCTCAGCTAAAACTTTAATACCATACATTCAAAACCAGGTTTCTTCCAGTCCCAGTTGCCTTCACTTTTTCAGATCTCTCCTTCAGAAAGCAAAAGCAGGGGACTTCCAGTCAAGCGTCAGAGAAATCAGAAGAAATAGCCGTATTTCCCTTCTTGTTAAGTTCAGATATGGTTTTCGGTAACTAGTCACAGTGCCGTCCTTTTTGTAAGCAAAAATCTTTAAAAAACTAAAAAGTTTATCGGAAAAACTACAACGGACACCCAGCTCCTGGCCCGTGTCCCGCCCCCTCACTCCCGCCAATAGTAACAGGCGCTGCGCGCGCTTTCCCAATTGGCTGCGCAAGTCGACGGGTGGGCGGGGCGGCCGTTGCCAGAGAAGCCACTTGCCGGTTGTTACCGCCGCTATTCTTCCGCTGGCTTCGTGCCGGGCACTTTTCTTGGATTTCGCCGGCTTCCCGCCTCGCGTCCGTGGCTTTCCTGCCTAGTCTTAACCCACTGCCCAGCCCCTGTGTCCCGCTTCCTCCTAGCAGACTCAGGGCTGTAAAGCACAGGTACGCTTCCCGGGGTTTCCACTACCGCCTTGATGGCGCCTCCGGCCCTTTTTCTGTAATCTCGGCGGCGGCGGGATGACGTCACGGAGACGTGCTGACGCAGCGGCGGGCGCGTTGGGGCGCCTTTTGGGTGGGGGCTTCTGTGGAAAGGTTGGTTGCAAAGCAGCGTGTACCGGCCGGCTGCCTTTATCGCGCGTGGACGGTGATGGGCCCGAAAGTGAAGGGCCCTCCCCGCCGCCTGCATCCCCTCGGCTTCCCCAGACCCATTCCCTGGTCGGCAAAGAGCCAGCGAGACCTTGACACCCCTCAGGGCAGCCCTTAGAGTGAGGTGGGCTTGTCCGGAAGGAAGCCCTGACCGGGCGGTTCCCAGGTGTGGCAGCGTTTCTTTCTGAAATAGTGCTCTCTCAGTCCTTCGGCTGTCTATCCTAGATCATGGAGCCTTGAGGCTGCATAAATGAGGCGTATTCCAGAAAGCCTCGGAAAATAATTTCTTCTGCAGGATCCCTCTAGTATCCAGCTCCTCTCTAAAACCCCTTTAGTGCGCGATTGGCTTAGGGCCCCGGGAAGCGCTGGATGCTGACTTGCCTTTAGTCCCAGCCCTGCCACTGGCTCAGCAGTGTTTTTTGTTTGTTTGGAGACAGTCTCACTTTGTCTCCCTGGGTGGAGTGCTGTGGCGTCACAGCAACTTCAAGCTCCTGGGCTCAAGAGATTCTCTTCCCTCAGCCTCCCAGGTAGCTGGGACTACAGGCGCCCTCCACAACGCCCGCCTATTTTTTCTGTATTTAGTAGAGACGAGTTCTCAACTCTTGCTCAGGCTGGTCTCGAACTCATGAGCTCAGGCGATCCACCTGCCTCCACCTCCCAGTGTTAGGATTACAGGTGTGAGCCACCGCGCCCAGCCAGTGGTGTGTTCTTGTGCGGGTCATTTAACTTTATTTCTGGCTTCAGTTTACCTATCTGTATAATAGGACAGTAATAATCACTATAAATAGTAAAATATTAAGTGAACGCAGTACCATATATATGGTACTGAATATAAGTGGTTAGTGAGTGATGATGGTACTTGCTTACTGTGAAAGCTATAACCAGACTGTGGCTGCTGTTGGAGATAAAGTTGAATTTGAAGGCAGTTTTCCCCTCTCCTAATGCATAGTAAGGTTTCAAGTGTATTTGAATGCATGAGGTTCTTGGAGTCGTTTTAAGCACCACTTCACTAGTTATGGTTAAAGGAAAAAACTGCAGAAAGCCTATCTTCAAATAGGCAGAAAGCCTATTTTCAAATTAGCTTGACATTGTTCTGTTTATAGTAAGAATATCATGATCATGTCTGTAATTCATTTTTTTGCTTATTTTTACTGTTAGTTTTACAATTGATGTGTATTAATAGTATAGTTTTTGTATCTCAAGCACCCAAAGATATGAGAAAATGGCTTTGTAAATTTTATTATTCATTGTGTTTGCTTTGTGCAAATGAATTAGACTCAAGGGGGTTGAGTATAGCAGTAACATTGAAGTAACATCAGGTCCCGCCCTCCCCCAGCATGTTGGAAGTCAGTGATGGTTTTGCCCTGGTCTCAGGTTTAGTAGTTCTCAGTCAATTTAGGACTACATTGATGATGATTTGCAATAATTATAAAAGAAATAAATAGATACTGCAAAATGTTTTGTGAAGTTGTTTTGCACAAATAACTGAGCCTTGCAGTTAGTTTCAGGAATGGTGATTAATTTAGGATTTTTTTTTTTTTTTTATTGTTGGGGATTCATTGAGGGTACACAGAAATAGGTTACATTGATTGCTTTTGTTAGATAAGGACCCTGTTATAATTGTGCCCTGTCCCCAAAAGGTGTACCACACCCCTTGTCCACCCAGCCCCTCCCTCTTTTCCTTTCTCAGCTCTCCCTATCCCCCGCTGTGTAGTAGGGCACTAATTGTCCTCAAGTCAGAATTGAGTTCATAGGATTCTTGCTTCTCCATTCTTGTGATGCTTTACTAAGAAAAATGTGTTCCACATCCATGCAGGTTAATACAAAAGATGTAAAGTCTCCATCTTTTTTAGTGTCTGTATAGTATTCCATGGTATACATATACCATGGCTTGTTAATCCATTCCTGGGTTGGTGGGCATTTAGTCTGCTTCCACATTTTGGCTGTAGTAAACAGTCTAGTTCAAGTGTCCCTGGGGTAAAAAGAATTTTTTTCTTCTGGGTTGATGCCCAGTCATGGGATTGTAGTATCAAATGGGAGGTCTAGCTTGAATTCTTTGAGGGTTCTCCATACTGCCTTCTAAAAGGGTTATATTAGTTTGCAATCCCACTAGCAGTAAAAGTGTTCCCTTCTCTCCACATCCACGCCAGCATCTGCAGTTTTGAGCCTTTGTGATGTGGGCCATTCTTACGAGGGTTAGATGATATCTCAAGGTGGTTTTGATTTGCATTTTTATAATAATTAGGACATTGAGCATTTTTCATATGTTTGTCAGCCATTTTTCTGTATTTAGAGAAGGTTCTATTCATCTCTCTTGTCTAGTGATCTAAGGGGTTGTTGGCTCTTTTTATGTTTATTAATTTGAGTTCTCTGTAGATCCTAGTTGTCAAGCTTTTGTCTGATTCAAAATACGCAGATATCCTTTCCCAATGTGTAGGTTGCTTTTTTGCTTTGGTTGTCGCCTTAGCTGTACAGAAGCTTTTCAGTTTCATTAAGTCCCCTTTGTTTTTGCTATTGCAATTGCCGTGGAAGCCGTCCATCCAAATGGGGGCAGAGGAAGTGCAACTCTCTCTTTTTGCTGATGATATGATCTTATACTTAGAGAAACTCAAAGACTCAACCACAAGACTCCTGGAAGAGTTCAAAAAATTCAGTAACATCTCAGGATATAAAATCAATAGCCTTTATATATGCCAATAACTGCCAAGCTGAGAAGGAAATCAAGGACACAATACCCTTCTCAGTAGCTTCAAAGAAAATGAAATACCTAGAAATACATCTCACAAAAGAGGTGAAGGACCTTTATAAAGGAAACGAACCCCTAGGAAAAGAAATAGTAGAAGATATTAGCAAATGGAAGAGTACATCATGCTTATCGCTGGGAAGAATCAACATTGTTAAAATGTCCATACTTCCCAAAGTAATCTACAGATTCAGTGCTATCTCTATTAAAATACCAACATCATACTTTCAAGACTTGGAAAAAATAATTCTGTGTTTTGTGTGGAACCAGAAAAAAACCCGAATATCCGAGACAGTTCTTAGAAATAAAAACAAAGCTGGGGGCATTGGCCTACCAGACTTTAGACTGTACTACAAGGCCACAGTGATCAAAACAGCATGGTATTGACACAAACATAGAGACTTATACATTTGGAACCAAATAGAAAACCAGGAGATGAAACAAACCGTCTTACAGCCACCTAATCTTTGATAAACCAAACAAGAACATACACTGGGGGAAAGAATCCCTATTCAATAAATGGTACTGGGAGAACTGGATATCCACATGTAAAAGACTAAAACTGGACCTGCACCTTTCTCTATGCATAAAAATTGATTCACGATGGATAAAAGACCTAAATCTAAGGCATGAAACAATTAAAATCCTCAAAGAAAGTGTGGGGAAAACACTGGAAGATATCAGCCTGGAAAATGACTTTATGCTTTTTTTTTTTTTTTTTTAAGATGAAAAATTTTCTCCAGGAGGCTGTGGTGGGTGGATTGCTTGAGCTCAAGGGATCCATACCAGCCTGATCAAGAATGAGACTGTCTCTACTAAAAATAGGAAAACTAGCCAGGTGTTGTGGTGGGTACCTGTAATCCCAGTTACTTGGGAGGCTGAGGCAAGAGGATCACTTGAACCCTAGAGTTTGAGGTTGCTGTGAGCTGATACCATATCACTCTACCAGTGTGACAGTGAGACTCCATCTCAGAACAAAACAAAAAACCATGAAAAATTTTAAAGAAAACATCTGGCGAGGAAGCAGCCCTAACAGTGAATCAAAGGGGTCCCAAGTTAACACAGCCCCCAAATACCTGCAAGTGCAGGTATTACTTCATTCTGTTTTAATTTCATCATAGTGTTGGCTAGCAGAGGATATTCTCATTTTATAGAAGGGAAAAGCAAGGCCCCCAGTATGGCTAACTATTGTCCATATCAAATGGCTAGTAGGGATTAAGAACTGACATTTTATGAGTCTGGCTCAGTATTCTGTTATTTTAATGTGCTGCTTCTGGGTCATCAAAGAATAGTTATGTTGTGTTCATTCTGCCTGTATGCTGGGAAGGAAGGAAAGGAGGAAATATTAAAAAGATATTCTTCAAAATGATCTAAATTAATTTTGGTATTTCAATGGATAATATAGAATTATCTAGAAATTGCTTACATGTGGAGCAATGGGTAGATAGAGGGTTGTATTCATATGTATGTGATCATTTCTTTCTGTGCTGATCTTGTTTTCCTGTCATTTTCTGATTCCTTCATTGTTTTTCATGTTTCTGTCATAAGTGGAAGCAATTTTTATTTGGTGTCTTCACACTTTGTTAATAGGAGAAGAATATTTAAATTTTAGCTCCCCGGCACCCTGGTGACCAGTTTCATTGCTTCCACTTTCCTCATTTCCACCTGCCTAGTCCATTCTTCAAATAACCACTGGATTGATCTTTTAAAAATGCACTTGTGGTGATACTGGAATTTCATCTTCAGTAGGTTCTTGGTCTCGGAGATTCGAAGAATGAATCCACAGACCACAGGTCAGTGGTCAGACAGGGTTTATTTACAGAAAAGAAAAGAATACAAAAACACCAAAGCTTCTGCAGAGAGAACCCAGGTGTGTATGGGGCAGCTCTCTGGCTCTCTGTCTCTCTGGGCTCTTTGTCCAGGGGTGTGTATGTGTGTGTGTGTGTGTACATATATATATATGTATAATCCCATGATATCTGCTATAGTTACATTTAGCCAGAACTCAGTAGCAACTAAATGGCTACAATCCTTTCATTCAGGCCTAGGAAACTTACATGAAATTGACCAGGCCTAGGAAAGGCTCCAGCCTGCTGGTTGCTCTGTCAGCTACTGCTGGATCAGTACTGCCAGGGTTGAGGTGGCAGGCCCTCTAGCTCAGCTCAGCTCAGCTCAGCTCAGCTGGCTACAGAGACACCTGTCCTCTATCAGTGGGTCAGGTGCGGTGGCTCACGCCTGTAATCCTAGCACTCTGGGAGGCGGAGGCATGTGGATTGCCTGAGCTCAAGAGTTGGAGACCAGCCTGAGCCAGAGTGAGACCTTGTTTCTAAAAAAATAGCTGAGCATTGTTGTGGGCACCTGTAGTCCCAGCTACTTCGGAGGCTGAGGCAAGAGAATCGCTTTGGAGTTTGAGCTTGCTGTGATATCAACAGTTCTCTACCGAGGGCCACAAAGTGAGACTCTGTCTCAAAAAAAACAAAACAAACAAACAAAACCAAAAATGCACTTGTGATTTATCATTGCCATGTTCAAATTATTTAATGTTCTGTTGTAACCTTGGGGGAAAAAATCCAAGCTCTTGAGCGTGGCATACAGTCAGAATGTCTAGCTTCCTCTTACCACTTTTGTGAATCATGTCTCCTCGTGATTCCCTGCCCCTGCCAGTTCAGGACCATCTGTCCCAGTGTCTTTTCGCTTCCTTTTTGTGTAGCTCAAATGTGTTGTGTAGGACTCGCCTGAATTTCCACTTCTGCTGGGAAGCCTCCCAGGAACCTGCCAATGAGCCCTGGGTGTCCTTTGCATGCTTTGGTGGTACCCCCAGAGTCCCCTGTCACGGCCTTTAGCACAGTGGATTTTAGTGGTCTGGTCAAGATCTGTCTGCACTCTCTTTAGACTTGTAGTCTGTGCCTTCAAGTAGCTCCACCTTATTCATTCCTCATTTCCTTGTACAGAACAGTTTTCAACTTCTGAATCTAAATTTAATTTATGAGTACAGTTAAAACCCAACAAATTCAGACAAATTTGCGTGTTACTTTTGCTTTGTATATTTTTTATATATATTTACATTTTAGTATCTTACAGCTTTTAGTTCAAAACTGAGTTCCACCAACCCTCCTTACTTGTAATCATATTTAACCTTTCTAAGACTTGGTTTTCTTAGCGATAGCTTTTGGATATTTTTTCCTAACACTTTATTTTAAAAATTTCAAAATATCATGTTGGCACTACCTGCATTGCTTTTTTATAGTTTGAGTCAAACTTACAAGGGTACCTGTTACATAGGTGGTGTGTATTATACCTGTTAGGTGGGACTTCACCTGTCCCCTGTTCCCCGCTCCCACCTGCTTCTTTTCCACTGAGTTTCACTTCCACCTGTGTCCATGATTGTTGAACGAGTGGTTCCAGTTTAGTAGTGGGTATGTGCAGTTTTTCCATTCTTGGGATACTTCAATTAGAAGAATGGTCTCTCTCCAGTTCCATCCAGGTTGTCACAGGATGTGTGTGTTCACCATTTTTCTTATGTCTGAGTAGTAGTACTCCATGGTGTACATAATATTAATCCACTTGTGTGCTGATGGGCTTGGGATGATTCCACATCTTTGCAATTGTGAATTGTATTGCAGTAAATGTTGGAGGGCAAGTGTCTTTTAATAAAATGACCCTTTTTCCTTTGGATAAATTCCCAATAGAGAGTTTGCTGGATCAAATGGTAGGTCTACTTGTAGCTCCCTGAGGTGTCTTCATGTTGTTTTCCAAAAAAGTTGTACTAGTTTGCAGTCCCACCATTAGTATATGAGTGTTCCTTTCTGTATCCGTGCCAACATCTGTTGTTTTGGAACTTTTTGATAAACACCATTCTCACTGGAGTAGGTGATACCTTATTGTGGTTTTGATTTACATTTGTCTGGTGCTTAGCTTTTGGATATTTAATAGGGACCTTCTCAAGCTTTTTGTGAAATAATGTTTACAAGGTCAGTCATTGCCCTGCTCAATAAACTGCAGCAGTTGTCCTGATGTTGAAGGAAAGGAAAATGCTTTTTGAACACTTTGGTCTAGTGTTTCCTGGGTAAGTGGGGTCTATATGGGGCCTCCGTCATCTCAAGAGTGTCCTGGTGTGAACAATAAGTGATTTAGTCACCCTAACTTACAATTATTTGAGAACCTAATCTATGCCCCCCAACTGTTAGGTAATTTTTGAGGGTAGAGAGTGATGGGTGTGATACTTATCTTCACAGGGTTAGTAGTGAGTTTTTTTAAAAACTAAAATATGAGCATTTATTGAACAATTAAATTCTAAACTATATGATCCTAAAAATACTGTTAGTGTAGAGTTCTTGGTGGAATTGATAAGAGGGGAATTTGGGCCTTGAAGTACATGTCCTATGTATACAGGTCCGTTATTCTTGCTGTTACCTTTTCTCCTCATTATCCAGTCTGAAGCCCAATTTATTTATTTATTTTTGTAGTTTTAAAACATTTTTAATTATGGATACCTAGTGGTTATATATCTTTATAGTGTACATGTGATGTTTCAGTATAAGCCTACGATGTGAATTGATCCAGAGTAATTGGGGTATCCATCACCTTTGGCATATAGCATTTCTTTCTGTTAGGAATCATTAGGTTCTGTTTTTTTAGTTAAAGTGTACTCTAACTTACTGATTATAGTCACTTTGTTGTGTTATCATATATCATTCATTCTATCCATCTAACTATATTATTGTACCCATTCACTGTCTCTGCTTTATTCTCCTCCCACTGCCTTTCCCAGCCTCTGTTAACCATCATTATACTCCTTTGTCTCCATGAAATCAATTATTTTTAATATTTAGCTCCCCCATACAAGTGAAAACATTTCACATTTGTCATTCTTTACTTGGCTTATTTCACTTAACAATGTTCTTATCCATGTTGTTTCACATGGAAGAATTTTTTCCTTTTTGTGTGATGCCCATCTTTTAGATATAAATTCCTTTATACTCTATTCATTGGAGAGGGGCATTAGATAAATAGTTATCTAAGGTATTCTGTGTATCAGAACATGCTTCCCAATTTTGGTAGCTTTTACTTACAAGATTTGTTTTCGGTTCGGAGCCTGTGGCTCAAGTGGCTGGGGCGCCAGCCACATACACCTAGGGTGGCGGATTTGAGTCCAGCCTGGGCCTGCCAGGCAACAATGATGGCTGCAACCAAAAAAAAATGACCAGGCATTGTAGCAGGCGCCTGTGGTCCCAGCTGCTTGGGAGGTGGAGGCGGGAGACTCGCTTGAGCCCAGGAGTTGGAGGTTGCTGTGAGCTGTGATGCCACGGCACTCTACCCAGGGGGACAGCTTGAGGCTCTGTCTCAAAAAAAAACAAAGGTCTGTTTTCTAGCTCTGGTTATTCTCCTCTTTGCCTATGTTAAAGTTTCCAGTACATTTTTCCTTTCATTATTGAGTCTTAAAATGCCATACAGTTACTTCTCTGGTTAACTTTTGATCTGCAGTGTCCAGAATAGTGGGAGAAAAAAAGCAGCATTCCTACACCTACTTTGTGTTCCTTATTGAATATTTCATGGTAAAATTTTCGAAAGAAGCTATGTTCAAAGCCAATGTGAGTTACTTTTCCAAGAATTAGTATTTGGCAAAAGAAATTAAAATCTGCAGGATTCATATGCTTTTCTCTTTAGAAAGCTTAGCTTTAAATACATATTCATGTGAAGCTGGTTTAGTTTACTTAGTCTGATCTAGATGATCTTTCTTTTCTGTGCCATGGCCTGTGTCATTGTCCCTAAACAGCCATCCCTCAAACACTTATTGTTGGCCAAAATGGAACATAGTTTAGTGAGTGTAGCTGGGTCAGTATAACCCAGGAGCACTCCTGGAAAAAGCTTTGAATACATGCCTTTTTGGCAGGAGACTGGCAAAATAGTCTCTATATAGGAAATTTAATTCTTTAAACATGTTAAAATATTTCAAAATTGCTAATGTTTAATAAGGGTATGATCATTAAGTGCGTGCAGAATGTGTGACAAGTTGTACAAAAGTACGTTTGTCAGTTGGCAGTACATTCTGCATAACCAAAAATATTTTATTGTGAAATACCTGTTTTCTGTACAGGAATACATTTCCTGTACAGGTCCACTAAAATGCTAGCATTTTTTTTTTGTAAAGATAGGGCTTTTTATGCTAAAGAAAACAATTATGTTCTTGTTCAGCACACAGCACATGTATATGTGTGTGTATATATATATAATAGTCACAACACAAAAATAATGGAGTACCTTGAAATCTTCTCTGGATGTAAGTCTTTATTAACTTGGAGAAGATAATTGTTGATAATTTCTATGTAAATATCAGAAAAATATGGTTCTCGGGTGGCGCCTGTGGCTCAAAGGAGTCGGGCACCAGCCCCATATGCCAGAGATGGCAGGTTCAAACCTGGCCCCGGCCAAAAACTGCCAAAAAAGAAAATAAAAATATGGTTCTCTGCTTTTAAGATAAATTTTAGTATGTTGAACTAAATCTAAAACCTCTAATTTTACAATGTGCTAATTTTATTTATTTACTATTTAAGATAAAACATAGTGACCAGTTATAGTTGAGGAAGCAGAAATGTTTTGTTTTGTGACTTTATCTAGTGATAAAACTTTTAGAAAAGTTGAAAATATAGTTGCCAGTGCTTGTGAAGCTCAGAGAGCACTCATTTAAAATACTGATGACAAACTCAGTCTTATCTCATAAAATAGTTTCTACACATTGAAGATCTCTATCATCTTACGTTACTTTTGAATTTTTTATTCCAAATATAGGAACAGTTTTTTTTAAGATGATTCCCCTGAAGGTAAGTCAAGGGGTGAATAAATGAAAAGAAACATAGTTTTTAATTATCATATTCATTAAGGGCTCTATTAATGAATAGAGTCCTTTCCTTTAATTATTGCCTAGCTTTTGCAAGGCTTGTACGTGCTGAGGATTCCAATATAAACATGATGTTCCTTCGTGAGATTCCAGTCTATAGAAAGACAAATATTTAGACAAGTGAATGGATGTCAGGTAAATTCTAGGTCCTCTCCGAGTAGGGGTGGTTGTTCCAGCTGAACAATCAGTAGGTGATGGTTCTCTTGATTGCGGTGATTTATCCAGAGCATATGCTTTTTAACCCTTTAGGTTTGGTTTTTAATTTGATTTTGTGTATCTATATATTTTTAATTCTTCTAGTCTATTTATAGCTCAGAATATTGTTATGCCCTAGTAATAGATGATGCATATTTGCCACATTCAAGTGGATCGTCTTAGACTGTATGTAGGTTATTTGGCATTTCTTTTTGGATTTTAGTTGCTGATATTTCAAAAATGTGAGCATGTTTCATTGGCTTGTATCCTAGATATTTATCTCTGCAGAATATAGAATATTCAGACCAAAAAAATACTTTGGAAGGCTTCTGAATTGCTAATTAAATATTGTGAGTCATTTTCAACCTATAATTCATTGCTACCTCAAGTATTAAAAACTGAACAAATGTGGCTCAGCGCCTGTGGCTCAAGTGGCTAAGGCGCCAGCCACATACACCTAAGGTGGTGGGTTCGAATCCCCAGCCCGGGCCCACCAAACAACAATGATGGCTGCAACCAAAAAATGGCAAGGCGTTGTGGCGGGCGCCTGTGGTCCCAGCTACTTGGGAGGCTGAGACAGGAGACTCGCTTGAGCCCAGGAGTTGGAGGTTGCTGTGAGTGTAATGCCACGGCACTCTACCCAGGGGTATAGCTTGAGGCTCCGTCTCAAAAAAAAAAAAACAAAAACTGAACAAATGTAATATAGAAAATGAAATTAAGTCACAAAGAGGTAAATATCTGATAAAAATGCTAAAAACTTTATAATTTTTTATTTTATGTAAATATAAAATGAAGGCAGGGAAAGATATTATCATGTATTGTTAGAGTTGTGAAAACACAACTTTAGTGGGGCTAAAGCTCTAACTCAGGAGTGTCCAACCTTGTTTTTTTCCCTCTGTCAGACATTGGAAGAATAAAAGTTTCTTGGGCCACACATTAAATACACAGACACTAACGACACTGATAGCAAAAAAAAAAAAAAAAAAGGTCTGTTTATACTTGTGATTATTTGAGGACACTATAGATAAATAAAAAAAGTCCTCACAAAATCAGCATGCAGCCCACAGGCGTCAGGTTGGATACCCTTGTATTGTTTAAAATTTATGAAGAAATTCATAAATAGTCATGTTTTTAAAATAACATCTGGAAGCTTCAGTGAAAATAATTAGATCCATCAGTAAAATTTGGAAGTAATGTCATCTGTCAAATCATTATCACAAAAGAATATCCTAGATTGAGGTGGGAATAGGAATACAGGAATTTAACTTTGAAAGCCTACTTTTAAAAGAATATCCTGTCTGTAGCTATTGTTGCCAAATACTTTCAAAAGTACCTTGAATTTCTGTGGTTTCTGTTATCTCTAGGCATAAATAAAATAAATTTCTTATTGGACGGGTTCAGTGGAACTGAGGACCATGGTTAACCTGTGGTATTTATATCCATTGTCTAGTCTTAACTGGATTTAAATATTATTGTAATACTTTAAGAGATAGACTAATAAAGATTTCTGTACTATTGTAATTATGTAGAAACTATCAGGCCTTTTGGAAACTATGTAGAAATTGACAGTTGTTGAATGGTTGTGCTGTGCTATTTTGATACTATTTTGAATTAGTGTAACAATGAGGAGCAGTTCTAAATTTGATTGTATCTTGGAAATGTTACTCTTTTGCACATTCTTAGATATTTATCTTATTGTTAGAGGGTAATGACAGAAAAAAAGAATATTGAAATAATAAGTTTAATAAGTTAATAATAAGTTTATTTCCTATCTTTCAGCTTATGTGGAGAAGTTGTTGTGGAAACCACCTATACATCTGTTCACAGAATTTATGGCGGAGCCTCTAAGTAATGGAAGTCGTTCAGAAGAACACTTTTCCCATGTTAAATGTAGATCAGAGAAAGAAGATTTACTACCTTGTGCCAGTGAAAGTCATCTCTGCTGGTATTCTCATCAATATCAGGGGAAATCTAATTTTCTGATTTCTAGATTTCATTCTTGTGTATTATGTAAATCGTTCGAAGCAAATACAGCATCGTTTCAAGAATATCTTCTTCAAATTTAGTATTTATTAAAATATATTTGTTTAATCTGATTACAAATATGCTCAGAATTTGCTAGCTTTTTTGAATCTTAGTGAAAGTAATTAAAAATGAAAACCTTAAGAATTTATAAAGTAAAGCTTTTTAGTTAAATGAAACTATAAATAATATGTGATATTCGAAATGTAGTTAATGAGTATTAATTTACTATCATTTGGTATATTACTATATAACAAATACTTGTCATGTTTTACTTCTTTGGAAAGGGAAATCACTTACTATTTATATTTATCCCCCCACTTGGCAATCTTAAAATACCATTACCGGTGCTATGGGTAGTACTGTCGCTGCAGCTTCGGGTTTAGTTTTTTATAAATTAAAATGAAATTTTGTCATACATTATCATTCTCGAATTTCTGCCCATGGTTTTTGATAAGGGACAGGTGTCACTTATGGCTGGAATCTTCTTAGGCCCGTTACTTAAAGCTGGTAGTGCTTAAGAACATAAGCTACTTTTTGATGTAGCCTCTAAGATGTCATCAATTGTTAATGAGCCATCCCATTATTACTATAAAGAAAGAAGCTGCCAATTAAAGAAAGGCACATTTTTTTATATCATTTGGAATTTTATTTATAAATATTGAAAATGTGCCTTTCGACTTAATTGTACAGGAGAACCTCCATAGTTGACCACCTCCTTAAGTTGACCTAATTTTCACAGACTGGACATGTACCACATGTACATATCAGTACAGTAGGCTTAGTTCCTTGTGGTGACTGTCTCCATATGTTGTCCCATTTGTTACAGTCTCTGGGGTGGTCAACGTACAGAGGTTCTACGGTATGTAGATTTTTTTTTTATTTTTTTTGGCCGGGGCTGGGTTTGTACCCAACACCTCTAGCATATGGGGCCACCAACCTACCCTTTTGAGCCATAGGTGTCACCCCCAGGTATGTAGATTTTTAATCCAAATAACTTGTTTTTGCTTAAAAGTAAAATGTAGGTGTAGTAAGTTAAGGCATTCTCAAAATTTGTTTATACGTAAAATCCAACTCTTTTGAGCCACTTTGTTGTCCTTGCTATTATGTTAAGAGTACTGTCTTGGTGATATGGCATACTTTGGGAGCATTTTTAAATGAAGTGAAATTTTTGGTGCTGGGTGCTTAATGTTGCTAAACATTTCTACTTTGCTAACTCCCCCAATCCCTGTCTATAACCCTTTTTATAAATTTTGAGTATGTGCAAAAATAGATAAAGACTATTTCTTGGCTGATAAAGATTATAAGAAGTGTTCTGATTTCAGTATGTAAAAATGGCAGAAAAATGTATCTTACAATAATAGTAGTATCTAGGTAAAACAAAATCAAGAAGGCAGATACCAGTTTTGTTTAAAATGATGATGTATTTTATAGCCAAATGTGAAGGATATTTTAGATATCTAGAGAACTTTAATTTTTTTCTTTTCCATTAATTTAGGAAACTTCCTATGGAAGTTTCACTATTTGTGAAAAACAGTAAGTTTCAAGAAAAGATTGTGAAATGAGGTCTAGAAAGACAAATCGTTGAGGTCTGGAGGAGGGGTAGGAATGGAAGAAGAAAGACATATGTACATTCACATAAATTGCTTTATAAAGCAGGAAGGGGAAAGTGAATAACCCAAATATAGCACAGTTAAGCATTACTGTTAGTAGCCACTGTGTTTTACATATCTCAGCATTTTAAAAACTGTGTTTCCACGTATAGAAGATGTATAAAAATTATGGAAGTACAAATAGGCAAAAGATGTACACATTTTCAGTGACAATTTACTGCTACATTTTGCAAAGCATTTTACGAAACTGAAATATTTAGTTAGGCCTAGCTATAGTTGCATAAAAAATGTAACTAATTTATAAATTGGAGTATATTTAACTTAAATTTTATTTGTCCACTTGTAATAGCCTGAAGCAGGACATCCTGAATGAAAAGAATGAACTGGAAGCAACACTTAAGGAAGCCGAGTTGGCAGCCCATTCTGTAGAATTACTTTTGCCATTATTTAAGGATACCATTGAAGAGATTAGTTTTGAAAATGTGAGTATGTGACTTGTGAATATCTAATAAAATAAAAAACTGGTATAATACTCAGTGTATTAACTGAGGTTTTCATGTGTTAAGTAGGTATGCTCAGATGCAGGTATTTGATACCCCAAATGAGGGTTTTTTAGTATCTTTTAGTCCTCTGTCACCAACTGCAATTCTTTTCCTAAAAGATAAATCTCAGGCACGTACCTGGTAAGAGGTCAAACTAGAAACTGTGTACCTGGAGTTAAATTAGAGAATTAGCTTCTCTCAAGTATGAATTTAAAACTAAAATCTTCTGAAAGATGAAATCTCTCTATTTTCTATAGTATTACTTGGAATAGAAAACGATTTTTAAATTTTAGTATACTAAAGTTTGAATTAGAGACAAAAGTCAGATTATATTCTATAACTTTTATTAGAGTAAATGCCTGATACTTTTAGAACTTAAGCCCTTATTTTGGTTTCATTTCACTTTCATGTACTGTGTAACAAATCCAATTCACTATTAATAAACTTTGCAAAATTTACTGTTACTATGCACAAAAGAATTATTTTGTTAGAAAAATTTTGGTTTGATACTAGTCTTAAATTTTATAGCATTGTACTTAATGCTGTGTCTTAAAATGTGTCTGTGGCTCTTATATTTTGTCAGGCTAATCTTTCTGCATCCAGTTTGAAGAAGATTTCTGAACAGAAGGAAATATTAACAAACGAATTAGACACTTTTAAGCGTGTAAAACTAGCTTTAGAACATCTTCTTAGAAATTCGGACTATAAACAAGTAAGGCATCAATACTAAGCGTTCATTTAATAGTGATAATTCTCATTTGAAGGGTACATTATTTCTCAAACTGTAGAAATTAAAATATTGATATACTTGAAATGAAAATAATATTTTAATATTATTAAATATTTTTAATTGAATTTTTGAATTAATTGAATTTTTTTGATATAGAAATTATTAAGTTAACCATTTTAATCTTTTGTAAATAGCTCTATAGGAAAATAGCACGTTTGTAACAACTTTATTGAGATACAATTCACATACTATACAGTTCTGCCATTAAAGTATAAAATTCAGTGTTTTCTTAATGCATTCAGTGTTGTGCAGCCATTGCCACACTCAATTTTAGGACATTTTCATTACGCCAGAAAGAAACCTTCTACCCTTTAGTAGTTCACCTGTCATCTCACCCACTCCTCCTCAAAGGAGCCCTCGGCAGGCAGCTTTTCCCTGTGTCTGCCTCTATGGATGCCTATTGTAATTCATATAATGGGATCAATACGTGGTAGTTTGTGACTCCTCCTTTCACTCAGCAAGATGTCTTCAAGGTTCACCCATGCTGTAGCATGCAGCACTACTGAATTCCTCTTTGTTGCTGAATAGCATTCCGTTCTGTGAATAGACCACTTTTATTTATTCATCAGTTGATGGACGTTTGGGTTGTTTCCACTTTTTGGCTGCTGTGAAGAATACTGCTATTAACGTTTATTTACAAATTGTGGTGTAGATAATAGATATTTTTGTTCCTCTTCTATCTGTACCTAGGAGTGGAACTTCTTGACTGACTTATATTTTTTATACACACACATGCAGACCTGCTTTTCCTTTGATCTAGCCCAGGGTTTTCTTTTGACTTAGGATTGTCCTTCTCCACATTTTTTTCTTATCTCTGCACGGCTCATATGCATAACACAATTAGAGCCCATCTTATCAAACATAGGGAGAGTGGGAGTAAGATGAGAGGATGTCACTTCTTTATTAGGAAAAACTGACTTAGAACTTTTGCTAAATCAGGTAAAGAAAACTGAAGCCTAACTTTATAGACATGTGGTCAGGTATGGTATAATTGTTAAGTTAAAAGTATTTAAAAGAATAAATTAGTATTTTTCTTCTCCATTACTACTTGTCATTGATAGGATAACAAGATCAAAATTTTTAACCTGATAGGCTCTGTTAATTCTAACTAGGGTTTGTGAATCCTCTGAAATATTATGTAAAATGTTGTGTATGTTGACTGGAGAGAAGAACTCTACATCAATAATTTTTATTTCTCGGTGTTTATTCTGTTGAATTTTAGAACAAATATAGTTGAAGAAATTAACTTTTGTGATAGGTTTAAAAATCTTGAGCTAATGACAAAAATCACCTAAATTCTTCTGACTCCTTTCTGGTTTTTCCTGTCATAGCATTTTTTAAGAATTATAAAAGCGACTTAATATTAGGTAGCAGTTTTGGTAATTAAAAAGTTTCATGTTCATTATAGAAAATTGACATATGCAGAGAAATTCTAATAACTTTCTCAATTTCAGTATTCAGTGAAATGTCGCTGTCAAGCAGTGTTAATTTGGTGTTGGATATCTTCTTCAGTCTTTTGTTCTATGGCCACATAGAATTCTGTTATTGATTTGCTGTAATTCTTTTTTTTTTGAGACAGAGCCTCAAGCTGTCCCCCTGGGTAGAGTGCTGTGACATCACAGCTCACAGCAACCTCTAACTCCTGGGCTTAAGCAAGTCTCCTGCCTCAGCCTCCCAAGTAGCTGGGACCACAGGCGCCCACCACAATGCCCGGCTATTTTATGGTTGCAGCTGTCGTTGTTGTTTGGTGGGCTGGGGCTGGATTTGAACCCGCCACCTTTGGTGTATGCGGCTGGTGCCTTAGCCACTTGAGCCACAGGCGCCGAGCCAATTCGCTGTAATTCTTTAAGAAATTTCTTGGCTCTGCGCCTGTGGCTCAAGTGGCTAAGGTGCCAGCCACGTACACCTAAGGTGGTGGGTTTGAATCCAGCCTGGGCCCACCTGACAACAATGACGGCTGTAACCAAAAATAGCCAGGCATTGTGGTGAGTGCCTTTGGTCCCAGCTACTTGGGAGGCTGAGGCAGGAGACTCACTTGAGCCCAGGAGTTAGAGGTTCCTGTGAGCTGTGATGCCATGGCACTCTACCCAGGGGGACAGCTTGAGACTTTGTCTCAAAAAAAAAAAAAAAGAAATTTCCTATTGCTAGAATTTTGGTCATTTATAATTCTTGCCTATTTATAAACAGTGATGTGCTGAGGTTCTTTTGTATACAGGATTTTTGCAATTTTTCTGTACATTGGCCTATACTTTCTGAGAGATTCTTTTGAGATTAATTTAGTAAATTAATTTTATAAATTTTGGGCAAAAACTGATTTAGAGTACTTAGGCAAAAATCTTTTCAGTGATTAACTCCTTTACAAATCTTAACTGTGCATAGTAGTTGTGCATACAAATTTCTTTCTCTTTTCTTTTTTTTGAAACAGTCTCAAGCTGTCACTCTGGGTAGAGTGCTGTGGTGTCACAGCTCACAGCAACCTCAAGCTCCTGGGCTCAAGTGATTTTTTTGCCTCAGCCTCCCAAGTAGCTGGGACCACAGGCTCCCACCACAACACCTGGCTATTTTTTTGTTGTTGCAGTTGTTATTGTTGTCATTGTATTTTGGTGGGCCTTGGCTGGGTTCAAACCTGCCAGCTTCTGTATATGGGCCAGGGCCTTACCTGCTGAGCTATGAGCACTGCCCACCATATCAATTTCTTGAAAGGTGCTTATTTTACTTTCTGCATTTATCTAGAAAATTGTAATTAGTGAGCACTGATTTATGATATCCTCTCTTTTACAGACAGGAGACGATTTACCTAGCCTGTTGTTAAAGATTCTAACTGAGGATGGAAGTGAAAATACTGTAAGTCTTTTCACATTTACTTTGTGTCCATTCTTTCTGACTTTTTTGGTTGTATATGACGTTGCTTTATGAAATTAACCACTATCAACTATTATAAACTAAGTTGTGAAATTTCTCAATCTTAAATTATATTAGCTAACGAGTCTTAAGAAGAGGGTACTTGAGAAGGAAACCTATATCCAAGAACTTTCTTGTTTGTTTCAGAATGAAAAGGTAAGCAAATTTTGAGCTTAATTCATCATATGTTCTTATTTTTTGACACCCTCTTCCCTTTCTTCCTATCTTGGCCCAAGTCTTCAGAAATAAATACAGAAATTTTTTTCTTTAAATTCTAGATCATTTGGGTATTTTACAAGTTTTACGTTGTCGAATATAACATCTTAACTTTATTAAGTTGTTGTTTTGAGTTTTATGGTGTTTCAGTTAGATTACTTGGCATAAATCACTCTAAACAAGGAACTCCTAGTAATTTATATTTCAATTTGGGGACAAACTAAGGAATCTTGGTATTTTTAGGAGCATTTTATACATACCTGTAATTTTACTGAGGAGGATAGATGAGAATTTTTAAAATAGAAAATTATCAGAATCCCCGCCAACTTACATGAAATACATTTGTACAGATGGGAGTTTATGTAAAGCAGTGCTTTGCTTTTTTATTAGCATTTTAGTTTGTCTAAGTTGGGGTAAAACTGAAGTTATTGGAGAAGTATATCAACACATTTTTTTTCTCTTTGTTACAGGCAAATGCTTTGAAAGCAAACCGTTTTTCTCAATCAGTAAAAGTAGTACATGATCGACTACAGTTCCAAATTCATAAAAAGGAAGCAGAGAATGATAAGCTAAAAGAATACATAAAGGTTATAAATATTTATCTATATTCGCATAGATATATTACCTGTTTTTATAGTTTAAATGATAAAATTAATTGAAAAGCTATGAATCCATTTCTTAATTCTAGAATTTGGTGGTTTTAAAGTGAGTATTTTAAGTGTTGCCATGGGAAATACATGTTTAAAGGTAAATCTTTTGGCCTACCTAAAGATTTGGGTTCAAATCCCAGTATAAAATTTCTATCACTTTTTATTGCCAAACTAGGAAGGATGTATAGAGATTGAATAACTGTAGAAATCTTTCTTGTTACATAATTAACTTATGTCTGTTGTGGAAAATTTATAAAATATGGAAAATATAAAGGAGGAAATAGAAACTTAAAAACACCAAATCATTGTTAACATTTTAATGTATATTATTTCAGTCTCCTTTCTGCATTTATATATACATGCATATGTACTCTTACACGTTTAAAATGTATAGTCAATAAATGTTTCTTTGTTACACATCAGAATAATTTTAAAATCAGTTAAACTAGCTTTACTTTTCAGAGAGTTGAGTAATCCTTTTGATATTACATATAACTTTGTAGCACTTTAATTGAAAGGAATTTTATGGTTTAATTATTCTGTTAGAGTCAAAGTTACTTTGAGGTAAGAATTTCTACGGTCATTTATTTTTGTCAAAGGAAAAGGAGCAATATTCCCACCTTCAGAGAAGTGCGCACAGACTCAAACACCGTTGAGTAGGAGGACTTCTGAGTCAGATTTCTGTTTGCTTGTGTATTCCTGAATTAGAGTAGATATTTGTAACCTGTGGCAAGTTTCAAAACTGCACCTGTAATTTTTTTTTTTTCCTTTGGTGACAAAAAACTTTTGCCCATTAAAGGGATATTAGCAGCCTTATGGAGGATGTAAATTTTGTCCTTTGTTCCTCCTAGTTATTTTAAGTGTTTTCCCTCCTAGGTTCCCTGTGGGTTCATATCCTAGGGCGCTACAGATGAACTAGTTGGTATTACAGTGCATTCATTGTTTTGGTAAATACAAGAGGGTGCATATGATTTAACATGTCTGATACATGATTTCACGTATTACCACATGAATGATTACAATTTATTTTGCACAGTTTTTAATTAAGTCCTCAAACAACATTTGGGAAAGTTTTGGAAAATACTTTCTTCCATTAAAAACAAAATATTAAATAGTTTTTTTAAAATACGTTCTTTTTTAATCTTTGATAAATTATAAAAAGGAACGTAAGGCTAAAAACCTAAGATTTTGCTATGAAATTCTCCTGTTTAATACTTCTGAGTTTAAATTCCTTTTCACAAATACTACTGTTAAGCGATTAAAGGAAGCTGCCATCCGTTACTGATTTTCCTTCATTCCCTCTCACAGACTTTTGGATTGTAAGGTATTAAGTAATTGGGTATCAGAATTTAGTTCTGTGACTTACATTTTACAGAATTTTTTTTTTTAACACCCTGAACTTGGTTTGGCAACATAAATATGAGATATTTCTTTTTTATTACTGTTGCTGAGTCACCTCATCTTTCTGGATCTTTTAAACATTTTAATTTATATTGTAATTTTCTGAGAATTATCTCAAAGATTGAACCAATTTTTCTTTCTAGATGGTAGCAGTTGTAATTACAAGATTTTCGTATATTTAGAAGAGAAAATTATCTATATAACATGCAACATGTGTGTAGTTCTTTGGAAATAAGAAAAGCAAATAATCCATTTTATGTGTTTATACCTTTGACAAATCACTGAAAGGTTATTTTGAAACTATAAAAATAATTTGATAGTTTCAGTATGCTCCCTGACAGTGCTTAAATTTGGAATTTGATAAATCTTGCCCAGAACAATGTTGAAAAAAAAATTTACCTCACCTTTCATATTTTAAAAGGTTTTTACTTGAGTGTAACAACTATTCATAGTGTGATGCTGACACCCTGTGGATACTTAGAGGAATGACATTGGTATTCGGGGTGGGGTGGGGAGTTGTCCCTTTCTCATAACTAGACTTACTGCTGCATTGCTCTTTGTTTTTCTGTAGCTACTTATTAAGTTTCATAGGAATTTTTTCTTTAGTTTAAGATATATTTTTAAAGATAATTTAAGAATGTGTTGCTTCTTTGTCACTCTTCAAAGAGATCAAGTCTAAAACCTAAGATGTACTTCTTAATTTCAATTTTAGTGGAAAAAGCATAGTTTTTGTTGATTCTAAAGTTAAGTGAAAAGCCCCAGACTTTGCTGCAACTGCTTTGAAAAATTTTTTAAATTAAAACAGCCAAGCAATGGGAGACCAAACTAAATTCTGTAATAATCTCACATTCTTTTCAAGACTACAGAACTTTCAACATGTGAAGGCATTAAACTCTTGCCTTTAAATTCTTATATACTTAATATTCAAATACTTTAAATACAGAGTCTTGAAAGAATTTGAAATAGACAGATGAGAGTTACTACATCCCTCATTCACCCAGCCTAATGTTCCGTCTGTCATTATGTGCCCAAGAGCTATGTGAAGGAGATGGTCACGCTAATGACCACCATCACCTGCAAGGGTAGAAGGCTGTCCTCAAACATCTTTTGCCCTCCCTAATCTTATGAATTTGATAGTCATTAATTTATCTAAACCTGTGTTTGTTCTTAGAATAATGAGCCACTTCCACAACTTTGCTACTCATCACATAAAACAATACTTTTATTGTCTTTAATGTACACTTTCTAATGTCCAGGCATGCCCCCTAATGCTAGTAAATTAAAATCGGATAAATAAATCTTATGTTTATTTCATCTCTACTCTTTATGATCTATAGAGTGTATTCATATCTTCTTTAAGCCTTTATCTTTTGGACTAAAGAGTGCTAATATATTTGGGGAGCTACCAATTCCTTTGCATTTTGGTATCCATTATTGCTTCTATCTCAATGACATTTTTTAAAGTAGTTTTTAAGCTAGTATTGTGTAATATTCTAGATGTGAACTGGAAAAAATTCAAGTTAATGTCAGAAGTTTTAAGGAACTTAGTGTTTGTACCATAATCACCAGTTTTAGTATCTTTAGTAGTAACGGTAGCATTAGTTTGAGGTTGGCTTGGTTCAGTTTGCATTCTTTAACTGTTCACAGAGAAGCATTGGTAAAGTCAGCTTTCTTTACTGTTTCACTTTATATTCATCTTATGAGTAATCATTTTGATAAAAATCTGTGAGGAAGATTATGTACACATTTTTACAATGCTTACACAAACATTGGAGTTCTGAAATAATTGTTGCTAGTATTTTTTAGAGCTTAGAATCCAAGATAGCCAAATGGAACTTGCAACTGAGAATGAATAAGCACGAGGCTGTGGCGATGAAGAAAGCAAGCAGGCAAAAAGTGACAGCTCTAAAAAAAGCGTCTCAGATTTATCAACAAAGGCTCGAACACTTTACAGGAGATATTGAAAACTTTGCTTCCAAAATTAGAGATCAGGTAAGCATTCTTTTTTCATATACTTAGTTTAGTAGTTAAAACTACTTCATGACACTTAATATAATTTTATTCTGAATGCTATTATTGATACTGGGAGAACTTTACTGATACTTTTTGCTTTTGATTTTTATTGTGGAATGTTATGTAAAATATCAAATTTGCAGATTGAATCATATCAGCCATTTTCTTGGGAACTGTACTTAAAGGAAAAGTTCAGTGGTCCCCCCCTCCACACACATCCCCACACTATGGCTACACTATGGCCGATAACACTTCTGTATGTATTTTCCCTTGGAAACTTACAGTGCACGTTGACATAAGTAAAGGCCCTGAGAAGGCTTTCAGCAAAACAGTGTAATCAACAGTAAGAACTCAGAGTTTCCCATACTTACTTAACCACAAACCTCTTCTTTTATACACAAAGCAACTCTTGGAACTTGTTCTGAGGAACACTAGTTTGGGAAATGCTGATTTGTTATTAGACCATATGACTTTATTCAGTAATTACTTCAATCTTTGTAATGCATTTAAAACTATGTGCTGCGTAAACATACCATGCAAAAGATATCTGTGGATATAGTACAGAGTTGAAAAAAGGATTCAGTGCTTTGCTTTTTTTGACAAATTATTACATTTATTCAGTTATGAATTAATATTTTTTTGATGTCTTACTCGTATCCTATCTCTTAAGAATGTGAAGGCCCGTAGAATTATTAGAGGCTTTTAGAAATGGAAACAGAAGAGTTGGTTCTTTTTTTAATCATATGGTTGTCTTTTCTCTTGCCATCTCTTCAGAAAGGCCATTCTGGATTATTCCTTTTAAAACAGTCCTATAACAAGCATATTAATATTTTAATTTTTTTTAAATAGCATTTATTGTAATCTAAAACTATCTCATTTATTTTTTAGTTTGCGTCTATGATTTTTTTTAACTGTTTCCCTCTACTTAAATATCAGTCCTGGGAGGCAGGAGCTTGCTGATCCCCTTCACCTAAGGATACAATTATTAAGAACAGTATCTTAAGTCCAACATAGGAACAGTTCACCAACAGGAGCTAAATAATAGTTCAATAAAGCATGATCTCCTATCTACACAATGGCTGAAATTTACTAAGTACTACACAGAGATCAAGGAAAATGAAGATTTGGGAGGGTCTGTGGTCTTTGGTAATAAGAAGGTCACTATTACTAATTCAGGCACAGTTCAGTGATAAAAGGAAAAGTGAGGAGGCTTTTGCTTTATATCTACATATTTCTAAGACCAGATCAAAGAAGAAATGAGAATTTTGAAAGTGCTGGGGACAACTAATTCTGACAGTGCGCAGGGCCAGGATGCTAAATGCCTTGTAATTCTTCACACTGAAGAATTATCCCATTCCTTCTTTGAAACTTGGACAGATCCTCATTTTGCTTCTGATAGCTTACATGTGCCATTTCTATAAAAAGAAAAAGTAGGCCACCTCAAAAAGTCTCCTCTGGGAAGGTAATTTCTTCATCGACTGGTTCCTAAATCTAGAATGAAATACTAAGTAAGTCATTAATAATTTCTTCTCTAATATGTGAATTTCTTTTTCATTGGTAAAATTTCTAAATGTCTTACTTTGTTATTATATAAGTTCACACTTTATAACATATGCACAACTCATACTTCATAAGTTATATTAAAATCTATTTTACATAAAATGAAAACACAGTACCATTATTTCTTCAGTGTATCAAAAATATTACTGTGAAGAAAACTTGTAATATGCCTTATACATAGTAGATGCTTAATAAATACTTGTTCGAACACACCTATGGAGCATATTGCAAGGGTACAAGTCAAATCTGTCAAGTGTAGACCATATATGTCTTAACACAATAATCAAGTAAATGAGGCAAAAGCTACATTGATTGGGTTGATATAACCATGTCAGATGGTATAAAAAAAAAAAACAACACATTGTACCCCACATATCCATAAATGTAAAAATAAATAAATAAATAAATACTTGTTCAGTGAATGGATGACGGTGGGAAAGAAGGAAGTACCTAATAAATACCTGGGCATTTAATTTGTGTTCCTGACACTGTTGCATCCTAGTGAGTTTGTTTTCCTATAGACTGTAGACAGGGGGCACAGTGTCCGCAGCTCTTTAGGAGGATCTATAAGGAGTCCTTTGCATTATTTATTGACTATCTGCTGTGCTCCAGGAACTATTCAAGGGCCTAGAAATACAGCCTTAAACAAAGTAGACAAAAATCCCTACCTCATGGAGCTCACATAGAAAATGAATGAATGTGCCAGTGCTACCACTTTTATCTCTTTGTGAACATTAGCAGTGCTTGAAGGCTGATGGAATCTAGCAAAGATTCATTACAGCAAAGATAAATGAGATTGCATTACTAAATGTTATGGAGTTGTGGAACTGGGAGAGTTTCTGGTGTACTGTAAAGGGCTTCTTTCTCCTCTGATACTTATGTGGTTATCTTGGGTATGAAGATAAATGAAAAACTCAGTGAAAAGAAAGAAAATTATCTTCATTATTTATGAAATATTGTTTAAGATGGAACTTCCATGTGCATATAAAATATGCAATGTAGAGATTTCATTAAAGTTTACTTTAAAACTTTCCTGTTCAAAGTTATACACTGAAATTTTCCATATTAAGAGTTCCATACTTTTTTGGAAGAATTTGTCCTTGTTTATAATGAATTTGTATTTGGGGTTCTGAGCAAAACAAAAATGTTTTAAAATTACAAGATGAGTACTTTATGCTTTTTTTAGGAAGCCAGGTTATCTGAAACAATTTCAGTTTCCAATGCCTGGAAAAGTCGTTATGAGAAAGTTGTAATGGAAAAAACTGAATTGGAAGTTCAGATTGAAACAATGAAAAAGTAAGAACAAATTTAGGATATTTTTACTATTAGAATAAGGCTTTTTTTAGTTTTGTCCTCTTTTGTTTGTATTTTAATTCTTTTGAATTATATGTGGTAAAGGAACTATCTATATGATTTGATTTTTTTATTTATAATTCTTTAATATTTTCTTCATTATAAAAAGACTATGAAAATAAAAAAGTATGAAAATGTTCATTAAAAATGCATTAGTTTCACATTTTTTACTTACAGATTAGTATTTGATATCTGAATATGTGTCATTTATTATTTTTAGTAAATGTTAATACTACCTTTGTCTTAAATGGAAGTGATATTTCTCTTTTAACAAGAACGTGTAATAAAACAGCTTAGACTTGAATCAAGAGTAAATATATTTTATGATTTGAAATGTATTACTGGTAATTGAACAATAATGAACCTTGAGTATTTTGTTTTAAATGTCTTCTGTATATTCTCTTTACTTTTGTCATTGAAAACTGCTACATATGTATAATTTGCTTTAAAGATTGGTTGTTATTTCCTCAGTTGATCCTTTTATTTAACCTTGTCCCTAAAATTGTATGCCTGTGTGTGAATGAGATTCCTCCTATTCATTGTTATATAAATTTCTGATTACTTTTTGTATGTTCCCTGTTTGAAACATCCTACCAAAGTGATTTCCGAAACACACTTAAAAATGTACTATTCATTTTATAAAGGCAAATCAATAGTCTTCTGGAAGACCTGCAGAAAATGGAAGACCATGGAAAAAATTCATGTGAAGAAATTCTTAGAAAACTTCACTCAATTGAATATGAAAATGAAACTCTAAATCTTGAGAATACAAAATTAAAGGTACTATATATGTGTGTCTGTGCCGGTGTGTATTGTATAATGACAATTTAGTCTACTTAGTAGAAGTATCCTGAAGATACTATGTCTAGAATAGTGCTTTTGGATTGGTTTGTACTTTTTCCTTTTTAGGATATATGTTTTCAACAGAAGTTGACGGTCTCTTTGCCTCAACTTAAAAAAAAAATGATTTACTCTCCAATTTTTGCAGTTACGTGAATGTTCCAAAATTACATTAACTTTAATGCATAAGATTATTTCTAGGTGTCATGGTTACGATAGGATATAACCTCAGGCCGGTCTGTGTGAAACCAGAAAATATGTTCTTGGCTGCTTCATAACTAGAAAGAATTTTCCAACTTAGTCAAATCCAAGGGGTGATTGGTTTGCATGTGTAACCACAGAAGAGGTAGAGAAGAAGCTTTTATATTTTCTGAGAAAAAAGATATTTAATTTCTCAGTTAACCAGAGATACTCGTAACCAGATGAGACTTCACTAAGGATGATGGCACCATTCATTTTCAGTTACATAATACCACTTTTGGAAGACAGAAAACAATATTTTTAAACCATGAAATGAAGTTTGTATGTACAAAATAAATAATGACTTATTAGGAGCATAATATCAGTAGCATAGAGTACATTTTAGAGAAACTTCTACAATAAATATTTAACATTGTTTTGCTGTTTTATAACAGTTTGATTTTGTCACTGTATTAGAGAGAACTAAAAGATGTACATTTACTCTATATGTTAAGACGTTTTTATTAGAGATCTTTCACCTCCTTGGTTAAGTATATTCTTAGGTATTTTATTTTCTTTGCGGCTGTTGTAAATACTATTGAATTCTTGATTTGATTTTCTTGGCTATTATTTGTATTTTATTTCTTTTTTCCTTTATGAGATAGAGTCTCACTCAGTTGCCCTGGGGTCGTTTTTCTATTTTTAGTAGAGACAGGGTCTCGCTTTGCTTAGGCTGGTCTCAAACTCCTGAGCTCAGGTGATCCACCTGCCTCAGCTAGGATTTCAGGTGTGAGTCACCACACCTGGCCTATTTGTGTTTTTTTTCTTTTTTTTGAAACAGAGTCTCACTTTGTCACCCTTGGTGGAGTGCCATGGTGTAATAGCTCATAGCAACCTCATACTCTTGGGCTTAAGCAATCCTCTTGCTTTAGCCTCCCGAGTAGCTGGGACTACAGATGCCTGCCACAGTGCCTGGCTGTTTTTAGAGATGGGGTCTCACTCTTACTCAGGCTGGTCTTGAACCTTTGAACTCAGGCAATCCACTCGCTTCTACCTCCCAAAGTGCTAGGATTACAGGTGTGAATCACCTCACCCGCTTATTTGTGTTTTCTTAATTAAAAAATTCTAATTATTCAATGAGCATATTTCCTCCAACACATGTATTCAGTATTATCTTTGGAAGGAAGAATATTATGCTCATTACAGTAAACTTGGAGACTATAGAAATATAGAAAAAAACCCTTTATCCCACATCCTTTAGAGATAACTATGTTTTGTAATTTTTTTCACAATTGGTATTAAATGATGTCTTGCTTTATTTTAAAATGGGAAAATGTATGAATGTGTATAATAAATAATACAGACTCTTTAAAAACATCTTTCATTACTCTGTAATACATATTCCATGTAGATATTCCATATAGAAGTGTTAGATGATTGACTTAATTATTCCTTCTCTGTTGAACGTTCAGGTTATTTCCAGTCTTTTAACATTTATAAATAATGCTCTGATGAACTTTTTTGTACATTGTCGTGTGGTCTTTAGCTTAGATTCTCATACAGAATTAGAGTCAAAGAAGATGAACATTTTTTAAGTTTTTGATATGTTTTGCCATATTTCTTTTCAAGGTATTTTATTACCCATGCTGTCATTAGCTCTCTACATTTTGTCAGCATTGGAAATGAAATTTGTTTATTTATGGTGTTTGCTAATTTTACAGGTAAAAATAGTAATCTCTGTTTTACTTTGCACTCTGAGGAGCTAGTTTTAAACCTCTAAACTGTTTCTATTTTTGATTCTTCTGATGGTTATCTGCATGTCTCTAAATCACGTAACATTGTTTCTTGATTTATCATTTAGTCATTTGTATTGAATTTCTAGGCTATAGGGCACTAACAAAAATACCAACACAACTAAAAAGATAGCAGATTCTTATAAACACTATAGCAAACATGTAACTTTGCCTTTTTAATAAAAATATGTGACAGTAGTATGATGGAAGAAATTAAAGAACTAAGATTATTATGGATACAAGATTATGAAAATATAGCTAACATACAATCAGCACTTCCAAGATAGGGCACATGACCAAAGAGAAGGAAGAAGAGGAACATGGAGTATTTGGGCTTATTAGAATGCTGTATGCCTCTGTGGCTTGCTGTGTTCAGCTGTTTGTACAGTTTGTATTCAGCTGATAGGTCTTGTGTGTCTGTGCGTGTGTTTAGACAGAGTTTCACTTTGTTGCCCAGGCTAGAGTGCTATGGCACCAGCTTAACTCATTGTGATCTCAAACTCCTGGGTGCAAGTGATCCTCCTGTCTCAGAAGCAGGCTACATGTGCCCATCACAAGACCTGGCTTATTTTTCTAATTTTAGTAGAGATGGGGGGATCTTGCTTTTGCTCAGGCTGGTCTCATGCTCCTGAACTCAGGTGATCCTCCTGCCTCAGTCTCCTAGAGTGTGCTAGAATTACCAGGGCAGCTCAACCTATAGTTTTTCATGGTGCTAATGATTAACAAACTGGAAAAATACTCATTTGAACAAAAGTTGCTTCTTTGTTGTTAATACATTGGCATCATTCCCTTGATTAGCAATGTATGTAGGGTGTCCAGCTTTTTTCTGCTGCATATTGGAAGAATAAGAGTTACCTTGAGCCACATATCCAATACACAAACACTAGTGAAAGCTGATGAGCAAAAAAAAAAGATCCATTCATATTTTTTGCCATGTCTAACACCACAGATGAGCAAAATGGTTCTCAGATAATTTGCATGTGGCCCAGGGGCTGCAGGTTGGACACTCAGGCAAGGTGAGCTTCACTTAATGGAAATGGGAAACAGAGCAGATCATATATCTTGACTTCTTATTTAACATAAGGATATTTCTGTTTTTTCCCTTTTCTATCTGTTCTTTCCACATTCACTTCCCAATACCCTTTCCATTGCTGGTGTTGTTAACATTGACAATTTGTTCTGTTACCTTAAGTGCTCTTTTTCTGTAGTGACGTCTGTGACTTTTGTAAATAAAATTTAGCAAAATACTCACACAACTTTATTTCTGTTCAGCTTTTTAATTTTTGCTATAGTTTCCAAGTACCCTTCTTGCTGTACTGTGACCTTATCATGATAGCTTTTTTTTTTTTTTTTTTTTGCTCAAAGCTCTGCATCCTATTTCTGTTCTCTGGCGCACCTGTTCTCCCAGATTTCTTCAACTTGAGGCCCTCTGTCTTTGAGTCTGAACAGGTTGTTCTCCAGGCCTGCTGCCCAGCTGCCATGCTGGAACTTCCTTCGTCTGCTCTCCTGGTTCTACTGTTTCCTGGATGCCACACTGTCTTTCTTATTCCTTATTTTGCTGGAATATAACCTTCAAATTATCTCCTCTTAAAAAAAGAAAATGGGAAATAAATATCATTTTGATTGATATGTTTAGTATCTCAGATTAAAAGTAATTTTCAGTGAGAACATTGAAAGCTTTGTTCCACTGTCCCCTTTTCTAACAGTCAGACTTGCTGTGGAAGAAGATCTGTTGCCAGACTGTTCCTTATTCCTCTGTGAAATTTTTAAATTTATCTTGAAATGTTTAAGAGATCCCCTTTACCCTTTGGTGTATGGGTCTCTTCTTGTCCACAGTGCTGAGGACTCTATAGACCTTGTAACTCCAAATACTTATGTCCTTTATCCCTGGAAAATTTTCTTGCATTATTTCTTTGGTAATGCTTTCTTTCTCCCCTGCCCTTTTCTATTTTCTCCTGTCTGTCTGGCACACTGTTTGTAATTGTTGATTCATTGGACCTCCTGGATTAATACTCTGTCTTCAGTTTCTGGTGGCTTTTGTTTCATCTTTTGGGAAGAGTTCTTTGGTTTTTACCTTCCAATTTTTCTTCTAAATTTTTAATTTCCAAGAATATTTTTTGTTCTCTGAATGTTCCTACTAAAAAATATCTGAAGATACCTGTAAGAATTATTTTTCCAAATTTTTTTTTTTCACTTTGCCAATGTATGTGTTTCTTCCTGGCTCATTTTCTTTCTTTCCGTCTTTTTTTACGTTAAAAAAATTGGGTCTTTTTCTTTCATGCTGCTGTCTTTCTTTGAAGGTGTGGTGACATTTAAGAATGGAAACAGTAGAAGAACCAGTGAGACAATAGGAAACTAATCTGGATATGTGGGTGCTCCCTGTCACTTAACTGGTCTTGCTTCACTTTTCTCAGCTGTTGAGAAACTAGCAGTTTACTCGGCAGCCTCTAAAGAATGCAAAAAGTAGGCGCATCTTTGCCCTGAGTCAGCAACACCATCCCTGGGTTCTAGTTTTTTTCCCCCAGACAGGTAATTTAGTTTCTTTAGAGAAGTATCTCCCTTATTATGTTTCTTGGGAGGTAAACTTCTCAGTCCCGTGTTGTGCTTGGAGCGTGCCCAGAGGGGAGCTAGAGGGTAATGGTGGTCGGCTGTTCTTTTCACAGGCTTGGAATTAATCCTTTTCAACCCCAGGTCTGATTCTTGCCCTCAGCTCTGTGCCTCTCTAGATTCTCAGGGTAGATGAACTTCCCCCTCAGCTGAGTCCATTCCTGCTTCACTAATCAGTTATCAGTTTTCCAGAAGCATTAAAAATACTTTGTCCTTTGATGGCCTCTGGTCTGTTCTCTGTAAGTGGACTTATAAACATTTTTATTCCTTTATATCAGTTTGGTCTTTAGAAGGAAGGGACATAAACAAATGTGGTTAGTCCTCCTGCAGAAGACGCTTTAATTTTATTTAAACTTAGGAAGTTCTCTTTGATAGAGAATATTACTAACATTTCCCCCATTTGTCACTGTTTTATTCTTTATTAATTCTACATGTAATTTAGTATAGCTGCTTGTTTGTGTAATTTGTCTCCCCTGATGGCTGTCCTTCCCTCCATCCACACAACAGGGTCATGGATTATATTTTATACTCATTACTTATAGTTTCAGGTATTGTGCCTGGAATATAAATTAAATAAATGTGGAGAACAACAATAATCGCTACTGTTTATCCTTTGATATAGGATAGGGTGACCAGATTTTAACATCTGTAAAGTGGGACAACATGGGGGGGCAGGGTAGGGGGCGGGGCAGGGCAGGGTCTGACAACAACGAAAACTTTGATAAGCAGTTCTCGATAATCACTTCTCAATAATTATTTGTATTATTACAGTTTAACATTATAAAATTAACAAAAATAACACAAAACTCATATTCTGGCGAAGTAGCCACATGGCAGCCGAAAACCGTATATTCCCTTCCTGTTCTCCCGCCGTTCATGCATTCTTTCCAAAAATTGGGACTTTTTAAAAACGTTGCAGGACCCGGGACAAATTGTTAAAAAGCGGGATGTCTGGTCACCCTAATATAGGAGGCCATTTGATACTGCTTTACCTTTTTTACTTCTAATTCTCACATCAATCTATAAAAAAGATACTGTTCTCGATGATGGGTGAAGACACGGAAGCTCACAGCAGTTTAATAACTTCATAGGATCACAGAACTAGTTTAATGGAAGAGCCAGGATTAGAATTTGGAGGACGAAAAGAAGAAAATGCTGGATACAATCATGTTTACATTTTATAATTACAAATTTGATTTGTCTCATCTTTTAAATTATGTAGAATTTGCCAGAAATTTTATTAGAAAATTCCAGAAAACAAACGCACTATGAACTCTAGGGAAGTATCTTTTATATTTTAGTAACTCTTGTGTTAGTTAGGATTTAGTTTCACAATATGTAACAGAAAAACTGAGTGGCTTAAAAAGATAGAGGCCCGTGTTTATTATGTGAGAGAAACTCGGCGTTGGCCTTTCAGAGCTAATATGGCATCAGAGTACTTAGCCTCTTTTTAGCTTTCTTCCATCCTAGGTTATGACCCTCATTGATATGATCCAGAATGACTGCTGGAGCTCTGGCCATTATAGCCAAGTTTCAAGCAACACGATGGAGAAATAAAAGATGCATTATCTCCCCTTTAAATAAATGTCCTCCCTGTTAAAGAGACTTCCTCAAAGTCCCATACAACTTGATTCTTGCTTATTTGGGCCCATGACCTCACCTGGCTGCTGGGGAGACTGGGGAATGCAGCTGTCTTATTATCATGGGTTCTAACCAAGTAGGAATACGTGTTATCTCTTGCAATTTTTTTCATGCTTCCAGCATCTATACCTGTAATTTTCCTATTCTTATACTTAGGAATGTTATTTTTCTCAGTATCCAAATTTTACCTTTCATTTAAAATGCAGGTGTAATGCCACTTCCTCCAAAAAGCCTTTTCACTGAATCTCTCCATTTAAACTCCCATCTTTGTGTGCATGGGGTGCCCGAGAAGGGTGTGACGTATACTTAGCTCTCAGGGAATACCTTCTAAATGAATGAATAAGTTGTTTTATCCTGGAAAAGGAAGCAGATTTATTATGTTTATTTTCTTAATGTTCTTGATATCCTTCAGAGAGATATTTTATTAATTATAAATTTAGTTTTGAATCATGATAAAGGAATTTTAAATTACATGGACTATAAAAATTACTTAAGTTTTTATCTTAGCACATTCTATTAACAATTCAAAAACATGTAATATGTTTAATGCAGGGTTCTCTGGATTTTTATTTAAGGAAAGTATTTAGATATGTTGGCATATGTTATTTATGGTGTAGCATTACCTAGATGTTTGGATTTTGTCATTTTTAATTACATTAGAATAATTTTACATTTTAAAGTTTCAAATAAAAAAGAAGCTGTTGATATTGCTTCCCAGGCCTGGCAAACTTCTATGTAGAAACAATAAAAGCTTGTTTGGAGGGTTATAAAGTTTTATTTGTTTATTACAGAAAGTTGGCAAAACTGAAAAGCACAAAAGGAAAGATTTTTTAAATCATCTGTAATCTCACAAGTGAAAGATAACTAAACTTAGTATTTAGCATATATAATCATTTTGTTTTTTGCTATTATACATAAACATGTAAATAGTTTCTTTCTGAGTTTTTTTGAAGATCTATTCTCTTAGGATGAAATTCTAAAAGTGGAATTTTGTGGGCAAAAGAGAGATTCATTTTTAATATTGTCATTTATTTCCAAATTACCCATCATAAATGTGTGTGCTGTATGTGAAAGGGTCCCTAAACTTGTTCCAGTATTAGGCAGTTAAAAGTTATAATTTTAAAATAAAACTCTCCAAATTTGATAGGTTATCTCATGTAGTCTCACGGCTTTAAAAACTATCTATGTGCTGAGGGCCTCTCAAATTTATGCCTCTAGCCTAGACCCTGCTCCTAAATTCTAGGCATATGTTTTGCTGCCTACTTGAAGTCTCCACCTGTATATTTAATTTGTGTTAAAGTTATGTCTAAAATGAGCTTTTGATATGCCCCCAAATTCATCCTTAAGTTGTCCTTTCTCTCAGGGTTCTGGAAACCCTGCTTCCAGTCTGTCAGTAAATCTATCTCAAATATATTCAGAATTTGACCACTTCTCACCAGCACCACTGCCATTACCCAGGTTCAAGCCACCACCATCTCTCAATGTTATGATGATTTCCTGACCATTTTCCGTGCTTCTGTCCAGGTCACTGCAGGCAGGCAGCATTCAGTGTAGCAGGAGGGTAGTTCCTATTAAAATCCTATTAAAATGTAAGTCGGAACATGTGCCTGCACTGCTCACACCCCCTTCCCACCATGATACTTTGTTTAGTAGAGTTACACCATCTGGCTTTTCATTACCTCTCTGATCTCATCTCCTTCCACACTCTCCTGAGTTTGTCTATTCCTTCCACTCTGGCTTACTTGCTGTTTTCCCGTAACTTGCTATCCAGTGTTGCCTTTTCCTACAGAAATACTCTTCCCTTAAACAGTCCCTTTCAGTTTTTACTCAAAAGTCCCTTTCTCAAGAGGCCTTTCCTGGCTTATCTCTCTACACCATTCCTGTCCTGCTTTTGTGTGTGCTGTATTTTACTGCTTATTCTGGTTTGTCTGTGTACCCCCTGGGATGTGTAAGCTTCTTGGAGGAAGAGATATTTGCCTGTTTTATTTACTACTGGAATTTCCAGTGCCAGAACTTTTTTTTAGAGCATTTTTTTTTATAACCAGTGAACATAGTTGTTCATGTATTCATTGATTGTTTACATTTCTGCCTTTTTGAAATACTCATTATCCTTTATATTTGTCTTTGGATTAATTAAAATATAATTCCTATATTAAGGATATTATATTTGTCATAGTTGTCAAATGACATTACATATATCACATTTGTCATGGTTTGCTATATATTTTCATATTTTGCTTGCCTCAAACTTTTTTAGAGAGGCTATGAAAAAGATAAAAGGTATTTATATATAAAAATATAAAATATATTTTATACATATAAAATGTATATATTAAGAGATAAAATATGTTTTATATAAGTATATGTATTTTGTGTGTGGCTTCTGTTGGGGTTGCTCTCAGAGGTCCGCACACTGTGTAAGCAGAGACATTGACCAGATGTAAAAAGATAGATCTAGACTGACTTTTGAAGGTTTTCAAGGATGTTTGCATAGAAAACATCCTTGGAAGAAGATAGGAAAGTTTGCCTTTCGAGGGAAGGGTAAGCAAGCTTACTGCTTATTATAAGAGATCTGGGTTCCCTGAAGTCAGGTTTATTCTTCTGTAATGCCTCCTACTGCATGTGTGGTTATTCTCTGGCCCTTGTTATGTTGCCCTGTGGGAACTGGGGCTCAGAAAACTGACACAAATGCTGATAGTCTTGCTCCTCAGTAACACGGTCCTCTGTTTCTGACCCAGGAGTCTTGTGTCTTTTTGCTAGCATCCAAGAAACTGTGAAATGGTAACCGGTAACCTTGCAAGGAGGATGAAACCTCAGACTCTTAAAAATTCTCCATATAGTGTTTTGATTTTATGCTTAATGGGGTTTTATCTTGATTTTCTTTGAAAATTTTAAAGTTTCTTTTTTATATTTAATCTTTAATTCGTTTGATGTTTTAGTATAGAGTTGAGGTAGGTAGTTAACCTGTATTTTTCCTAATAGTTAAAAACTTGTATTATTACCATTTATTTAGTGATACATGTTTTTTCCATTGATTTAAAAAATCCAACCTTTATCATGTACTAAATATTTTTTGTCAATTTTTCTTTTTCTCAATATTTTTATATTAGCATCTTAATAATTTTAATTCTTTATACACTTTAATATATTATAAGTACTGAGATTCTCTACTTAGCATTGCTTTCAAAAGTATATCAGTCTTTCCTACTTTTTGTTCCATATAGTCTTTGTGCTAGTTTTGTTATGGCCCCTTCCCCCATGTTTCTTTTTGCAGTTTTTGTCCAAGGCTGGGTTTTAACCCACCACCTCAGGCATATGGGGCTGGTGCCTTACTCCTTTGAACCACAGGTGCCACCACTACCCCTTTCCCCATTTGTTTTACTTTTGGTGGAAACTGTAAAGTTTTACATTAACTTTGGAAAAAACTTGTATGTCAGCAATATTGTTTCTTCCTACCCAGGAACATGGTCTCCTTTCCAAGTCTTTTTTGGTCAGTAAAGTTTAAAAGTATTAAAAATCATGTGCCCTGTGTAAGTCTTATTAAGGTAGTTTATAGGTATTAGTAACTAACTTTTTTAAAATTCCTAAATTTTAGATGATAATTGTATACAATAAAAAATGGTTATTTTATTAACTTGATAAATGAGAGCTATGTTTTCATAATTCAAGAGCACTGAAGTATAAATATATTCTTATGTCTTACAAAATCTATTTACATCTTCCTTATTAGGCTACACTTGCTGCTTTGAAGGACAAGGTTGTTTCTGTTGAAAATGAACTCTTAGAATTACAAGAAGTAGAAAAACAACAGAAAACCCTCATGGAAGCATACAAAACTGAGGTGACCATTGCATTTATTTGTGTTTATTAAAATTGGTAGATAGTTTATAACACTGTATTTGTTTGCAATCTAAATAAACAGAACTGAAGTGAAGTAGGGATATTATTTTGTGATGTTATATCATATGTCCCAAACATCTTAAATATCTTTATAGATAGATGATGCTGCCAATTCCTGATTTGAACATTGCCTGTGGATATATTGGATATTCCTAAAAGTAGATTTAAAATTAATTACTCAGGTATAATGTGAACCTTAATGTACTGTATTATTGTTAATCTTGGTCATACTTGTTTGTCATCTTGTATATTTAAAGGTGCTGATTTAGATAAATGACTTTCTTCTAGGGTCATTAAAACCCAGTACTCCCCCTTTCTCATTAAAACAAGTATAATTCAGATTTATTCACATGAAAAACCTAGAAAAGAGCATATAACAAGATATATGAAGTAGAACATGTATTTGTTGGTACCATTTATAGGAGAGCTTTATGTATTGGAGATGTAGTATTCAGGAAAAAACTCCATGAAAAAGATGGGACTTACACAGGTACTTGCATGGTGGGTAACAAACTGGTTAGTAAGAGAAACTTTGAGTTAAAGAATAATGAACTAGGGGTAAAAATTTAAGTGGGGCAAAGTGTAGGCAAATAGGAGGGGACTGTATCTGGATGGATTAGATGGGAAAAGGAGTTGAGGCATCCAGTTAGAATATTTCAGTCATCTGGGTCGGAGGTAAGAGTGGAGGCTGTAGTGGATGGTGGGACAGTTATTGAAAATGTCCTCAGGGTTTTCTAGGTGCTTGGTTGGCTTTTAATCCTATAGCAGGAATACTATGGATGAGTCACCATATTTTAGTTGAATTTTGATTTGGTGGGAAAAATAATTGAAATGGGAGCTAGTTTGGATCAGAGATGGGATTCTTTAAAATGACATTGACCTGAAAATGACAATTTCTATAGTCTTCAGAGCTCAAATAGAGAGTCTAGAAGCACTGATGGGAGAAGACAGGTAAACTGTAAAAGGATTATGGATAAGAGCAGAGCCTTAGTGATCCTGTATTTAAAGAAGGAGTAACAGTAGATAGTAGATACCTACTGAGGGTATTGATAGGAAAATAATGATTTGTTTAAAATGAAAAATTCCGATTTTAAATTTTTATTTTATGTTATAGTTCTAATAAATAATACATGTTGCTCTAATATCATATTTTATTTTCAGGTACAAAAGTTGCAAGAAGCAGCTGAATTAGTGAAAAGCCGATATGAAAATGTGCTACGTGAAAATAGCCTAATAACAGAAAACAAAAATAAAAAGTTAGAGAAGGTAAGTTTGGAATTTCAAATAATAAAATACTTATATGTTTTTTGCCTTTTGATACTATACAAATTCTTTCATTGTGGTTATTTTCTCTAGTTATACCAAGGAAAATCTGTTTGTAATCTCTGTAGAAGTTTGTTTTCTGAGGAAATAATGTTTCTTTCAGGCTTAAAATGTTTGTGTCAGTGTTTTATCACTTTTTCCTTACTATTTGGGAATATCATAAATGTTTAATTTTGCTGATACAAGAACAGACTTAAATTTAAATAGCTCAAAAAATGATTGTCACTGAGCTTCATTAACTATAAGTGTACAAACTTGCGTACCTCTTATTTTTAATATCACCTTTTTTTCTTGGTTGTAAATCTTTCATGTCTAAGAAAGCAGTCAGTATTCTCTGCTAAATGCATTTTCTGGAAGAAAAATTATCTTTTTTTAAAAAACCCATCATTTCCTTTTATTCATCCTGTTGAAACAGAACAAGAGGAAGGCCAGCGTTGACAATATGGTGTTTTTGTGAATATTTTTAAGTTTCTAAATGAAATCACCTCCCTTTTTGGGTTTTCATGTTGTTTTGGTGAGGAAGCAGTGAAAGTTGTAGGATGCCTTCTGGCTGGAAAGGTCATGGGGTGTTAGTGGTCAGTTTCAACCCAGCATAACAAGCTTGCTCTTTCTGGCTCGCTTTTGAATCTTGGGACTGGGAAGGCAGAGTGAGGTACCACGTGAGGAAGAGGCCAGCCAGATCAGGCGTCCTTCAGTTCACAGACATAAACGGAGCCCACTGAATGCACAGCTTGCCACTTGTCATAGAATTGTTTTTCACCTCTTTTTAACAGGCCAAAGAAAAAACGATTTTATATCTTTTTGGTCTCTTTTTCTCACAAGACACACCAATGTAAATGTCTTCTCTTCTAAGCGTCACTGTAAATCAAAGCCTATTTTTAAAACCTGGTCAAAAGGCAGAGTGGACAAGAGCCTGCGGTGTTTTTATTCTGTGAGGTTAATGTGTACTTACTGGTATTTAACCAGAAAAGTAATTTTTTTTTAAATGAAATTTTTCTTTTTCTACAGTTTTAAGCCTCCTGTTTTTCTCATGAGCTCATAAATGTTTTGGGGACCCAAAGGTATCTTTTGTTCTGGTATTATCTTTTGTGATCAAAAACGCCAAATGTGATATAGAAACACAGGTGTTCTGTCCCAAGGAGAGCCAGGCTCTTGTTTTCCTTCCTTGGGACCTGAAAGGCCATGTCTTACTATTTTTTCTTAATTAGCAGTGTAAAAGCATTTCTTTAGGTTGCTTCTGGTCACATATTCACAGAGGTGCTACAGTGAGAACTGCAACCACCAAAAGAGATTAAAATAGATTAAATCAAAGAGTTTTGTTCATAGTAACATGAGTGGTCAAATTGTGGTATAGTGAGAACTGATGATACTAGTTATTTGAAGTACTACACAGTAAATCCCACCAGTCTGTGCTAACATGAGTGATGGAAGGCTGTTCTAATTAAGGGTCTGAGTTATAAGACTGAACAGCTGAAGCAGTTCCTGTGGAACTGATAGTCGGATAGTAGGAAATCACTGTACCATGTTTATTAATACTATGCTTGAATGTAATGACAAGATTCAAAAAGTTTGCTCTCCTAAATAGGTTAAAAATTGTCTCTGCCTGCTAATATTACCCTATTTGTGTGTGCAACAAACTATTTGAAAACTGAAGTCGATCCTAGTTTTTAGTTATATGTTCTTACTTAGCTGTGTTTAATATTTATTCATATTAAGTTGGATTCAATGGCTCAAACATGGAATCCTAGCATTCTGGGTGGCTGAGGTGGGTGGATTGCTTGAGCTCAGGAATTTGAGACCAGCCTGAGCAAAAGTGAGACCCTATCTCTACTAAAAATAGAAAAATGAACCAGGCATTGTAGTGGGTGCCTGTAGTTCCTGCTGCTCAGGAGGCTGATGCAGGAGGGTTGCTTGAACCCCGGAGTTTGAGGTTGCTGTGAGGTAGGCTGATGCCATAGAACTCTAGCCTGGGCAACAGTGAGACTGTCTGAAAAATAAATAAATAAGAATAAAAAATAAAAATAAATATTGTATTTATTTGGCTAAGTCTTTATTATACCAAAAATACTTATTATGTTGCAAGCATACCTAGTATTTAAGATAGTAAAAATATTAATGCTGAATGTGTGATCTTACACTTATTTCCCCTAATGCCACAACTCAGATGAGAGGCCAGATGGAGTCTGGTCTGCAGAAGTTAGAGCTTGTCCGCGATTCCTTGACGACAGCCGAACGGAGGCTTCAGGAGTGTCAGGAGAATTTGCAGCGCTGCAAGGGGAAGTGTGCAGACCAGGAACGCACCATTAGGGAGCTGCAGGGCCAGGTGTCCTGCGGGCCTTCTGAGTTTTACTAGATGTATAAAGGCATGCTTTGGAATGATTTCACCAGTTGAGGGCACTCATGTCAGAGTTTGATTGTTTTTTCTTGTCTGTGTTGGTTGATAAAACATCATTTTCATGCAGATAATATGATACTATTTTGCAAGCTATTCTTTTAGTATTTTATGGTGAAAAATTGGTATTAAAATTGCTAATTAAGTTTATTCATGCAAATATATATTTAGATATTTGAGGACACAGTAAGAGCACGAGGGAAGGAATAACACTGCTTTCATAGATGTTTCTTAATGTCAGGGTTAGGTAAATTATTGTAATTTACTTACAAAAATTAAAGTTCATTTTAATTCAAATTGTACATCAAGTTTATTGGGATTATTTTAAGGTTTTACTTTTCAATTTATACTTTTTTTCCTCCATGAGAATAGGGATCATGAGTGTCTTGTTAATAACCACGTAGCCATCCCCTAGCCCAATGCCTAGTACACAGTAAGTGCTCAATAACAATTTTTTGAATTAATGAACTTTTTCCAAAGAAGCAGTCCAAACTACAACTTGGAGTTTACCTAACTAACACAAACAATGTAACCTAATCATTTGTACCCTAATGTCAATCTGAAATATATATAAAAAAGAATAATTAGTTAGTCCTTGAAAAAATAAAATATAAAAATAAAAATAAGCAGTCCAAAGGTGGTGGACTTTTTCTTTAACTGCAAGACAGTTTTAGGAAGGATTCTCTGTCTTCCAAATATAATCTGGATTTTAATTTTGAAATACGTCCTCTTTTTAAAAACATGCTGCCAAAATTTTTGTAAATTTAAATTCCTGACATTTTCTAGGAAAATGTCAAATTATGTGGATTAACCTAAATTACTAATTGAAATGATGAGAAGATATTCTTTCTGTTATCAAAGCTTCTTAAGCTGTTTAAATGAGCTTTACAGCAATGAGAAGAATATTCTGATTTGGCTGGGGCAAATGCGTTTTTAGTTGATTTGTCTGTTTTATATTTGTATATTGCTTCTCACAAAAGTTTTTTTTTTTAACTTACAACTTAACAGATACTCAATTATCAATCAATATTTTTAGGTGAAATAAAAACTTTGAAGAGAAACCCTAAGAATTCCATGATTAATACTGTTTAAAATTTTTATATTTTGACTTAGCAAAGTAAATACCCTTCTTTAATAGAATATCATTCAAATATATCAGTATCATCCATTGTCCAACAGAATTTTCAGTTGATGATTTTCTGGCATAGGCAATGTAGTTTTTCTAAAACTAACCAGGACTTTAAAAACTTGTATTTTGACAGTGAAATATATTTCTTGATGTTTTTCTATATGAGAGTAATAACATTTAGACCTTCTCATTTTTTAAGACTGTTCTAACAATACATCATGTAGATTTCTTTGGAAAGTGATTATAAGAAATAAGAAAACTATTTTTTTCTTAGGTTGATAAAGATCACAATCTTCTGATGAAGCTTTCTCTGGAAAAGGAAAATTATCTTATTCAGTTGAAGTGTGAAAATCTTAAACAGTAAGTATTAAATTGACTCAAATCTGATGCTACGTTTTCTTCTATACACTGTAATTTTAAAATACATGTTTTCTGTAAAAAGGAAATTAGAACAGATGGATGCAGAAAATAAAGAGCTTGAAAAGAAGCTGGTAAACCAAGAAGAATGTCTCAAGCACAGCAATCTTAAGTTTAAAGAGAAATCTGAAGAATATACAGCATTGTCCACTCAACTAGAAGCTGCTTTAGAAGAAGGGAGACAAAAGGTAGGGATGGCCTTTATTCAGACATTTTTAATGAGTTTACCAAAGCGTTGTCTTTTTAAGCAGACAGTATCTCATCTTGCCAAACCTACAGTTATTGTTTTTATCTCAGTGACAGGATGGAGAGAGCAATTACATTTTTGTTCTTTACCTATTTTCCCTTTTAAGCAAAACGTGTATATCTGCTAAGCCAGAGTTACTTCACTAGATAAGTGGTGATGTGGTAGGACAAAGGGCAGAGATGGAGAACACTTAGAAGGCATAACCCTCTTCTTCCCCTACTTTTTAAAAAATGCAAATAATTGAAAATTTTGGTTTGAGTCAGGATGTGGTGAACTATAAAGTTCAAGTTTTGTTTACTTATGTAGAGTCTTACTCTGTTGCCCCAGGCTTGAGTGTCTTGGCATTAGCCTAGCTCACAGAAATCTCAGCCTGGGTTCAGGTGATTCTCCTGCCTCAGCCTCCCCAGCAGCTGGAACTTCAGGCCTTGCCATAACACCAAGCTAATTTTTCTGTTTTTTGGTGGCAAGGGAATCTTACTCTTGCTCAGGCTGGTCTCAAGCTTCTGAGCTCAAGCACTCCTCTTGCCTTGGCCTCCCAGAGTGCTAGGATTACAGGCCTGAGCCAACACACCTGACCATCGTTTCTTTTGACAGATATGGTTACTTAAATATGTATATACAAGATTAAATTCCGGTTAAATACATTAGATTAGCATTCAGGACACTTGGTGTAGTAGGGAGGAACACGTGAACAACAAATGTCTTCCTGCATGTACACCCCATAATAGACGGAGGTTCACGGTGGAGGTGAGGGGAGGAGATGTGCAAGAGTTAGAACATCTCAAGAGGTAAATTTGTCAATTTGAAAATCTAACCTTGAAGAGACGTAAGGTGGGCTTTGGAGTTCAACAAGAATTGAATTTAAATTCTGGCTCTGATAAATTATACCATACCTGATCAGGGCAAGCTACTTCCCTTAACTTTAGTTTCTTTGGGGTTTTTTTGAGACAGGGCCTCACTCCATTGCCCAGACTAGAGTGCTTTGAGGTCACCCTAGCTCACTGCAACCTCAAACTCCTGGGCTCAAGCAGTCTTTCTGCCTCACCCTCCCAGGTACTTGGGACTACAGGTGCGCACCACCATGCCCAGCTAATTTTCTATTTTTATTTTATTTATTTATTTATTTGCAGTTTTTTGGCCGGGGCTGGGTTTGAACCTGACACTTCCGGTATATGGACCCGGCACCCTACTCCTTTCAGCCACAGGTGCTGCCCCTAATTTTCTATTTTTAGTAGAGACTGAATCTCACCCTTGATCAGTCTGGTCTTGAACTTCTGAGCCCAAGAGATCCTCCTGTCTGAGCTTCTCAGAGCACTAGGATTATAGGGGTGAGTCACCATTCCTGGCCAAACTTTAGTTTCTCAATCAATAAAATGAGGGTGATGAGTTTCCTCATATAAGGACCGAGTAGTGCTAAAAAGTAATCATTTTTGACTCTTAGATGTATTTCTTCACCTAGACCTCTCTCCTCACTGAAATCCAAACTCACATATTCTACTGTTTACTTGGCCTCTCCTTGTAATACAAGCATCTCAAACTTAACATGTTCAAAGCCAAATTAGGAATCATTTCATCTGAACTCTCGTCTACCTGTAGTCTTCCTCAAGCCCATTGATGACAGTTCCATAAAAGTCAGAAAAAAATCTGATAATCTTTAAAATGTGGCTCTTATACAATGAGTGTCATATATATTTGAATTATTTTAAACTCTGGGAAACCAATTTGAATTGATCTTGAGAGACATTTAACTGAAGGAAAGCTAAATAATAAAATATACTGCTGGTAGTTGAAATATAATACAGATTTCTCAGTCCTACCAACCATAGAAGGAAAATATGCAGTGACTTTACCTTAGGTTCACCCTAAATGGACTTTGGAAATGGCACATGTTCTCAGACTCCTTCCCAAAAGAAAGAGTTCAGAGTCCCCAGAGGATGTCTGCCCTCTCCTTTCTCTCTTGCTGCAGTGGAATATGGGGCTGTTTCTGCCCACATGAGGAGTGCCGTTATTGCCCTGTACTGCTGCCCACGTGGAGGGATGGTGTCAAGGCATGGATGTTTGTCCTGAGGGCCTTTCCTTCCATAGCTTCTCTTTTCATAGATCCTATGAGCATTCCTCTCTCATAATTGCCCTTAGAATTTGTGTAGAAGAATTTTTTGTAAATAACTTAGAACTGAGTCCATAGGCATTAAGTTAGGGGACAGTCCTTCCCACTAGCTCCTTGCTCCAGGACCAGTCCCTACGTCCACTCTCATTCTTGTAGCCCCAACTCAACATTCTTACCAGTGGGATAAACATAGCTAAATCTAGACTTTCTGCCAAAATAAGTAATCAGAAATATGAAAACTCATATTCAGACCACTTGGAAAGTGAATGAATGAAAAACCAGTCTCTGTGTGTGTATGTGTGAAGTGTGTACATCACCCCCTAATTCTACCCATCCAAATGTGTAATTGGCATTTAATGAGAACTTTCCGTGTTCTACCACTGCTCTAGATACCACGGTGAATGTAAATACTATGAAAAATGGCAATTGGTCTCAGTATGTTTTAAAATTATACTATTGGGGAAAACACCTCCCTAATAAGTAACTGAGCAGTGAAATGTTTACACCTCTTCTGTCTCAAGCTAATTTGCAGATGTTTATACTGCAAACATAAGTACAGTACATACTTAGATATGTTTCTTAAAGATAGAACATTTTTAAACATTTTCTAATTGGTCTTTTTGGAAAAAAAGAGGTACAATATAACCATGTCAAGGCTTTCCATCATATTTGAAAGAAACCACATTTAGCTTTTTTACTCTTTTAATAAAAATTGCAGGTTTCTGAAGAAATAGAGAAAATGTCATCTAGAGAGAGGGCCTTACAAATTAAAATATTAGATCTGGAATCTGAGCTTAGAAAGAAAAATGAAGAGCAAAATCAGCTTGTTTGCAAAATGAACAGCGTAAGTATTAGTATGGCTTAATGTATTATCATAAGACATAAATTAGCATTTAACATGCTTGCTGTGTAGTTTAGTTAAAGTATAAAACAAGGGAAATCAAGGCTGTTGCTTTATTGATGATATTCAAAATAACTAACATTAAAAATAATATAATACATAAAAAATAAAAATGTCAGGATATGCCGAAGAATGTGTTATCCTGCCTCCTGGGTAACATGTTGCATTTCTCCCAAATCTCATCAGGCCCTTTCCCTGAATATTACTTTTACATGAAAGCTGCTTAATGAAAGTTATAGACATAATATGCTTAATGTCTTCTTGGTATGACTTTTTTTTATTTTTTAAAAATAATACACAATTTGAACTATTATGAGTTAGATTTTTATATTTGAATTGTATAATGAATATTACATTTCAGAAAATTATAATTTGCAGTTACATAAATATTCAACATTGTTATATCTGCATACGAGATAGATGCTCAGCCATGAAGTAAGAATACCCAGTTGGCTGTGTTTAATTAGTCTTCTAATGTTTTCTTCCTGAATATTCATGAAATTGTCAGTAGACATAAGATTCTCTGAAAATAAGCATTAGTCATAATTAAATTACCTAATAACTATCTACTTAACAGTGACATAGTAAATAATGATACCTATTTTTTCCGAAGCCAAAGACTCCATGAAAACTACTTTTCATTCCTAAGTGTCTAAAAAGTTGAAAAGAGAAGTTAGATGATTAGGGAGAAGTGCTCAGTTAATCTTACTGCTGTCGAAAGCTTCATGACAACTTAATCAGAACAAAACATTTATCACTTTTAATTTAGCATGGACTGTTCCTTTATTTCTAATTTATTTTTACGTACTATCAGAGTTTCTGATATAGTAAAGTATGTGTGATGATTGAAATCTCTGAAAAATAAATAAGCTAGGATGAGCTTGTTTGTTAAGCCTAGTATTTGGCTAAAGCTACTACAATGGGTTCAAGATCTGATGTTTTGTTAAACCTGATAAATTTTACACTAGTAAGTATCTAGAATTCTAAGTATACATTATTTAGACATTGCTGAAAATTGAGTTTCTGTATTCTGTCCCTTCCAAAGGATAGTTCAGGGGGCTGTTCGGTATTTGTTTTATTAACAGATGCCTGCTTTAGCCCCTGTTGAACTGTAAGCACCCAGAGAGTGTGTCTCATACTTGACTGTATTTGGGGCAGACCTTTTTGTATTTTCTGCCCAGCTACTCTAATTGGGGATGGAATGGATACACATGATCTCAGCAGCTTAACCCAAGGCCACCCTCCTGAAGCCTAAAATATCTTTGAAGCCTAATGTATTATTCTAAAATGCATTCACATTTTACATTCTACCCTACCCTTCAAATTGTTGAGTAAAACTGATGCTCCTTAGATCTGGGTTTTTTCATTCTGGGACTCTGTGTACCCCTGTCTGGCACATTGGCTTGGACCAACCCGTGTTACCTGGTGGGCATTGCTCAGTTTCAGAAGATACCAGTTATCATTGAACACCTGATGCGAGACATAAAAGATCTTTCTTCTCAAAGGGCAGCTTTCACATTTTAGTGAAAGCTGGATGGCATTTGCAGACTGTTTGATCTGAAGTGTTTTCAGGGAACAGATCTGTCTAGGAATTTATATGCAACTGAAGTTAGGGTTTTGTATTTTTTCCTCAAAGAACATCTGTAATATTAAGAGTTCTTTTTATTATTAAAGGATTCTAATAAAATGTTCACATTATCAAAACTAGAATTCTATCACTTTTAGAAAAGCAAGGATCATTCTTATAGTATAAAATATGAATTTTTAGTCAGAGAAAATAGCAGAAACTAGTATGAAAATATACTATACTAAATACAGTGAAAATTATGACAATTTTAAATAAAACCTATTTATCAATCATGTTAATTGTGTAATAATTTGGGGCTAAGTGAATGTGTATTACAATAAACTATGTGACAGTAGAGCTCTACTGTGTATGTGTTCTAATTTAAAGAAGAGTAAACACTAAGGTAATGGATATGAGGATTCTTTCTTTTAAAAATTAAAAATCATCTATTTTGTTATTGTATAGCTGTGTGTTTTAGATATGACTCTTATTCTTTGATTTGAATGCCAGTATTATCTATATTTCTCTCTCTTTTTTTTCCTTTAGAAAGCACAACATCAGGAAGTGTGTTTGAAAGAAATACAACATAGTCTTGAGAAGTCGGAAAATCAAAATGAGAGTATTAAGAATTATTTACAGTTTCTTAAAACTTCTTATGTAACAATGTTTGGATAAATCCTCAAATTTATTTTCTATAAACAGTAGACTTTATCATCAGTCTAAAATGTGATTAAGTAAAGAATAAATAAATGCACTATTGTTATATTTTATGATTTATAGGTAGTAATATTGGAATTTTTATATAAGGAAATTTTATATAATTTATTATCTTACTGAAACTTTATACAAGATAACTGTTAATCTTTTTTGCTAGATAATTCTCATTTAGCTCTAGTTTAATTTCTTTTTAAATTATATTGGGTTTTAGAATATGTTTCTTATACAGAGGTCAGATTGATTCTTTGTGATGTCTGTAGCCAACATTCAAATGGATTTATAATAAATATAGGTCAATTATGAGCCAAATACATGATTTTAAGTAATGTATATAATTGTTTTATATTGTTAATAATGGTTATATTATAATAACATATCTTTCTAAAAATACCTAAGGTCTCTGTGTATTTAATACTACTTCAAATATATGCTGAATTGTCATTATAATTTCTATTAGGTTTTAAATGTAAAATTTTAAGTCATAGCTATTAAATGCCAACTGACAGTGACAGATGAAAACATGTTGTCTTGCATTGTTTCTTTTTAAAGAATAGACATTCGGGCTGCCCTTTGCAGGTTTGTTTTTTTTTTTGGGCCAGGGCCGGGTTTGAACCTACCACCCTTGCTATATGGGGCCAGCGCCCTACTCCTTGAGCTCCAGGCTGCCCTTTGAATTTGTGTTCTCTTTTGTTCATTTTATGTTAGTGATCATCTGATAATATTGTAGATATATTCTAAAGCCCCTGTGTTAACTAAAAGATTAAAGCAGAACAACTTGTCCCACTCCTTCCATGGCCAACTCACATGGGATGATCAAAATAAGCACTTTTAATACAAAGAAGCTTTAGGGTAAGGTCTTTATTATTGGGATGAAGTTGTCCAAGTTGATAAAGAACTTGCTGCCTTGCTACCTGTAATCTCCCATTATTGTGTGCCAAGGCAGGGTTCTCTAAAACGGGATGGATATTTTACCAAGGATCAGGTATCATGATTCCTCTTGGACAATGACTTGAAAGCTGCTTATTCAAATTTATACTCAAGTTTTGTTTTTGTTTTTTTTTGTTTTTTTTGTGAGACAGAGTCTCACTATGTTGCCCTCAGTAAAGAGCTGTGGCATCACAGCTCACAGCAACCTCTAACTCTTGGGCTCAAGTGATTCTCTTGCCTCAGCCCCCCGAGCACCTGGGCTACAAGCACCTGCCACAGCCCATGGCTATTTTTTGTTGCAGTTGTCATTGTTGTTTAGCTGGCCTGGGTTGGGTTAGAACCTGCCAGCCTCCATGTATGTGTCTGGCACTGTGACCACTGTGCTATGGGCCCTGAGCCTCAAATTAATACTCAAGTCTTAAAAGATTGCTCACAGAGGCAGGTTGTGTACTACGCAGTCTGAGTCTATGGGCAGAGCTCTCTCTTTCTTAAATGTTTCATTCTCTTTTCTGATCAGAAATAGGAACCCCCCCTCCAGGAGTCCCTCATTCCTAAGACCATCGTATCATCCACAAGGTCTTAACTTCCTGGTAAGACTTTCAACTGTTTTGTAGTATTTTAATAGCAGAATATAGAATGTCAGAAATTGACCACAGTTTTTATCCAACAATTGCTAACAAAAATAGTGCTGGCTTTTAAAAAAATCATAGTTATTTGAGATGCTAAAAACCATACTTAACTTTTGTAGCCCTGGATTTTTTTCCTGTGCTTCTTATTTGGTCTCCTGGCTCTGACCTCCACGCAACTTGGCCTTTCCTCCAGGGTTATCTGTCACTGGGTTTCTTGTGAGGTATTCCTTGTACTGATTTTTCTGATCATTGTGACTATTGTGATTTTCAGGGTTAGTCACTGACTTTTTTCTATTGGGCATTGAATTTTTAATTAAGAAGTCATGCTTCTTTGATGCTTAAAACTATTCTTAAGTTCTCTATTTTCCTTCTATTTTCATTAAAATTCTCTTCTGTCTCTTCCATTGGTTCTACTTCAGTAGACATCTCTTATTTTTGTTCTGCTGGCCATCTTTCTTTCCATGTCCCCATGAGTGATTTTTAATTTTCCTTGCCTACTCGCAGCTGTAGTTTCCTCAGCATCTGCCAGCAGCCTGTTGTCCACATCTCCAAGGCAGTAGCAAACCAAGTGGTGAAAGAAGTGATGGCCTCAGTTCTCATGGGCCTAGGAGACCTGTGACCATCTGATGAGTTTCTTTGAGGAACTATTTTTGCTCCCACATTTTTTCAGTTGGAAGCAGCAGCTCTTTGCCAACTACGAAGATTGGAAGCCCTTCACTAGAGAGCCCTCATCAAGGTTTTCTGAGGCCAACAGATCCTTTGCAGCAAACAGCAAGTAAAGTTCTCTTTGGAGGTGAGCCACTGGAGGGTCTGTGGTTGGGAAAATGAGCAGCAGTTTACAGAGTGAATTTGATCTATCTCTGTTGGCTTGCCATTTATTCATGACTTTTAGCTAAGAAAAAGCCATAAAATTATGTTTAGTATTTTTGGTTATTAAAAAGTTTTTATATTTGAGTTCACATACATTGTTATACACATGGACAAAGGTATGGAAACCTACCTGCCCTGGTAGGGGTGGGGAAAATAGTAACAACTTTTCTGGTGTGTGCTTTTATTTTGTTTCACCTATTCTAATGAGATTTTATTACTTTTGATTTTTTTTTCTAATCAGATAAATACAAAATTCTAAAGGAGGACAGGCATGATAGATGTTAGGTAGTGGGAGAGTGGGATTAGTGAGAGATTTTAGTCCAAGAATGAAATACTAGAATTTGGTTTCAGAGATGGAGTAGTTGTAGACAAGAAAAGGTGAAGAGCAGCCTTCTAGAGGTGGAGATGGAGTCCCCGGGGTCCCGGATGTTTAGTAATTGAGGAGCTGTGGATGGTGAAGCACTCTGGGACGAGCCAGGAATTTGGGTAAAGCTGAAGACCAAGCATCCTGGTTAAATGTGAGCAGAGGACTAGATGACAGTGATAAAGAATGAACTCTGTTGAAATTTGGGTTTGCACTGAGAATAAAATTCAAAGCCCTCAAGACCTGGGTGATCTAAGCCTGCCCAGCCTCTCACCTTCTCCCTTATGACTCACCACCCCCCACACCAAGTTGCACTTGGCTTCCTTCAAAGCCAAGCTCATTCTTTCTTTCTGTTTTTCGTCTTGGAATGCTGTTTCCCGTATTCTTGCCCAAATTCCACTCATTTTCCCATATACAAGTTCTGACAGTAAAGTTTGCAAACTATTGCTGAATATCACTATGGTCACCTTCAAAGTACTCCCCTTGGGAAGCTATGCACTGTATGCCAGTGCCTAGTCTGCCCTACAAAGCAATTTTGGAACTTTCTTTCTGGAATGGCCATCAGAACTGTCGTCATACTATACCCTTGATATCCTATGTCATCAAAATGTCTTCCTTTTGATATTTCTTTTATCTTTAGGTAAAGAAAAAGTCATTGGAGCCCAGATCAGGTGGATAGGGAGGGTATTTCCAACTGTCTTAAAAAGTCCCTTAGAGACAGTGCCATGTGAGCTGATGCATTGTTGAAACGCAAGGGCCACACACCTTTCTCAATGCAAGATTTTCAGTTAAGCTTTTCTTGTTTCTCTACTGATGTTTACATAATCTTCTATGCTTCTCACAGTCCGCTGATGATTTTGATGTACAATTCCATGAATTTTTGCAACATTTTTGTTAGTTCTGCTTATTACTGGCCCCTGACCTCCCTTCATTAGTGACACTTTTTCTCCCCTCAGAAATATGTTCAATCCATTTATACTCTGCCATTTTCTTCATGGCATTGCCCCCATAAACTTGGACTAACATGATAGTCCAAGATAGCTAAACAAATTTCCAAATGTTTGGAAATTAGGAGGATAAAATTTGAAAAAACCCAACTAACTAGAAATTTAAAATAAACTTAAAAATATTTCATGGTACAAATTATAAATCGGAACAAATCTAAAAATATTTTGAACTGAATGGTAATGAAGGTATGACATATTAAGACTTGTAAGATACATCTAATCCAGGGGTGTCCAGCCTTTTTTTGTTTGTTTCCTGCCCTACTTTGGAAGAATAAGAGTTCTCTTGACCCACACATGACATGCACTAACTAAAGCTGATTAGCAAAAAAAAGTCTGTGCATACTTTTCATGATATCTAACACAACAGATAAGCAAAAAATGTCCTCACAAAATTAGCATGCTCCCTGCCAGCTGTAGTTTGTACGCCCAATCTAATGAGTGCTTATAGGGAAATTCTTGTGAATATATGAAAAGGAAAAAGACTCTAGATCAATGTCCTACAGTGGATAACAGACTTAAGTTTATACACAAAAGTATAAGAATTCTAGAAGAATATGTCTTTGGAATGCTTTCAGTCTTTCCCCATTAAATATGATTTTGGCCATAGGTTTGTTGTATATGGCCTTTATAATTTTGAGGTAACTCCCACCCAGGCCTGTTTTGTTAAGCATTCTTACCATAAAAGAGTACTGAATTTTATCAAATGAGTTTTCCATGTCTATTAAAGGATCATATGGTTTTTGTTTTTGCATCTGTTTGTGTGGTGGATTACATTTAGAGATTTGCATATGTCAAACCATCCTTGCATCTCTGGGATGAAGCCCACTTGATCATGAAATGGGTTAATAAAATGGGATGTGTGTATATCATGGAGTACTACTCAGACCTCATAGAACAGGGTGATCTGGTATCTTTTGTAACAACCTGAATGGAACTAGAGACCATTTTTCTAAGTGAAGTGTCTGAAGCAGGGGAAAATAAACACCACATGTACTCCATGCTAAATTGGAACTAGGAACTAATAAATCAACACTTATGTGCATGTATGGAAGTAAAACTCAATAGGAATCAAGTAGGTTGGGGGGAGTTTGCAGGGGTTGGGTTAACCCACACCTAAGTTGTACAATGCACACATTCTAGGTGAAGGGCACACTTACAATTTTGATTCAAAATGTATAACAGCAAATTAGGAAACCAAAACGCAGGTACCCCAGTAATATTCTGCCAAAAAAAAAAAAAAAAAGCAAAATAGAAAGAATAAATAAAATATTATTTGCAATGAGATAATTATATATAGAGAAAATCTAAAAGAATTTGTAAACTGTTGGAAATGAATTTATAAATATGTCTGAATAGGTCAGTATGCCAAAAATTCATTCTATTTCTGTATCACAGAAATAAGCATAGAGAAAATGAATTTGAAAAAGTAATACTACTGATATTAGCATTAAAACAGTTGACCAACCAAACACATTTAAGTAATATTATATCAAATACCTAAGACTAGCAAAATACGTGCAAGGCATTTACACCGAAAATTACAAAACACTGAGAAATTTTTTAAAATCTAAATGGAAGGACATACGATATTCATGAATTATAAAGATGTTAGCACACCCATATTGATTTATAGATCTATGAGAATAAAAGATCCAACAGTTTTATTTTTTTTAGGTGGACACAAAACCCAGTTCTAAAATTTACATTGAAATGTAAAGGACTAAGAATGGCTAGGCAGGGTGGTGCCTGTGGCTCAAAGGAGTAGGACACTGGTCCCATATACCAGAGTTGGTGAGTTCAAACCTGGCCCCAGCCAAAAACTGCAAAAAAAACCCCCCAAACAAACAAACAAAAAAAAGGCACTTTAAGAATGACTAGGCAATCTTGAAGAACAAGGTTAAGCACTTAGACTGTAAGACATCAAGACTTACTATAAAGCTAGTTTTTAATTTAGAATAGTTGTGATGCAAAGATAGACAAACAGAACAATGAAACAATAAATACTACAAAGGAAAACTCTCTCATTTGCTTTATGACACCTAATTTACATAAGTCTTGATAAAGATGACAATGTAGTATGTTGAGAATGAATTGTATTTGCATTAAATGGTGCCAGGTAAATATGAAAAAAATTAATTCCTAGTTCAAACTATATACAAAACCTATTCAAGATGGATTGCAGAATATAATATGAAAAGTGAAATAATAAGGTTTTTAGAAGAAAATATAGGATCTCAGGGCAGCGCCTGTGGCTCAAAGGAGTAGGGCGCCAGCTCCATATGCTGGAGGTGGCAGATTTAAACCCAGCCCCAGCCAAAAACTGCAAAAAAAAAAAAAAAGAAAGAAAATATAGGATCTCATCTTCAATAGCTTGTAGTAGGCAAAGACTTCTTAAACAGGATACAAAAGGCACCAATCATAAAGGGAATAACTGAATTTCATTAAAACTGAGAGCTTCCATTCATCAAAATTAAAATTAGGAAAGTAAAAATACAACCCACAGAGGGGTAGAAAAATATCTATAAATATTGGGGATACATATATGTGTGTGTTATGTATGTACATGCTATATGTACATGTATGCATGTATCTGTGTGTGTATATATATCTCCAGAAAATTATGTGTGTACATCCTATATATAGATATATAATGTGTTTGTATATGACATATATACACGCACACACACACAGACTATATATCTCCAGCAAAGACACATATCCAGAATTTATTTTATACTAACTGGGCCTTAACTTTTGATTTTTAACAACCTAGGACAATCTTAATATGAATGGATAATTGAGCATAGGGGAATAAACATCAACTTCAGGTATTACTAACACTTGAACTGTCAGCAACTATTAGTGAGAAATAAAAATGTAGCCCTTATAAAATTATGTACAAAATGTTAGTATAAACAAAATATGGAGAATTTATGACTTCAGAACTTCCTACAGCTTTCAAAGCACATTCGTATTCCCACTTTATAGGTGGGCATCTATTATGTACTAGGTACTGTGCTTCATATTGGATACGAAGACCTCTTTTCTTTCCTTACGGCAGTGCTTCCTACCCTTTTGAAAACCATGACACAAACAGAAAATAATATTTTATGTCAAACTGGTAAGAAGAGGTTGTTGCTTATAGCTAGAAGTTACTGGCCCAAGGCTCTAGCCAACCTGGGTATTGTCCAGGCCACACCACTTTATGAGTAGAGATCAATATCTCTTTGTTTGTGGCCCATTCGCACCTTAAGAAATCCTTTGCTAGCCGTTTCTCTTATGTTCTTGCCTTTCTTGTGTGGAAAAATTCTGTGCACATCTCCTGTCCCCAGCAGGTACCAACTCCAGATACCTTTAGGGCTGAGATAATACATAGGTGAGCCATGTTCCCTAGAGCCTTCCTCAGTCTGGGCCTCTATTCCATGATTCTTCCAGACCACTCACAACTTGCATGGAAGCAGATATTAGGGTTTTGTTTGCCTGTTTTCTGCCTCAGTTTTTGTTTTTCTGTTCTTTTTCCATGTATTCCATATTTTCCTCATCCAGGGGAACACGTGATTTCCATGATATGGAACTCAGTATAGATTGGCTTTGAAATAACAGATAAAGTTATCATCTGCAATGGGAAAATGGCTGAAGCAAAATGATACGTAAGCATTTCAGAAAGTTATATGTAATAGTTGAATTTCTGCTTATTTAAAAATTTATTAATTTTTTCAGTTCTAAGTCTAGATAATTTTCTAAGGTCTTTACAGGTGATGAATGCAAATTCTCTGTATAAATCTCTGAAAAATCTTTTGGGTTGTAAAAAATGTAAACATGTCTAGTTCACAAATAAAGGTTTTATTTAAACTAATTTGTATAGTGTTGATCTAATAAATTAGGGGGTTAACTGTGATATCTAGCGGAGGGATGGTGTGGAAGAGTATTAGAATATATTCACAAATGAGAGTTTAATTGATTCGCTGTGATATCCTTTTATGGTATGAGAAATACATAGAGAGAGCAATGGCCTTGCTTATAACATTAATTCTTGCTAAGACTAGATTATAATTAGACCATATAATCACATAAACACTCAGCTTGGAGTAACTGGAACAGCCAGAACAACAAGATGTAGGCTAGTTTGCAGTCATCAGAATGCTGCAGGTGGTGGGGGCGAGTGTAGCGGGCATTATTGGCATTAACCAAGCAGAATGGTGTTTAATGATGCGAGGCCATAGGAAATGGTAAAGGATGTGTCCCCCATAATAAAACTTTATGAGGCTACAACAACTTCCTAACCCAAAACAGTCAGAAATGAATTAGCATCCCTTAAATCGTTAAAGGCAAAAGGATCCAATTAAGATCCTCCAGCTTCTTATAATGAGGCAATTCTGTAAACTTGGGTATATGATTTTAGGATTTTTTACTAAAATAAACTAATAGTTAATTGCCTAAAACATGTTATTGATTAATAGATTGTAAGAAAGTAATCAAAGTGTATTGTAAAATAGGTAAACACTAAATGATTAATGATTTTTAAGGCAATGATAGAGTTTGTATAGCTATTAAGAATTGTTAACTGGGCTTGGCGCCTATAGCTCAGCTGGCTAAGGCGCCAGCCACGTACACCTAAGGTGGAGGGTTCAAATCCCCAGCCCGGACCCGCCAAACAACAATGACGGCTGCAACCAAAAA
>NW_003852405.1:21835269-21866861 GCF_000181295.1 Otolemur garnettii
AGCCTCCCAAGTAGCTGGGACTACAGGTGCCCGCCACAATGCCCGGCCATTTTTTTGTTGTAGTTGTCATCGTTGTTTAGCAGGCCTGGGCCGGGTTCAAACCTGCCAGCCCTGGTGTATGTGGCCGGCACCCTGACCACTGTGCTACAGGCATCAAGCCTTCATTGGGATTTTTTTATGAAGAACTTCTTTAATCAATTTTGCTTATCCTGACATACAAGCTATAATGGAAAGGATGAATGTTTCATTCAATTTATAGAATAATGAGTAGAGATCAATCTCTGTTTGTGGCCCATTTTGGAAACACTCATTATTCTGTAAATTGAATATGTATGTATCTATGTATATATATAGATGTGTAGATAGAACATGGAATATATATATATATATATATAAATCCATTTTAATTCATTGCAGTCTTTTTTTAATAATGAAAATTTTCATTTATATCTGAAATATGGATTGGCTATTTCCCTTAAGAGTGAGTGTGTTTGCGCAGGTGTGAGTGTATTCGTGTGGTTTGTATTTTTTTTAGGTTTTGGTTTTAGTTTGTTTTTTTCTTATTTCATAGATATGGTTTGTAAGAATTTCCTTTCTTTCATTTTTATCTTGTAGGTCTCCCTTTATCTATGGTTTCACTTTCTGTGGTTTCAATTTCCACAGTTCCCATTGTCTATGGTGAACCATGATCTGAAAAAAAAGTGAGTACAGTATAATAAAATATTTTGAGATAGAGACCAAATTCATATAGCTTTTATGACCATTATATTGTTATAGTTGTTCTATTTTATTATTAGGTACTATTGTTAATTGCTTACTGTGCCTAATTTATAAATTAAATTTTTCCACAAGTATGTATGTATAGGAAAAAACGTAGTGTAGTTAGAGTTCAGTACTATCTATGGTTTTAAGCATCCACTAGGGGTCTTGAACTAAGGGGAGTCTACTTTATAGTAGAGATATGGTCTCCATAATTTCTATCATTGGGAATTTTTTAAGTATATTCATCTCCATTATTAAGTTGCTATATCTTTCTTATTTTGTCTATTTTGCCTTTTTAGATCATTGCTGATGAATATTAAAATCTCTTGCTGAAAGCATATTTCTGTCCATTTTTCCTTCTATATCTAGTATTTTTAGGCTATGTACTTTTGCCTCATCTCCATACTTTATTCTTCACATTTGCCTGGTAAATTGTACCCATTTCCTTCTTTTTATCCTCCTTCATCATTTTATTTCAGTACCTTTTCCTGGAGATAAAGAATTTGCCCCTTCTTTCAGCCTCTCTTTCCAATTTGCGATTACAAATTCTCACTTATTGTTTTTACAAAATTAGTGATGTATCCTAACTGTGTAAACTAAACATTTAAATTTATAGTATTACTCCTAGCTTATTTCATGTTCAAGGCCTGTTCTTTCTAGTATCAACACCCAATAGTTATTTTTGGTAGACCTTTAACTCTTCTAGGATAGGCTTTAATAATTTTATCTAGTAATTATCCCTGTTTGGTATATACTTAGGATTCTCATCTCCAGGAGTTTCTTTCTTGCTTCATTCCCAAGGAGAAACCTGAGCACAAACCTGAGTGGGAGTGAAACCTTGGGGTTACACTATTTCTTTCAAAGTTCTATAGATGTTGCCTATGGCACAGATGCCTTAGGCCTTAAAATTCTTTCTCTTCTATGGATAACCCAAGTGTTTATCCTGGATTTCTGTGGATTCTTTTACAGCTAGGGATCCCTTTAAGCCAGTATCACCACTGGACCAATGCCAGATGATGCCCAGGCCTGCCTTTTAATGGCGATGCCAATATTTCACTCTCTGTGTATTCTTTCTTTGTTAAAGTGGTATTTTGGAAGGAGAAAAATGTCTGCATTGCCAGCACCATCTTTTCTAGAATTCTGTTCAAGCAGGGACATATGTGGTGAAATTTTCATTTATTTGGGTCACTCTGGTCACTGTGTGGGGGAGGATAGGAATGAATGAGGAGGAGGAATGAACACTTGGAGGTTGGAAGTCCCAGAGAAGACTTTGTCCTAGTCTAATAAATGATAATGAAATAGGGACGTCCACATGCCTTGGTGACTCACTGGCTTTTGTGGGAAGGAATGCATGGATTGCTGATCAGACACTGGTTAGTGTCACCAACTAAAATATAAGAGGAAAAAGTGGGGTTGAGGGAGAGACCAATTTAGTTTTTTTTTTTGCCTGATTTTAACTTGCATATTTGCCAAATAAATTATTTTCTAATGTATTTGTGTGTGTTTGTTGGGGAGGAGATAAGATGGCTAATTCAAGAAGGCTGAGAATTTCTCTAACTTGTTCTTTGTTTTTCATTGTTGTTAATATGTTAAATTTATTTTTTTTTTGGTATTTATATTATTTATATAATAAAAATATTCATTATATCTTATTCATAATATCATATATTTTTGTTATGTATTTGGGGAAGATTCAAAACACCATTAACCTTTATAGTCCTAAATAAGTACACAAGTTAATATTTAATAATTTTAGTATAAGCCTTGAAATTAGGTGAGGCTCTAAGTTAATCTTACAAAAAAAAATCCCTAAATCCCTTAAGGGGTTGTAGAATGTGTTGTGGTTCGTCTGTTCCCATCAAGCTTCATATTAACATTTGATCTCCAGTGTTGGAGGTGGGACCTGTTTGGGCTGTGGGGCCGGATCCCTTAGGAATGGCTTGGTGCCATTCTTGAGTGAGGGAGTTCTTACTCTGAGTTCCACAGAACTGGTTGTTAAAAAGAGCCTAAGACCTTCTCTGCTGTCTCTTGTTTTCTCTCTTGCCATGTGATCTCTGCACATGCCTCTCTCTGGGGGGACCTCCCTGGAGCCCTTATCAGAAGCAGATGCTGGCACCATGCTTCTTATACAGCCTGCAGGACAGTGAACCATGTAAACCTCTTTTCTTATAAATTACTCAGCCTCAGGTATTCCTCTATAGCAACACAAAAATGGGGGTAAGGTTTTTGTCAAATTAGAAATTAATATGAATTGCTGTCTTTGACAAATTAAAGTATTTCCTGTGAACCACAATAAGGGGTCCACTTCTATCCTTGAAACTCAGACATAACAGTCTTATGTTAATGAGACTTCAGAATTACTGTGAACGAGTTCAGAAAGATGGCTTTCTCTTCTTTTACCAAGTCAACTGGTATTTAATTACAAGGAATTTGGGGTTTCTTGATTTTTTTTTTTTTTTTTTTGAGACAGCCTCTTGCTCTGCCACACATGTTAGAGTGCAGTGGCATCATCATGGCTTACAACAACCCCAAACTTCTGGCCCCCAGTGTTCTTCCTGCCTCAGCCACCCAAAGTGCTGATTATAGGCATGAGATCACTACTCCTGGCCATATTTTTAGGATAGATATTTTTTAAACTACAACATAAAATAATATGTTATCTTTTAAAAGCTTTATGCTTGGGCTTAATAAGATTTTTGGAATGGATCTTACTATTTGGAAACTTGCTTATTCATATCATATGTGAAGCTATTTTCTTATTTTTTGTTCCTGCAGTGATTTTTGATTTTATAAGGTTTTCAACTTCATTTTATCATTAATAATTTAATTAGGAAAACAATACTTTTTCTTTAAAAGTAAATTCGAACAGTATCTATCAAAGGATATGATGTGAAAAGTATTATTTCAGCTGCTTCTTATTTCAGATTCAACTCCCCAAATTAAATACTGTTGTTGGTTGCCTAATCATATTGCTTAACCTTTAAGGGGAGCCCAATTTTTTAACTTTAAATAATTTAGTTCAGGGAAGAAACAGTATCTAGATCTGTTACAAGTAATAACTAAGTTTCAGTACTTTTAGTAACTCATAAACCTAGAGGTACTGAATGATATTTTAAATGTTTGAAACTGTTAACTGTAAATAAGATGGTCTGATTGGTGTTGAAATGGGCAAGTAAATTCTATTTTCCTTTGTTTGGGGGTTTTGAATGCAGTTTGTTTTGGGGTTTTCTCTTTTACAAAGTTAGTTTCTTATAACGTGTAAGCTATGCTTTTTAAAAGATACCTTTCTATATTTCTAAGAGGTGTTGCAAGTTTCACTGTTCGTGTCCAATCAACATGTAGTTTTGGTGATTCTTGTTCTATTTGAAAATGAGAAGCATGGTTTATTGATGGTTTAAAATGTTTTTCATCTTAGGGCAATCCTTTTAAGGCCATGCATTCCAATACCCAAGTTTTAAAGTAGTTTGTGTACACCCAACATGCAAGGCCATGACTTTAATCATTTCCTCACCAGAACTTCAATTATGCCAAGCACTTTTTAATTATCCTGCAGCCCACAAGTCTATTCTTAGTAAAAAGTCTGACTTTTACAGAGGCAGGATACTTCTCTGTGGCAAAAATCAACTCACCACTTAGCAACCCCACCCATGAAAAAGCTCTGTGAATTAAAAGCTACTAAATTAAGTGTATATTTTTAACAGCTTCAATTTTAAAGTCAATTTTGGCATAAAAGTTGAAGACTTTTTTTGAAGTACAAAAATGCTATGTTGGCATTTCATGGTATTTTCAGAATGCAGTTTGTTTTGGGGTTTTCTCTTTTACAAAGTTAGTTTCTTATAACGTCTTTTTTTTTTCCTTAAGAAAGGTATTATATTTAATCACCTTGCCTTATCACTTTACATGATTATGTTATTTAGAAAATCAACTCTGACCCAGAATAGCAATGATGAAGGAAGAATTTGTGAGGTGGGAATGTAGGGTAGAGGGAGAGGATGTAGGGATAGAGGGGAGAGACTTGAAGTATAAATGGACTCAGTGCTTCATGCACAGACCAAAACTTGGAATGCAAATCCAGAAATTAAGAGAAAAATATCAACCACATAGAATTATTGGACTCTTTTACTATTTTTACTTCTTGGTACTAGAAAATCTTTTTCCCAAATTAACAGAAATACAAAGTCATTTTAGAAAATGCTTGTGTAAGACTAATGCTAATAAGAAATACTAAACACCCAATAGTGCATAATGCATTCATTTGATATATGGTTGATGACCATGTTCTGTGTGCAAGATTCTGTAGTTCTCTTATGTTGTAACGTAGCTCCAATAAATTACTGCATCGCCATCCACCTTAGGAAAATGCAGTGTCCAAAATCTGAGCTTAGGAAATGTGCCAGACACTGTGAGGTAAAGCCACAGCTGTTTCCGTTTTTTTTTTTTTCCCCTGCTTTCATCCACTAGGGAGCCTGGGATATCTAAAAATTCAATTTCCTAGCTTACTCCACCAACAAAGGCCATATGGCAGGACTCTGGCCAGTGAGCTATAAGAAGGCCACCGATGTCACATGGTCCAACATACTCTGGAAGTGCTGCCATCATCACTGCAGCAGTGGAGCTGAAGGCCAGGAGCTTGGGCCCTCCAAGATGTCCTTAACCCACCATTCTCTCTGTGGGCTGCCTCCTCTGGGACTTACTGTGGCATAAAATAAACAAACCTCTTCCTTGTTTAAATGACCATTTTCTGGAGTTTCTGTTACTCTTGGCTGCACGCGTTACTGACTCAGGAAATATGGGTGACCAGTCTCCAAGGTGGCCCACAATGATCCCCACCTCCTTCATACCCTAGTGTAGTTAGTTCCTCTTCTACCCTCCATCAGGGTCAGTTTGTGTGACCAATAGGATATGGCAGAAGTAAGGATTGTCGCTTTGGAGGTTATAAAAGTCAATAGCTTCTTTCCACTGGGCTCTCATGCTCTATCTCTCTATCCCTCTCTCTGTATATATCTCTCTCAGGTTTTTCATTCCAGAGAAGTCAGCTGCCATATTATGTGAGCAACACTGTGGAGGGACCCAGAGGTGGGAAACTGGAGCCTCCTGCCAAAAGCCCTGGGACTGAGCTTGGAAGATGAGTCTGTGGTCCCTTTAGATAGCTGCAACCTCATGAGAGACCCTGACCCAGAGCCCCAGCCTGACCCCACCGCCAGATTCCTGACCCTTGATATGGAATTATATAATACTTGTTTTAAGCTAAGCTTGGGGGTAATTTATTACTTATCAATAGAGAACTAATAAACAAATGGATTTACTACAGTGTTTTAAATGGTGTGCTTTAAAAAATACTCAATTGACAGATATTTGATGTATAGCCCTTTGATAGCACATTTTCATATAGGAAGTATATATTTCTTGTATGTATTGGTAAGAACTTTTTTCATATCAGAATGCATGGATTTACATGTTTGCCATTAAATTTATTTTTGGCCTTCTTAATGTTTGAGTGCTACTTAACACTTAATGTTAATACTTGGTCTGGATGGGGTTCATTAAACAATTCAGAAAAGTCCCAGCTCTCATACAGCTTCTACTCTGACTGGAGTGCCTCCTGCTTGCCTTCTGTGGCTGCTAGCATGTTTATCAGAACTACTGTCAGAGGAAGGGAAATCTTCCTCATTTCCAATCTCTGCCAGTGTCTCCCATTGCCTCCCAGAATTGCCAGATTCTCTGAGAGGCGGCTGGGAGGGGAGTGTGGAGAAGACTCTGGTGTATTCAGACTTGGGGCTCCCTGCAGTTGCAGGAAAGCTGCAAGTAGAGCTTAGACCCAATGGCCAGTGAGCAAACCAGTCTTCAAAACGTCTGCGTTCCCTTGAAATGCTTTCCTTCCTTTAACACATTTTTCTTGTCACTATTCTTCCATAATTAATGGCTGCATCCTATTCGCTATTAATTCTTAATGCCCTGGTTGCTAAGTTTATTTACTCTCTTTGTTAGTGTTAATTTTCCTCATTTTCTCTGAAATTTCAGTCTATGTGGGAGTTTCCATCTCCCTCTCCTCCAGCACTCCTTGTCTGTCAATTTTTCGGCTGTCTTCACCAACTTTCACCCCTCCCACCTCTAGCCCAGGGCATGGTCTTAGTTGGTTGCCTGGGCTCTTGTCACTTGTGTCTTTGGAGATAGCAGAGATCCAGTCACTAAGCTGACAGAGGTCAGGTTGTCCTCGCTCCCAGCTTTAGGAAGAAGCCCTTGCTCAGTCACCTCTACTCTGGTGGCCTGTGCTGCCCGAGGCTTCGGCTTCTGCATATGAATGTGGCTGTGCTTTTTCTTTATATTAGAAAAATCTTCCAATGTTTACACTGGAAGACAGTAACCCATGAACTCACAGAGTCACGGTGATGGTAAGTCTTAACGATCATCCTTTATAATCCTTTATAATCGTCTTAACCATCCTAATACATTTAGTTGATTTGCATGGATTTTTCTAAGTAAATAAAAATTTTATTCTTTTAAGAGAATAAAAACACAGACTGCAACCACCACTTAATGACACTCTGCTATGTGCTTTATACTCAGGGCAGGACTCAGAAATGGGCAAAGATCACTGGTGCCCTTCAGTGGAGTGCTGGGCATTTCACTGGAGTTCTGGACTATCTGATTCTAGGAATTCACACCTTGACTTCTATTGACTATGTGATTCTGCAGCTCTGCACAGGTAGCTGTTAAATTGTGGAAAACTGATAACAATACAAATAATTCTTGTTCATATAAGTGCAAACAAATTTTGACTGGTAGATTAAAAAGCTCTACGAGTCAAATTTTCATTTGGACATATCTTACCATCTTATTGGTTCTCTGAAATAATAATATATGCCCAGAATTTATCCAACTGAACATTCTTCCTCTTTGACAATAAGACGTTTCAAAACTAACCCGAGTTGGTTAATAGAAACCAACTTTCTTCTCTTAGACTCAATTGTAATACAAACATCTAGAAACAGGATTGGTTGTGATATTTTAAAATGCAGAAGTAACCTCAGGGCCTTCAACCATCTCATCATGAGAAACATTGGCTAAACATGTTATTTCCAACATACTGTTAGAAAAGTGCGTCCTGTTTTGTTTCCTTGGAGCTTCTTACTGCTTTCTGTTTTAATCTTTTCACATATTTTCTCCTTAATTGTTCTCCTCACTTCTCAATCAGTCTTGTTTGTTCCTACTTCAGTTGGGTGTTATGGTGAAGGTGTTTGTATTTGTCATCACTGAGGAATGATTTGATTAACAATACAGCTAGATTAAGTCAATATCTAGATTAAAATTGTAAATTGTGAGATAATCAGAAAATGCTGTAATCATCCTACATAATTTTAGGTAATTATATACTTTTCATATTAGCAGATGATTTAGTACATGTACAGTGTGCTTAACTCTAAAATTTTTCTGAGTGTAATGCATCCTATCTGTAATTCACAGTGCCCAGTCTTTCCTCCCCAGCAGTTTACTTTGCTTTTAAAAAATTTTTCTTTTATAATTGCATATAGGTCAACAATTTTAGCCTTTTAGAGGAAGACCAAATTTATTTCTCAAAACTGGAGAAACTGCTGAGTCAAAATCACTTTGGTGATGCAAGTAAGTAACCCATTCTATTCTGTATAGATTGTCCTTATTATCTTTATTATTAATGGAAAGAAACTCAGCCATTTACAGTTCCTCAAAGGAGATGGAATTTGGAAATATTTAAGGTGTGGGCAAGTGTTTTGGAATGAACATGTCATTTCTTTATAAGAGTTTTATTAAACATGTTAACTAATGTCTTGCACCGGTGGAATTTTATATCTGTCAGAATCCATGATCCTATTCAGCTGTTTAAAGAAAAACTTTAGACAAATTAAATCTAGCAGAGTTTAATTGAGCAAAGAAGGATTTGCTAATTGGGTAGCCCCAAGAACTAGAATAGGTTAACAGAGATTACAGGGGCTGCTGCAAGGTTGGATAACATCTCTGGACAGAAAAAGGAAGGTGAGGTATAGAAAAAGGAAGAGAAGAACAGAAACAACTGGATTGGGTGGAGCTGAGTGTTGCCCTTTTTTGAACCTGGTTTGAACAAATGGGTGGTTGTGATTGGAGGAGATTTGGCTTTTTGTTACAAGAGTAGGTTACAGTCGGTTTACATATCAAATTATGATTATAGTTTGGGCACTTACAATGTGAGAATGGGTATGGGCACTCATAATGTGTAGGGAGGCAGCTTTAGACTAACCTGATATATTGAAATATAGGCTGAGAATATCAATGCTGCCAGAGGGGACTGTTCACAGAACTTTACCCCAACCTCTACAAAAGTGTCTTCTATAATGGGTCTGTGGAATTCCTTGGCTTCATCTCATAGTGTAAGTATTGTGTAGATAGCGAGCCATTTGTTATAAAGTCCTTTGATAAAGAGACACTTCTGCTATATTATTTTAAATTTGGGGGTGTATATTGCTGCCATTTTAAGAGCTTAAGATGTATCCCCTTAATACTCAGGAAGAGTATTATGTAAGATGTATCCCCTTAATGACTCAGGAAGACACAAGCACAGAGCATTATGCTATACCGAACCCCTTCTGATTAGGAGGCAAGGACCAGGCAGGTGGAGCCAGGAGCAGTGACCTACATAAAAGCCAAGGTCCAAGATTCCTAATTCCCATCAGTTTGGCTCTGAGTATACAATCTGGTGAATGGGACACGGTATTTGGAGGCCCTACTTCATAGAGAAAATAGAAGAATGAGATGAGGACTGTTTGGCTTTCTTCCATTCTGTTCATGATCTTACCTGTGCCCAGCTCATCCTTTCTTCCACACTCCAACCACACAGGACGTCACTGTCCCTCACCCTCTGAACTTATTCCCCCTGTGGTGCTCTGAGTCCCATCCCTCGGGTGTATGCTGAGACTGTACTTAGGAAATGTCTTTCCTCTCTTCTGTGTCTCCTATGACTTTTCCTTACCTATAGCATTTGTATGTGTTAACGCCCACATCTTTCCTCTCATTACCATCCACTCTCTCCTTTCTAGAGCTAGGCTCATTGAGCAGTGCTGAACACTTGTCCCCACTTCGGCACCTTCCACTCTTTCCTCCACCACTTCGGCTGTCTCCTCTCCCTGGCTCCACTGCAGCAGCTCAGGACACAGGGGCTACACCAGCGATCTCTCCCAGGGCTGGTACTCCAGCCCGTGCTCCCTCTCAGCCTCGTTTCCTACACTGCCCCCTTACACGTCCCGGTCCCGTGAGCTCTGTTCGTCTGCAGGCTTTGAACTGGTTCTCCCCACAGCCTGGGATTCTCTCTCTCAGCTCTCAGGAGTCAGTTTTATCTTCATCTCTCCCATCTTCACTCAGAAATCCACTCCTCAGTGAGACCAATCAGTGCTGATGTGTGTCCCTGGTATGTTACTTCTCTGTGCTTCAGTTTCTCATCTATAAAGGGGAAAATAATTATATCTCCCCCCTAAGGTTATTGTAGGGATCAAGTGAGATTAGGCACAGGAAGTATTTGGAATAAAGCCCGACCTGGTAATAATTTAGGACTACTGCTTACTATTACTGGCATCATCCTCTGATCTCCTTGCCTTCCTCTTTCTGGCACTTATTGTTTGTTTACTCAGGGACTGTGTGCAGCAGGCAAGGCCCCAAAGGGGAAGGGCCTCTTCTACCATGCTGGTGACTCCCCCCTTTATTATCTCCTATGAGCCTGGAGCCTGGTTGGCCAGACTGGAATGTCAATACATTAGACATTTCAAACACTCTCTTACCTCCCACTATATTTGCCATTGTTGGCCATGCCATACTGGAAACCCCCTCTTTTTTCTCTTCCCCTTCCTCATCTTCCTCTGCTCATATCTTTAAATGCTAGAAAGCGTGTCTGTGAGGCTACAGGGCAGAGCAGGTGTGTGGGAACGGATGGATGAGACCTGGGTGAGATGCCTTTGCCTCGCATAGTGAGCCGGGCTCCTGGTGGACCTGTGGTCAGAGGACTAAGGATAGTGGGGCTGCTGATCATAGCCAAAGAAGGAGCCCTGTGCTGGCTCAGCCCAGAGCTGAGAGCAAAGGGCTCAAGCTTACTTTTAAGGCTCTAGATTAGTTCAATATAGATTAAGTCCTCCTACATATCATACTGAGCTGGCATTAGATTAAAAAAAAACATATAAACAAGATAATGGTGTCTGCCAATGGGATTGTAAAGTGATAGACAAACATATACTTGTTACTCATGGTAGGAATGGCTGTGCAGAGGTATGCACAAAGTGCTATGTTGTCAAGGAGGAGGGTGGCCCTGGGTTAGAAAGAGGAATCGGAATGTGTGATGAACCAACAAAATGTGCCATTTATCAAACTAAGCAGAGAACAAAAGCTCAAGCTGCACAAACAGCACATGCAAAGGTACAGAAAGATTTCTCATCAATACGCAACGTGGTAGACGGAACAGACATGAATGGAATCGCCTCTCACTGCCTCCCCCAGAGACAGACACGTTTAGCATCTCTGCAGTTGTCATAAAGCAGATACCACTTCTCTGGAGAAGAAGGTTTTATATGGATTTTAAACTACTTATATTTTGGAGTTAATTGTTTCTCTAATTTCTCACTTGATAGATGGACCTACTAATTAATAGCCAGTTATTAGGCCAATTAATAACCAATATTAGTATTAATATACTAGGCAGGTTTTTTTGGGAGGGTTATTTTATTTATTTATTTATTTTGAGACAGAGTCTCACTATGTCACCTTCGGTAGAGTGCTGTGGTGTCACAGCTCACAGCAACCTCCAACTCTTGGGCTTAAGCTATTCTCTTGCCTCAGCCTCCCAAGTAGCTGGGACTACAGGTGCCCACGACAATGCCCACCTATTTTTTGGTTGTAGTTTGTAGTTGTCATTGTTGTTTGGCGGGTCTGGGCTGACACCTCTGGTGTATATGGCTAGCACTTTAGCCGCAGAGCTACAGGCACCAAGCCTGTAGGCAAGTTTTAAAAGGGAGAGAGGGGCAGACATGGGTGGTTGGGAGACATGGGAGGATGAGTGAGTTAACTGACGGGTAGGTGGTCAAGGGGAAGCTGGGAGATGAATGCCAAATGATCCAATAGAGATTTGGGGGTTGTATTGTGTTATTGAAGTGCTGGTTGGATGATTTACCCCAGTGCAGTAGAGACAGAGGAAGCCTCTACATGATTCCATGCACCAATTCCAGGTTTTATTATCATAATAACAGGAGTTATTGACACCCACTCCATGAGGCCTGAGACATTATTCTGGGTTTCCTTCCCTCGCTTCCCCTCCCTTCCCCTTCCCTTCGCTTCCCTGGTCTTCTTCTGTTCCCCAGGCTGGATTCAAACTCCTGACCTCAAACAATCCTCTTTCCTCAGCCTCTGACGTAGCTGGGATTAAAGTCAGGCACCATCATGCCTCAGTCTGGGTTCTTTCCCTCTATCATGTGTAACTACCCTAGATGGACGGTTTGAGGAAACTGACACTAAAAGAAGTTTTGTTGTTTACTCAAGGTAACACAGAAAGTAGAGACATAGCCTGGATTCAAACCTCCATTTACTTAAGTCTAACGCTGATTTTTCCTACTGTATCAGAGGGACAATTCCTGCTTTGTTCTGGGAAGGGTACTATTTCTTTTTGTACCCACTTTCAAACCTAATCACTGGTATGTTTCAACAATTCCCTCCAACTCTTGCAGTATTAAGGGTAGCTAAGAACAACACTGCTATTCCATTTCTATGACGTCTTTCCTTCAGTAAAAGTGAATTTTAGTGTAGCACTGAGCAGTCTTCTGCAATAGCAAATGCTTTCTTTGGTGCCTGGAATGGTAGCCACAGCTATGGTCAGTTTACTTCTGGCATCTTTCTGTTTCATGTGTCTCTGGAGATAATCATCAGTTGTGGTTTTTGCTGTTTGCAGCTGAACCCTTCTGGTTGGGCTAGAAAACTTTTTACCAGCTATTAGATGGTTTGCAAAATATTAGACGGGCTATCAGGGTAGGTCTAGGCTGAGCTTCTGGGCACAACTCCCAATTTCCAGAATCACTTAGCTTTTGCATGGTCCAGAATCTCATAGTCTCTTCTGGACGTTTTTGAAGGAAACTAGTGACAAGAGAGCCTCAATGCAGTTTCTAATTGTGGAATTAGCAGGCATGAAATGGAGCCCTTTCTCTCCACACAAGGCCAGGTTCATGAGCAGGTGACCTGTGAGGTCATTCAGGGTCAAGCTCAGAAGAGCCCCATGCTTGGAGTTTAATGCTCTGTGGTTACCATCTTGAAATTCTTAATAATTTATCTTTTATTTTGTGTTTTATAAGTTATGTCCATTACAATAACAGAGTATGCCCTGGGGGCTTAGAGCCTCAGCTATTCCTCCTGCCACTTACCTGTGACGGTGCTCAGTGAACAGCTCTCCTATCCCTTGGCAGGACTGAAGCTGGTTGGAGTAGGGCGTCATGAACCTTGAGGCATCTCCATGCCCGGCATGGCAGGGCAGGGCAGTGGCTGTCTTGACCCAGACTGGTAACATCACAGAGTATTTGCGACCTGGCCAGGGCCTCTTACTTCCATCTAGGTAACTTGTGTATCTGGACATTGAGGGGACAATCCCCTTGAGAGTCACCCACCCACTGAGTTGAGGAGGCAAGGGAAAGAGATGCCTGATTGTGTTTCTGGAGGTTTTGGTCACGTGGCTGGTCTGTGGTCAGTGCATGGCATGTGTACTGAGTTCCAGCTGCTGGTGAGGATCAGCCCATTTGACCAGAGTATCCTGATGTCCCTGGGATTGCAACATTAAATAGCAAAAAGCAATAAAACCAAACCCCTGGAAAATTGTGAGAAAGACTAGGGTAGGAAGAAAAAGGATTTTTCCTGATTTTTGTAGAAGGGGTCCTCACATTTCCATTTTGGACTGGACCTCCAAAATGATGTAGCTAGTCATGTCTCCACTTACGAGTGATTTGGTTAGAAATTACTTTCTAACCAAAGTAAGAAAGTCTTTTGGAAGTACATCTGATTGATGGAATACAAATCACATCCTAAACGCTGGTAATAAGGGAGTCTGGGTAATATGGTTTCTATCTTTGCAACCTCAGTAGCACAGGGTGGATACTGAGTAAGGCAATCCTCATCATCTTCAGGATGACTCCCGCAAGGAGTGGCACGCTGAGTTCTTCACTCCCCTATTCCTGCCTCAGGCTATAGGGCCTATTATGTGTACAGGGTATGATCACAATATTTGAATTGCAAATCACCTGCTTTTTATGTGCTATCATTATGGACATATACATTTAATGGTATATTCTCTCTTGCCATAGATAGCTTCATTACTAGTGACAAATTGATTTATAAAATATAATGGATTAGGAAAAAAAAGTGGGTATATAACTTTTACTTAGTGATGTCTTTTCATGGGCATGTCTTTTCATGTACTGGGCATAGCTAATATAAACATGGTACCATATGTCCGCTACACTTTATGAATTAAATCACCTACTAGGCCAATATGAAAACATTAATAATGTTTATCCAGTCACAGAAAGCAGTAATATGAAATTACATTCCTTCTAGTCTTCACTTTTCAATGTTCATAAAGTGGTATTAATTTCAAAGGGAATATGTCTGGCTGAGGTATATTAAGAGTAGGAAAGTCACAAAATTAGTTTGATTTAAAACAGCAGTGCCCTGAGCAGACTCAAACTTTTCTTATACTTGTCACCATTTCCAAAATGGAAAAAGTATTTAATTTTAATTAAAAAGCTTTAGCACATGTATAAAAATGTCTCTTAATTACAATGATATATAAAGTTAAAGCTTTTACCTGAGATTTAATTAGCAGTCTAAATTGTGTTGCTGTGGATCGGTCGATGGTGAGGACAGCTGGGAATTTGTGGCATTGTCTGATGAGCTAAAGAAGTTCAGGAAGCAAAGCTGCACCTCTCAGAATTTCCTGATGATCCAAGAAATGGTGTGGGGTGGAGGGCTTGCTCCAAAAATACTTATTTAAATTTAATAGGATAAAGGAGGTCTTTGAAATCTTCATCTTTGGAGGCTGTGCTCAGGGGATGTATTATGGAAATCTGTCCTGACAGTCTGCTGGGTCCTGAATTAGATCTACTTATAACTCAGAGCATATGAGTTTCTTCTTGAAAATCAATGAGCCAATTGTGTGTGGTAACTGGTTGTGATGGCTTGAAGGCACAGACCAGCCCTTGACCCAAAGTAAGGAATAAGGGAATTGGGGGTTCACTCAGGCAGTGTGGAATAGAGAGTGTTGACTTTTATTATCCGGTAATCTTGTCTTCCACATCAGTTTGACTGGAGGATTTACCCTAATCCATTTTGCCTCTAAAGTAAATAGTTAACATTTACAAAGCGTAACCATAATACAGCGATAAAATAGAACTACAATAAAGATTATCCACCCAGAGAATCCAGGGTAATCTCCTCATCTCAAAATTCATAATTCAATTATATCCAAAAAGTCCTTTTTTGATATAAGGTAACACTCACAGGTTCCAGGGATTAAGGCCTGGATATCTTTTGAGGGAGAACCCTTATTCAGCCAAACACACAGGCCATCTGAAGACATTAAAACTAGACCCTAACTTGCTACCTATATTCTTTTTGACTTGCTATCATAAACCTAGTGTGAAATATTTTGAAAGGTGTAAACGGTGGCACCCAGAAACAAGGCAGAGGCCACAGAGGAGTTGTTCAGGCCAGGTTTATTAAAAGGGTTTATTGCACCTGCCTGGGCAGTGCAAAGATAGCATCTGTAGGAGGGGCAGTTAGAGATCCCATTTATATGGAGTCCTAGGGGCTGAGCACATTCCACAGTTTGTCCCTTAGGTTGGGTATTTTGGCATGAACTTCTGGGGAGGGGGAGGCTAGCCAGGTCCTTTGTTTCAGGAGGAGGAGGGGAAATGGATTTGTGGGTGGCTGCAGTTAGGCCCCCCAACATATTTAATACTAGGTCTTTAGTAAAGTTTATTTTAAAAGAGGGTTGTTTTGAGGAGCATCAGACAATACAATTTCTGCTTTTCCATATCCAGACTAATCGACAAGTCTTCAAAAATCCTGAGGGTAGGATTTGAATTAAATTTTATTGTGATCATTTTGTATATTTTATTGATCCTCCTAAATTATCATGTGTTTCTGCACGTTTTTGATCAGCCATGTGGAAGCTATAAGACCTTGAATCTGGAATTGTTTAGTTTTATCACCCTGGGACTGAGAGGTTACCCCTGAACTAGATTATGGCTGAATTAATATTTTTCGTGTGTGAATTTACACCCAACGGGGCATTTCACATACCCTAACTGACCTTGAGCATAGTTATTGAATTATTATTGCTGAAGTTTTAAAAAAGGGAGAAAGACTTATATGATCTGAAGTATTATCTTGCCAAACTTTAAATGGAAAGGCGGGTACCCTGTTTCAGGACCCAAACTTTAAATACAAAGACTATCCCAACTTTGTTCCTTGTCCTGGCATTCTGAATAATATTATCTCATTAAGCCAGTGCTTTCCAACCTTTTTTTTAATCTCATAGCACACTTGAACCTATAGTTAAACTTCCTTGGAACACTTAAATTATGTTGATCAAAAAAAATTGTTTTTTGATCAAAAAAGAATCTTACATAAAAAGAATCTGACACAAAAAAGAATCTTACTGTGCTTTGAACATCTTTCGAATATAATTAACAATCTTTAAAAAATTTTTTGGCACACTGGTTGAAAATCACTGCATTAAGCAATTTGAAATTTGTTCTTTTTATGTTAAATATTTTAGTGAATTAGAAAATTTAGCCTTTAGAGCTTATAAACTCTCTTGGACTTGGACTATTTTCTGTTGTTTTAAATGTTAGTTATGGAGACCTACGACTGTACTTGACTTGTAGTTCTAGTTCTTTTAGTGGCAACTTGCCTTCAGTACACCTAGCACTTCTACTGGCCACAAACTCCACACCAGCCATGATGTGAGGGGGCCAGGTAGATATAAAAGACCAGTCCTTGCGATCTCTAGCCTGTGAACTCTGGGCTTGAGCCAGGTCTCATTTTATCTTAATCTCCAGCGTCTATTCCACTCTCTGTTACATAGCCAGCTCACAGGGCCAGCTCAGACTCAGCTTACATTTCTTCATTAAATACACATTTGTTTATTTTGTTTGTAATTAGTAGAATGAATAAATATTCTAGAAATTGAGATCCTTATGAACCAAATCCCTGAGAATGCTTATATTTTCAAGTCACTTCTAAATGATGCTTTGGGAACCCAGGGAAAGGAGCCACCCACTCAGCCAAGAAGAATCAGAGAAGGCTTTGCAGAAAAGCAGCTATGTGAGTGAAGTCCTAGAGAAAGGGGGTCCAATTCATTGATTAGCCACTTGTCTGAATTTGCTTGTTTCTTTTCACTGTTCAGTTTTGATGGGCTGGTTCTCATTTGGTCTTCGTAATAGCATTGAAGGAATGTTGGGTTTGTCTCTGCCCCAGCTCCTTGCTGCTTGTGCTGGAAGGAGTAGGAGGGAGTGACTACGTGGGGAGAGGCAGGGAGCAGCCAGCAGCTAGCAGGGCCCTTGCAGGAATGGGAGACACTAGGGAGGGGAAAACAGGCAGAGTGCCTGGGGAACAGAGGAAGCGGGAGCTGGGGCAGTTTCTTATTTCTAAGAGAATGTATTGATAAATCTTTGTTATGTATGCTATCTATGTGCTCCATGTGTGCATCCTTCTTTTTAAGACCCACATCTCCCTTCTCTCTGGAATCAGCAGCAAGTGCTGACCCTCCCTTGCATCTTGCCCCAGTAGAAGTCCCTGATCTCTGTCCCAGCCCTTTCCAGCTGCAGCGGCAGGAAGCTGGGTAAAGACAAATTAAACATTCCTTAAAATACTGTTATGAAAACAGAATGAAAACCGGTCAACTAAAAGTTTACATAAATCTTTAGAAGCTATTAAAACTATTCCACTCAATGTGAATTTCTGTAAACGTTATAAATAGTTCTAAGGAAGAGGAAAATTTGGCATATTGGCCCTGTAGAAAGTTAGCTTTCTGTAGTTTGTATTTTGGCAAATTGACCCAGAATCAGTCTTGAGAATTAAATACACATTCACCTAGAAAAAAATGGGAAAGTCTATTTCAAGTATAGAGACTAGAACAAGGGAAATAAGTCTGGTGGGAATAAGTATGTTCATTCATTCATCAAATGTCTTAGGATGCGAAACTTGGCCTCACAAAGTGAGAAATCGGCCTATGTGAGGCTTATGTTGTTGCTTGTTGTATAAATGTCTACCAAATAATTGGTCTTAAAATAGACACACACTCATGCACACATCAGAGAGAAACTTCTAGATGTTGGATATAAATTGTGACTGCTTAGACACCAATAGAGATGCAACATATGAGGCTTGACAAGTAAGTTCATGAACTCATCCTAGAGAAAGTGCTACATACGTCATTGCTAAATATCACTACAGTGACCTTTGAAATACTCCCCTTGGGAAGCTATGCACCAATGCCAGCACCTAGTCCACCCTTCAAAGTAATTTTGGAACTCTTTTCCTGGAATGGCCATTGTTTTATCCTTGATGTCCTGAATGTTATCAAAATGTCTTTCTTTCAATATTTCCTTTATCTTTGGGTAAAGGAAAAAGTCATTGGGGCAAAATCAGGTGAGTAGGGAGGGTGTTCCAATATAGTTAATTTGTTAGTGGCTAAAAACTCCCTTACAGACAGTGCTGTGTGAGCTGATGCATTGTCATGATGCAAGAGCCACACCTCTCTCCTGCCAAGATGTTCAGTTAAGGTTTTCCTGCTTCTCTATTGATGTTTACTTGGTCTGCTGTGCTTCTCACAGTCAGCCAACAATTTTGATGCAAATTTGATGTATTTTTACAATGCTTTGTCAGTTCTATTTGTTACTGGCTCCCTGAGCTCTCTTCATCTGTGATGCTTTCTCTCTCCTCAGAAAAGTGTTTAACCCATTTGTACACTGCCATTTTCTTCATGGCATTATCCCCTGATTTCACTTCCACTCTTACCAAGTTTAACAAGAAATTTAATGTTTGTTCATTTCTCTAATTCAAGCTCTGATATTCTCCCAACAGCACACAAAAATAGTCAACAACAATAATGAACACCACTCAGCAAGACACCGCCATATGTTGGTTGACATGAATTCAGCTGTGAGACATTGATAAACCAAGGATATAAACGCTTACCAAGTTGTTTGTACAGTGCTGCCAATGTAAGTGCATATTGGCAAGTTCACAAACTTAATTGTCAGACCTCACGAAATTATGGTAATTGAAATTAAACAAACTAAACATTTGTCTGAAGAAGGTAGAAAAGGTACCAAAAAATTGAATAAAATTGTAATAGGGTAGAAAGCAGGAATTGATGAATAAAAAAGCAATAAGCCAAACAAAATTTGATAAGTAGTATCTTATAAAAGTCCAGTAAAATAGATAAATCTTTGGCAAGTTCTGGCCAGAAAAAAAAAAAAAAGACTAGAAATGCAAATATTAGGAATGGTAAAGATTAAGAATATAAATAAAATGAACATATATAACTTTGATGTTCAAGAAAAATCTAGATAGAATGGATTGTTTAAGATAACCAAAGTCAATGGGAAAACAACAAAAATACGAATAAACCAATAACCACAGAAGAAATTTAAAAGGTTTAAAATTTACTTCCTGAGAGGCACAGATCTTACAGGTTTCTCTGGGGAGTTCTGTAGATCATGACCAGAAATGGCATAAAAATATCAAACTATTTAGCTCAAACTTAAATATGATGATGAAAAACTCCAAATAAACTGTTGAAATACCTGAAATTCAAAACATTTAAATAAAATATGGTAATAAATTGTGATTTAGGAGTGTTTTCCCTCTGTGATGCAAGCATAATTTAAAGTAGGAAATCCAGTAATACAGTCAACTACAGTAATAAGTTAAAGAGGAAAACACAAGCGTGTATTTCATTAAATTTTAATAATACGTTTACCGTTGATTCCTACTAAAAACAATAATAAAGGATAACTTGCTTAATATGATAAAAAGATTTTTGCACAAATTGACAACAACAAAAACACGTCTGGTATTAAAACATAGAGGCATTCTCACTTAAGTGAGGACTAAGGCAAAGAGACAATAAAGCTATTCCAAATATTTTATTTCTTTTTCTCCCAGGCATCTGATAGGATTGCCCTAATCTCCACCTCTTTGATATATACATCTAATGTGGCTTGTATTAGGCAGTGGAGTGCAGGCTCAAGAGATATGCCATCTTTAAGGTCACAGGAATTATTTCTGGCTGGACACTTCTGCTTTTCTTTGTGGAAATATGTGTTGAGATACAGTTTCCATCAGTTTTGGTCCTGAGTGACCATGATGAGCAAAGCAGTCTTCAATCTATGTTGGACATATATATGAGGGAGAAATACAACTTTGTTACATCAAGTTGCTGAAATACAGGAGGTCCCCAGGTTAAGAAGAGATGGATGAGATCCTGAGAAGGTCTTCAGGTCAGATTTACATGTAACATAGATCCCTGATGAACAGTATATATATGGTAATAATAACAACAGTACTATTAATGTAATTGCACATAAGGCTTATATATTATAATATCCCCATACCATAATAATTATATATAATAATTGTATATAATAATAATTTCCTTACCATAATGTAATAATTATTACATTAATTGTATATAATAATATCCCCACACCATAATAATAAGTTATGGAAGCTATTATGCTTTCTCTTAATTCCTAGGACCTTAATTTCTGGGTTACAGATGCCCAACTTCTCATTGTATCCCTGCAAAGCAGAGAGCAGAGAGTGGAAGCAAGCTCTCTAGTGAGTCTCATTAGGACACTGCTATCATTCACGAAGGCTCTACCTTGATGACCTATTGTACTCCTAATCACCTCCCAAACACCCTCCTCTGAAAAGTAATTAGAATTTCACTCCATAAAGCATTCTTTGGTGATGAGAATTCATCACCTTCTGTTTAATAATGCAGGTAGGAATATACTAGACGATAAAAAGACTTCTGACAAAGATAAGATGAAAAAGGTTGATAATACTAAAGAGATAATTCTTGATTATGAAGGTACCTTGTTGACCCCACAATGAAGTGGCTTTGAGGAAAGTCTTAAAAATTCCAGAAACTAGTTGGATTCAGACTATTGGAAAGAATGTAAAAGAATATTCCATTGTTGGAAGCAAAATAGACAGCTTCACTCCAATCTTTTTCCCTTTATAACTGAACTGTGCATGTTTCTTTGGTTTCTTAATGTGCTTTTGGTGTTTAAATTGATGGGAAAGAAAGAACACGCCTTAATGCCTATGGCTCCAAGACCTGGTTTCCAGTCATTTCACATATGGCTCAGAATGTTAATAATGGAATGTTGATCTATTTTGGTTACTTGCCAGTTTTATTACTTAAATTTGTTCTTTGACCATAAATCTTGTCCTTTCGAGGACAATTCTGGAATTAGGCTCAGAATTGTGATAGTCTGACTCATCTGTTACTAAAAATTATATCTGTTGTTTAAGGCATTTCATTTTGTTAATCCTATAATGAAAAATTTTAAAAGATCGTATTTCTAGGACCTCCTATAGAAGAAATGGCCATTCAGTAATATCATTGAGAGCAAACCAACTCTCCAACAGACTGAAACAACAGTGTTTTTACAGGAGACATTAATGCTAGAAAGGAAAAAGGACTATGAAGGGCTCATCCTGGGATAGCCCAAGCCCAACCTTGCACAGCTGGAGTCCTCCTAGCAAGCCAAACCGAGTCCAGCATGACCCAAGGAGACAGGTGTCCATCCAGCTCAATGGGCAGCTTCTATATTCCTCTCACCATTCAACAAGTCAACATTTCTACCAGGATGGGACTTGTGGAGTGCTCTGTATAGGATACTGGCAACAGTAAGCTTTCCTCTGGAATAAATCTGTAGGGAGCCAATGTTTCTTCTGGTCACACTGCTTCCAGAGTATATAATCCAAAATTATTTCCTTGGCCTTCCAGAAAGTTCCATAAGCTACCTTATGGGCTGCAATAATCCCTTTTTAAAGAACTATTAAGAGTATTTCAAAATATATATGAAAACACCATACTAGCCCATGATTGCATTAATGTACACAGCTATGATTTAATAAAAAAAAAAAAAAAAAAAGAAAGAAAAGAAAAGAAAAAAAGAACTATCTACAGTGGATTTTGTTCTCTCCAAAATAGATCTTGCATCTAAGAACCTGCCAGTATTTGTTGCCATTATTAAAGTTAAGCCACTGTTAAAAAATAAAAAAGCAACTCTAAATGTGAGGGCTTAAGTATTTAATATTTTAATTCTTATTTCTTTCTCATATCACAGTTTAAGATGGGTAGCCGGGTTGTGTTCCCTGCAATCATCTAGGTACCCAGGCTGGTGGGGCCACTCTACCAATCTTTGCTTTGGGGTTTTCTCTCTAGGTCAAAGGTGTTTGCTCCAGTTGTCCTAAGCTGTACTGTACTCACATTCCAGGTCACAGAAAAGAAAAAAAGAAATACATAGAGGCCTAACAACTGCTTTTTTTCTTTTTTCAGACCCAGCCTCACTCCGTTGCCCTGGGTAGAGTGCTATGGCATCATCATAGCTCACAGCAATCTCCAACTTCTGGCCTCAAGCAAACCTCTTGCCTTAGCCTCCTGAGTAGGTGGGACTACAGGCACCTGCCATGAAGCCTGGCTAGTTTTTCCATTTTTAGTAAGGATGGTGTCTCTTGCTCAGGCCGGTCTTGAACTCCAGAGCTCAAGCAAGCTCATGTTGGCCTCCCAGAGTGCAATAATTATAATAAGCATGAAACACCAGGCCCAACCAACACCTTCATTTTGAATAATAAGAAATAGAAGTTGTTTCTAAAACTTAGGAGCTGGAACCTAGAGGAAGGGAAGATGGAAAACGTAATCCCTACCTGGAGTGGCCATTAGCTTAGCCAAAATTTGATGAATATGAGTCCTTTTAGTACAAGAGGAAGAAAAGATAATGGACATGGGGGAAAATTCCAAAACTTTATACAAGAGGACATTAGCAGCTTTCGGGACTTCAGATCCCACCTGCAAATAGTCTTTTGCTCTGTCCTCTTCCCCTACAGCAAAGATACTTGCAAGAAGCAGCCCAGCAGTGGGAAGATCAGAGAGTGTTTCTCAGTCCCTCATGTCAGTGGTGATATAATGATGAGATGGCCATAGCTACTTTCACCCCTTTCACAGAAGTAAAATCTCTAGATTTGAAAACCTATCAACTCCTTCCTTCAATGTGGTGAGAACCTGCTCTGTGTAGACACTGTGAGATATATTAATAGAGTCAACAAGGTGGGCCCAGCTGCTGCCCTTGTGATGCTTTATCCCCGATGGAAGATACACTGAACAATTGATGAAGAGTTGATTATTTAACTAAGTATGTCATAAGTGCTCCAAGGAAGTACAGGATGGATATCAGTATGGATATGACACAGGAATTTTACCTAGGCTGTGAGATTAGGAATGCATTTTCTTCTCAAAGTGATATTTACAGATAAAAATTATGGACAGATAAATAGGAAAGTAAAATTTATCTCTTCTGGTTGGCAAATCATTTACTCTATAGACCATCCTATATCACCTTTCAGGTATGATTAGATTAGTACTTTTGTCTTTTAAATGTATATATTAACTTAATTATTTGAAGAGGTATTCATTTTCCTGGTTTTAAAATCAAAAACTATATAAAACATATATAACCAAAATTCTTCTTCATGCTCTCAACGTCTGTCTATAGTTTCCCAGTGGGTAACCACTATTGTGGTTATTCTTGATGAGAATTTATTTTTATGTAAAAACCAATAAAATGTACATGATATTTCTTCTTTTAAATTATAGATAATAGGCTGGGTGCTGTGGTATGCATCTATAATCCTAACACTCTGGAAGGCTGAGCTGGTAGGATCCCTTGAGCTCAGGACTTTGAGACCACCCTGAGTAAGAATGAAATCCTGTCTCTATTAAAGACAGAAAAATTAGCAAGGTATTATGGAGGGTACCTATAGATCCAGCTACTCGGGAGGCTGAGGCAGGAGGACCCCTTAAACCCAAGAGTTTGAGGTTACTGTGAGCTAGTCTGACACCATGACACTCTAGCCTGGGCTAGCCTGGGCAACAGAGTGAGATTCTGTCTCAAAAACTAAAAACTAAAAATAAAAAATCACAGGTAATAGGATATTACACATGTATACATTTTCCTGCCTCTTACTTGTTTCACTTAATATAGTTTGGAGATATTTAGATATATTGTTTAAAATGTCTTTTTTATTTTTATAAAATCATAGTATTTCACTTTATAGATATGCTGTCAATATGTTTAACCAGGCCCTTATTTGTGAACATTTAGGATGTTTCCAATGTGACTTCTCTTCAACATTGTCCTTAAGGGAGGACTCAGAAAGGGGTTCCAGTGCTGTAGCTGTGCACTTTGGGGTAATGCCTGCTTATCATGCAGAACCATCTGTGCACGGGGTGAAGTCTTCTCTTCCTCTGTCAGCTGATCATAGAGAACACCCCACTATACCACAGGTGCAGCCTGGAGACAGAAGGCAGTGTAGCATGAGGCTTGATCTGTTTCCTTTGCTTTGTTTTCTGTATGTAATTCTGCTGTGGAAAAAGACTTGCAATTTTGTTTTCACTTTTACTTTTGTAATGCTAGCTTGGTTTAATCTATATTTTCATATCTTTACATACTATTTATTAGTTCCCTTATTGAGCAATGATACGAGATCCTTCCTATTTTTCCTTCCTTTCCATCTCCACCACCTGGCTTCAGAATTTATCTTTATATCGTGAAGTATGTATACAGGTCTTACTTAGTGTGTCATTTTAAAATGATATACCTTTGCTTCCAATACTGCACATGAGGGAATCAATGAATCAGTGCAGTTTCCTCTCACTTTCTTTCCCACTCCTCTTAACACATTTTTTAAAGATATAACTTCTACCATGTTAGAACACACAAAATTTATATTCTCTTACGTCACTCTAATCTCCACTGTTTTTAGCCTTAGTTTTACATTTTACATATGAACTTGCATTTTTGTCATGAATTAAGTCATTTATGGATAAATTATGAGAATAATTTATAAACATTAAGTTATATATCTTCTTTAAGAAAAATTAAGCAAAATCATCAGGAAATTATAAACTCAATAAGGAAGATTGAACTCTTAAATCCAATGATTTGAGAAGAAAGATGGGCTAAAACATTTTTCTGGCAATAATCCTTTTCATTTGGTCTTTTATGTTCTCTTTCCAACATCCAAGAAAAAAAAAAGTCAGCCAAGAAATCAGAAAGCAGTTATACCGTGTCATCAAATCCATGTTAAATCCACATATGGTTTGAAAATATTTGAGACCTAGCCATATATAAGCAAAGGCAGATGCATAACATTTTTCAGTTGATAGAATAAGTATTATTAACTCTGCTAGATGATAGCAGAGTGGAACTCTTAGTTCCACTTTCACCCCCTAGTATCTACCACCATAACTTAAAACAGCACCCCAGAATCCTCCTTTTTAGATCCCAAGCACTAGACTACAGTTCCCTGGTCTTCAGGAGACTTGAAGAGCTTCAAGGGAGGTCTTTTGGAGCCCATTCTAGCCCTAAATCTTGTTCCTTGGTTCTTCGGGAGCTACTCTAGCCTCTAAGAATGTGAGTCAAAGGTCTCTAAATTTTTGATGCCTTCCAGGGTGGTAGTTTCAATTTTGTTGATGGACCGAGCATTGGGGCAGGGAAGTAAGCCATGGGTTTATTGTCTACCTTTATTTTTGCAAACGTCCCTTCACCTTTCTTGGCTCTTAAAATATGAATAATAACGTCTTCCCTGCTAGTTTAACTTTGATGTGAGGGATAAATGAGCAGTGCATGTGAATGCACTTTATAAGCTGTACAGTACTGAGCAGACAGGAAAATGGCACCATTTCATTTCGTTTGGTGGCAGGTAAAGGGGGGAGGGAAAGCACAAAACCAAGCCTCAGTGATAGAAATAATGGGAAGAAAGCATGTGGTAAAATTCAAAATTGTGTTTAACTTTTTTACAGCCCTATACTGCCACATACCAAATGTCCAAGTTCCCATGAACGATGCATCAGAGCTGGCAGGTACAGCTTGACATTTTTCCTGCACACCTGGCCTGGAGAGAATTCCAGTGCCAACCATATTCTTGCACTTGCTTTCCTGAATGACTTTTTATCAACACATTGGTACCAGCTGGGGCTTCAAAAACATTGAAAGCAGCCATATTTAAATACTTTAAAATCTAGTGAATGGGATTTTATTGGGCCTAACAAAACTATTCCCAAATGGAATAGTTTTGTTTTGAACAAATTTTTAAACACAATAGTGATTAAAGGCTTCTAAGTAGATATTTTTGATCTTGTTCATTTCAATAGTTTGACTCTGATCGGCATGTCTTTGAAATCTTGACCCTGATTTTCCAAACCAACTAAATTATTACTGAAACAGGCCTAACAGGTGGGGGAAATTTTTCTGTTGCATTGGACTGGGTCTAAATGGTTGGCTTTAAACCCCCACTAAATTTCTGAGAACACACCCTTTAGTGGACAACCCTCTCTTCCCCTTTAAAGATTCTCTGAATTTATGGCTTCATGTATGCAAACTGGATCACAGGCACGGAATTGGAGATTGCAAATAGAAACTGGGAGTCCTGTAGAGTTTTAGCCTTCTAAATTTCTCTTCAGACCATTCATGGGTCATAAGAGTGGGATAAGAAGTCTTCTAGTTTCCAAGGCTTTTAAGGTATTTGGGATCACAGTCCTTAGATATTTCTTTGAACCACAAGTGAAAGAGACAAAGACAACTTAGACTGTGCATTCATTCATTCCTTATAATTAAAATTGTTGATGAGATTGTTTGGTAACACTGCAATGAGTCAGTGTACCAAGTACTTGGCATATGTTATTTTGTGTAATCTGACTACAATCTTATGGGATGAGCATAATTTCTCCATTTTATCAATCAGGTAACCAAGTACCAAGAGCTAAAGGACCTTGTTAAGATGTATCCACAAAGCTTGAATTCTGAATCACGATGTCCCTAAATATTTTCATGTAAGCATGCTATCTGTTTTATTAATTTTGGCTTTGTATTGTCACATGGCAGAACTTCATCATTTTTCTTTCAAAAATTTAAGAACAATAAAGACTTGAGTAAATACATATGGACAATGTGGACATTTGGAGAACAAATGTTGATTTTCAGACTTCCTATTGGTATTGCACTTGAAGAATTCTTTTGAGATGAATTTATATATGTGTGTGTGTATATATATAAATATACATATATATTTTTTCATCTGCTGAAACTGGCATTAGGCCGAAGTTGAACTCTCTTGATGCCCAGTGGATGATGATCTCTATTTAACACACAAATATGCTGAACTCAGGATAATACTTAATGTGAAAAATGTGGGCAAAGAATCATCCCAAGTTTGTGCTGACCAAAGGCAGTTGTTTACTGTCATACCATTAAATGAAACTCATTCCTCCTCCTAGAAAGGTAATGGATTCTTTAGGTGCACAGAATTTCAAAGCCTGCATTTGAACATAGGCAGCCTCTCATAGGATCTGAAAACTCTCAGTTTGTTCACAACTCACATAATGATGATTATTTATTTCAGTCTCTGGGTGAGCTTACCCATTTCTGATCTTTCTCTATTGAGATTAACTTGAGTTTAAAAACTACTGTTGGTTTTATTAATTTTATATTTGAGATGAACACAACTTAGTAATAAATGTTTTATTTTTAATTTTATAGAGTTTATTCCTACACATGAGTAATCTTACTGGCTTGAAATGAAATTTCCCATAGGTATTTAATTTTGATTGACTGTGTATTATCAGTTCAATACAGACATCTATTAAAATTCACTAGTCACATGGTTATATGCAGACATATTAGTCCCTAAAGTTGAGCATATTTGAAAGTAAGACGATGGCTCAATAAATCATGATCCATTTAGTCAGATGATTTCTTTTCTTGAAGTGGTTATGAGAGGTATTTTTGTGTTCCATTAATATATATTTTAAATGTAAGGCTCATATGACCTTTCCAGACACACAGATTACAGATTTCTCTAACAATTGAAGAATGATTGCCTTTCAAAGGGTACTTTCTATGCTATTTATGTTAAGTACTATTTTTGGTTATCCATTGGATATCCATCTTATCCTCATAGCTTTGGAAGTAAAAGTGATTCTATCATTTAAAAAAATTAGAAAGACATACTTGAACTCCTATACGTTTTTTAAATTATAGTATAATTAAATCTTAGGTAGAAGGGAATGGTTAAGAGGCTTATTATGATAAATTATTAATTTCTTCAATGTTTCTCAGAGAACTAAGAAATGTGGAGAGTTTGAAGTTAGAACCTATAAGCAGAAAGTTGACTCCTTTCTAAAAATCTTTGGTATTGTTAAGTAATCTCTGTGATAGATAGTGCCATTTCTGCTCAGCTGATCCTGTCAACATGGCAGCCCTCTGGGACAAGACAAACAGGAACTAAAGATACAGGAGCTCCATAGGCCAGGCTTCTGCCACCCTGTATGTTTCTGAGAATTTCAGCTCAGGTCAGGGGATGTCACTGGAAAAAAACTTTCTGATTCTTAATAACTGAGCATTATTAGAAAGCAGTTTGGTCTCTGTTTGCTGATTTACACTAAGTAAAAATTAAGCTTTCTAAGCCCCAGTTCTTCTTCTGAAAAATGGGGTTCATGATACATATGTGCCATAAGGCTGTTTGAGAACTGAGTAAAACAGAGCATGAAAATGCTGACAGTGCCTGACGTGTTTTAAGCCTTCACTAAATTTTAGCTATTCTTTATATTTTTAGTAAAAACATACATACTATGGCTCAGAATGTGGAATTCTTATTCTTGCCAGAACAGTCAAATTGGGAATAATAATTTATTTGATTGGTCATGCTTCAAATTTGCTCTGGGGAAAAAGTTTCAGAACACTGTATTGGTACATCAACAGCAACAACACACCCAAAGAAGCAAAATGCACAACATTTTTACTCAAGAGTTGTATCTTCAATTTATTTGAATGCATGGGTCACTTATGCTGGGAAAAAATCACTTGTTTGGTATCGATAAACTTATAATTTATCTCACCTTTTAATGCCTTTTCCCCAGAGAATAGCTCCAGGAAATTGTTCTTTATTCTTTAAAGTTCACTTTGAATTCATACTCTAAGACTACAAACAAATAGAAGAATGAAACAATATAAATCCATAATCCTCCTCAGTGTATTCAGATAAAAGAAATAATTGGGCACTTGGCATTTGTGGTGATTTGGGGGAATATGAAGTGTATTTCTGACAACTAAGTTTGCTAAGAGTCCACAGATTGCCAAGAGTTCATCAGAAAGCCAACAGAGTTACTCTTCTTGATATTTTCTTAACTTTTGAGGAAGGACTGGAACATTATATTTAATGCCATGAGATAGATCTATGGTCCTTTAACAAAATATGGCTCCAATTTCAAAGCACTCTTATTTCTCTTGGTGTGATCAAGAGATATTTATTGTATATTCACTGTCTATGAGGCATCATGCTAGACTTTGCAATTACTGGAGGGACTTGGAAGGATCCTTGTCCTATAAAAGCTTATTATAATATCTAGTTGGAAGGATACAGCATCTACAAATTTAAGACTGAGTTCTTGCCATTTTTACTATACATTGGCTGAAGGATGAAGACATAAAATATCAACAAAGTATTGGATCAGTTCCTACCTCTTGGATCTTTATACTCATTGTCTCATTGTTGAACTCACACTTTAATATGCTTTTGAATCACCCACAGATCTTGTCAAAAAGCAGATTCTGGTTCAGTGGGTCTGGGGTGCCACCTAAGATTCTCAATTTCTTTCTTCTTCTTTTTCTTTTTTTTTGGTTTAGGATTCATTGAGGGTATAAATAATTAGGTTACACTGATTACATTTGTTAGATAAAGTCCCTCTTATAATTGTGGCCCACCCCCAAGAGGTGTGCCATACACCATTACCCCCATCCCTCTCCCTTTTCCCCTCTCCCAGTTCCCTCATTCCCCTACCCCAAGATTCTCAATTTCTAAAAAGCTTTCTGTTGAAAGTATGCTGCTGGTCTAAAGACCACACTTTGAGAAGAAGGTATCTATCTGGTTGAATTTGGAATGACCTATGAAACTGAAAAATTTTGCTATCTCCAATCTTTTCTACAGGTGGACTATTCCCCACTCCACCCCCACCCAAGACTCTGGGTCCTTTAACTCCTCCTCAGGCTTCCTGGCCTCAGTCGATAGAAGTTAAGGATAAGCCCCACAAGTCTGGAGTAAGATTGCTCTTCTTCAGGCATGGCAATTTTACATGTTGCCTGGAAAGTAGATGAAAAGGATAAAAGATGAAAGACAAGAATCCATGTGTCATCAGATTCATGCAGTCACTCCAAAATGTTCCAAGTATTCCTCCAAGTCACATTAATGGACCAAGGTTCCTAAGTACTTTTTAATGAAAGTTTAAAAGAAATTATATTTGTCTGAGTTTTCCACATTGGACCAGCATTTCTATTTATGACAGTCTGCTTCTGGTGCATTGGTAGGTCTTAATTAATGTTAGGCTGCTACTTACCCACGGATAAATGTTAGCTGGAACACAGACAAATGAAGGCTTCAATCACTTCTGTGTCAGCTAATAACATACAAGATACAAAGGCAGATGGATTTCTGTAATTAACATTTTCCCCACTGAATTTTTATTTTGAAAAATTATAATTCTTTAGAAAAGTTGAAAATGAGTAAAATAGAGCATACACATCCTTTACATAGATTTACTACTTTTATATATTTCCTGTATTATTGAATCACTAAAAGAAATAGACATCCTGGAACTTCACCCCAAAATTGTTATTATTATTATTATTATTGAATCACTAAAAGAAATAGACATCCTGGAACTTCACCCCAAAATACTTCAGCATGTTTCATCTAAGAACCTTTGTTCTTTATATTTTCCTGAATAACTTATTAATAACATTATCATGATCATGAGATTTTCTTTTCTTTACTTTCTTTGGAAATATATTAGGCTGATAAAATATGTTGCTGTCCACCAAGATATTTTCTTTCAGAACACTTATTTGATTCAAACTGTTACCAACTCATGCTCTTCAAAACCCTTTCACTATCCCTTTGAAACACATCATGCTTTGCTGAATAATGGGCTTATAAGAACTACTTCAGGATTGTTAAGAGGATTTAATGAGACAAAATATATAACTACTTAGCACAGTGCCTGGAAAGTATCCATCATTCAGTAGATGGCAACCATTTACTTTAATAATAACTTATATTATTGCTACAACTATTATTATTTTAGTTAAGCATTCTAGGCAAAAAGAATGACATATAAATGCAATACCATTAAAATTCCAATGTCATTTTTTGCAGATGTAGAAAAAACACATATTAATTTGCATTCCCACCAGCAGTATAGAAGTGTTCCCTTTTCTCCACATCCACTCCAATATCTCTGGTTTGGGGATTTTGTGATATGGGCTAATCTTACTGGAGTTAGGTGATGGAAAAACGTCTGGAGAACACTTAGAGAACTAAAAATAGACCTGCCATTTGATCCTACAATTCTTAATTAGATATATATCCAGAAGACCAAAAATCACATTACAACAAAGATATTTGTATCAGAATGTTTATTGCAGCCCAATTCATAATTGCTAGGTCAT
>NW_003852405.1:21867135-21900717 GCF_000181295.1 Otolemur garnettii
AAGGGTACAAGTGAATCTTTCTAAAAGTAGAATATAAATGTCTTAATACAATAACTAAGAAAATGACATGAAGGTTATGTTAATCAGTTTGATGAAAATATTTCAAATTGTATATGAAAACACACTGTATCTTATGATTGCATTAATGTATACAGCTATGATTTAATAAAAAAGGGGGTGGCAAAAGACATTGACAGAAACTTTTCAAAGGAAGATAGTCTAATGGCCAATAAACAACATGAAAAAAATGCTCAGCATCTTTAAGTATGAGAGAAATGCAAATGAAAACCACAGTGAGGTATCATCTAACCCCAGTGAGAATGGTGTATATCAAGAAGGCCCAGGAACAGATGCTGGTGTGATGTGGAGAGAAAGGAACACTTATTCGCTGTTGGTGTGACTCCAAACTAGTGCAAACTGTATAGAAAGTAGTATGGAGGTATCTCAAATAACTAAAAGTAGACCTACCTTTTGATCCAGTAATCCCACTAATAGGCACTTATAGGCACTTACCCATAGAAAAAAGACCTTTTATTAAAAAGACACTTGCACTCGAATGTTTATAGCAGCACAGTTCACAATTGCAAAGATGTTGACACAACCCAAGTGCCTATCATACATGAATGGATTAATAAAATGCAATATTTGTATCCTATGGTGTACTACTCAGCCATAAAAAGTTGCAATCTAGTCATTTCTTAAAATAGGGAAATAGATTCAACTCAGGCAACACTTTCAGTAAGAGAAAAGAAGGGTGATCTAGTATCTTTTGTAACAACCTAGATAGAACTGGAGACTATTCTTCCACTGCAAGAATGGAAAAATAAATACCACATGTACTCAATACTAAATTGGAACTTGTTCATTAACACTAAGTTAATACGGAAGCAAAACTCAAAAGAAATGGGGGTGGGAGGAGAGAGGAGGAGTAGGGTAAACTCACATCTATTGGATGCAATGCAGATATTCTGGGTGACATGGAACACTCATAGCACCCAAATGTACAAATGCAAATCATGTAGTCAAAATGTATGTACTCTATAACATTCCAAAATAAAAAATAAATTAAAAAATATATACAAAGACACATTGTACAAATATACAAAATGAGGATAAGTCCAGCAGGGCAGCGGGGAGAGCATATGCACAATGGTTCAGGCCTGGATGCACCTTTCAAAAACTATATATCTAGGGTTTATACTGTTTTTGTCAAGTTTTAATTTGTAGTTACTTTAGCTTCCCAAAATGAATCAGAGAGTTTTCCATCTTTTCCCATGTATTTAAGTAACACAAATAATATAGATATTACCTGCTTTAGAGGTAAAATACAACTGAATTACAAAGCTATCTTGGTACACGTTTATGTAACTTTTATTTCTAATGGGTGATTTTTATTATCTTTCCAATCTAGTCTATGGTTATGAGTCTTTTTAGTTTTTTTTTTTTTTAAACCTCTTCTTGAGGGCCAGGTGCAGTGGCTCACACCTATAATCCCCAAGGTGGGTGGATTGCCCTAAGCTCACAAGTTTGAGACCAGCCTGAGCAAGAGTGAGAACCGTCTCTAAAAAAATATCTGGGCACTGTGGCAGGCGCCTGTAATCTCAGCTACTTGGGAGGCTGGGGTAAGAAGATTGTTTGAGCCCAAGTGTCTGAGGTTGCTATGAGCTATGACCCCACGTCACTCTACCAGAGAGTGACAAAGTGAGACTCTTGTCTCAAAAAAACCTCTTCTTGAATCAATTTTGGCATTTTACATTTTATAATAAATTATATCGTTCTTCCAGAGTTTTAAATAATCGTACAGAAACCTAGTATTCTCTTAAAGTTCTTTGAATCTATTCCATGTTTATGGTGTTTTTCTCACTGCTAACCTCCCGTGTTTTTGCTTTCTCTTCTTTTTGATAAGACTTACTGGGTTTCTCAGTTTATGATTCTTTTTTATCTTTTTTCAAGTTTTTTATGTATTTTATTATTTTTATGTTTATTGATTTCCATCACTTTTGGTTTATTGTGGTATTCTTTTTCTAATATTCCAAGTCAAATAATTTAATTTTAGTCTTATAATAATGAAAGTATTGAAGAAATAAGATTTTTTCTGGATTTAGCCTTAGTTATATCTCACATATTTTGATATAAAGTCATCTTTTTGTTATTTCTAAACAGTTTGTCTTTCACTTTGGTCTAAGAGTGAATTACTTTATGCAAATCATTTGAAGAGACAGAGCTCTTCAATGAATGTTCTGAATTTCCAGTAGTTAAATTTTCACTCCTTTTTAAATTGTTAATTTCTGGTTTTGTTACATTACTTATTATATTTCCAAAGCAAGGCTTAGAAAAAAATCCTCCTTTCTGGAATGTGTTGAGGGTCTTTGTAGCCAAATATACATCCAAATAACATGATTAGATGAATAATATGTTTTTTTGTTTGTAAAATACATATTTCTCTCTCTACATATTTACATGTATTAGATATATACACATATTAGTATGCCTCTAAAGTTATGTTATTATGTTTCTAGAGTCCTCATTTTCTAGGAGTTTCTTTGGTGCTAACGTGGCTTTGCACAAAAAGTAGTACATTGTCTCTTTGTGGATTATACCTTTTGGAAGATCTTTCTTTTTCCTTGAATTCTTATTTAGTCTAATATTGTTATCATGGTTTTGTTTTCTTTTTGTGCATATATTCCTGGTATATATTTAATAGTCACTTTTTTTGCCCTTTCTTTGTCCCTTCCTTTTAGGTGTGTTTCTTATTACTAACGTCCAGCATGTGGGGAGCAGATGTGCCTCTCCAGGGGAACTCACGAGTGTCCTCTTGCCTAGGATTTGCAGTGAACCACAGTAGTTGTGGTCTCTGTCCCAGGCTTCCATCAAAGGCAAGTCTTCCCTGTGACTGGTCCTTTTGCTTGCACCTGTGGCCACAAAGAATACACTGAACCTGCTCAGTCCTTAAAGATACCTGGGGAATGCAGTCTCAGACTGACTATCTGAGAACTGCCAAAATGTTCTAGAAATTCTTTAGATACATCATTGCTAGGAGTGAAGTAGGGTCAATGAATGTGCTGAGGTCAAGGTCTTCTCTTATGTTTTAAAAATATTCACATTTCAGTTTTGCTTTCTTCTAAAGAGTAGCTTATATACATACAGAGGGCTTCCTACAGGACTATAGTATAGGTTCACTACGATGCTGTCATCTTATTATTTATCCAGAGTTATCTAATGGCTTTAAGGGAAGAAAAGATGGCAAAGACTATTTCAGAAGTCTATAGCATTCAGTCCAGGAGCTTGGCTATTGGTGCTCAGACTATCTTGACTGTAAGTTTTCTTATTTCCTTAAGCCATAAAGATTAAAATTTAGTCAAATTTCAGACTCTATAAATGGGCCTCCATGTGAATTTCATCTTTCCTTTGAGCTGGATTCACTTTCACTGGCTCCTGAGTCCTGTACATCTGACAGTTGCTTCAGACCTCAGACATTCTTGAATTACTTTATGCAAATCATTTGAAGAGACAAGAGTATCAACTGTTCTTTCTTAGGCTTCCTTGTAAATTGGTTTCAAATTTATCCACTATTTTTTCTCTATCCAACTGGTGCCCACTTTTTACTATAGATTCCTTAGAAAAAGAGAAATAAAGGCCATATCTGTAGCCATTTTGTTAAATTGAGAATTTTTTCATATTCTATTGTAAAATAAAATTCCATTGTTTTTCAGAACTTCAGTTCATACAAATCATTTTCTAGGAATTATTCTATCAAGCAGCATTATTTAATGATGGATAAATAGCCTTAAAACAACAGAAACGACTTTGCTTAGGAATGACTGTGTTTATACACACAGTAACATAGTAGACAAAATAAGACTCTCCCCTAACCTGGCCCTTAAATAGAACAGGACTTCCTTTTCTCTTTGTTTTGCCTGTAATTTTTTGGTTTAAATGATTAATGGGCTGCTGTTGTTTGCTTTGTTTTGCTTTCCTTTCATGGAATCTTTAAGATCTTACATCAAAGGTATCATGTGAGATAAAAGTTTTACCTATTTTTAACTGAACCACATTGAAAGAACAAATGCAAATTAAGCTTAGACTAAATTAAAAGTATACTGTATTACTGACTCTGTTGGAAATTTTTTTAACTGTATGATTTAGTCAAACAAAATCATTAGCTCTCTTTTTTCAAAGTAAACAACCTCTGCATATAAATTACTCTGAGCAACGTATGTGATTATGAGGTATAAATAGCATCTTGATGGTACGTACTCCACAAATACTCAGACACGTAAGATAATATGCAAAGCTCTTTCATTTGGTGGTTTGAAGCCGAGACCTGGAAGGAGTGACAAATATTAGAATAAGGGTCTTGCAGAGCACGTGGAATGTTTAATCTATTTAGAATTTGAAATGCAGTAAAATAGCCACGTCTCACTCTCCAGATTAATGCGCACTCCTGCATTTCAGGCCACTAGAAGAGAAGTGGCAGCAGACCCAGCAGCCACCGTGAGGAGGAAGGGAATACTCTGAGGCCATGCAACGCAGGCCAAGGGGTGATTCGGTGCAGCTATTGGCTTGGCCCTGGGAAGTGCTGGCCCGGTGTGATGTCTCAAATGCATGAGTAGCACCAAAAAGGAACTGGGTTTCTGCATGAAAATAATTTGTATCAAAGGTCTTCCAAGAACAGCATTATTTTAATGGGTATTTGGCCTCTGATTTCAGCCTTCCTTTCTTTCACTTAAAAAAAGAAAAAGTGTCTGGAGTTGGTGCTGACCACAGTACCCAGAGTCAGACAAGCCACAAAGACTGAAGTAGGGATGGCATGAGCCTGGTGCCAGGCACATGGAGGTGCCCAGTAACAGTCGCCATTATATTGTGGGAGGAAAGGGCCACTGCAGGGGCGGGTCTGCAGACCTGGTGCCAACCTAAGGTTTTCCACTTATACTAGAATTAATTTTGCTAACTGAATTCTTGTGGGTAGCAAGGAAATCTGCATGCTTGCCTGGATTTTACAATCAAGTCTTTCAGAAATGTCAGCCAGCCACCTCTCTGGGCCTCAGTGTCTTCAGCGTTGGTTAAAATTCCCCGCACTGTGGTGCCCTCTGACTCTTGGCTCCACGTCCTTCCCTCCGCTCACTATTTCCACTTCGTCTACAGGCAGTCTGGCCTCTGCTCCACTCCTGCGGCCCTTGCCTGTGTCTAACCACTTGTCAAACCCTTATCTCTCTTGATCTCTCCGCAGCAGTCTGCGTGGGGAATACTCCCTCTGACTTGAAGTTCTTTGCGTCTTGGTTTCCGTGACAGCTCTGGCTACTCCTTCCCAGACTGCTCAAAGGTTCCTCCCTCTCCTCTGGAGTGTTGCATGCTCTGTCCTCAGCTGCCTCCTCATCCTACACCCTTTCTCTTTGCAATCTCATCCATTCCCATGACTTCAACCACCACATGCATGCTCATAAGCCACAAATCTGTCTCTTTGGCAAAAAGAGAACTCCAAATCTGGACGTCAAAACTCTTGGTCAACATCCCTAACTGGTCTATCAGAGACACCTCAAGCTCACACGTACACAGTGGAACGCATTATCTCCTTCAGACTGATTCCTGCTTAAGCCAAAAATCATGTAGGTTTTCTTTTGTGTCCATGATACTTTGTAAATAACCTTATTAAAATGCTTATTACGCTATAATTTTGTCTTTTTTACCTGTCCTTCTGAAGAAGACTGTGATCATTGTTACTCCCTAGCACATTGCTTGTCACAGAAAGCATCTCTGAATTACCTTGGCATAGAGAAATGCTGGATAATGTCCCAAACTAGCTGTGTTATATTCAAGTTAAACTAAGTCACTAAAATATCCAATGTAAGTGTTAAGTAATAATCTTTAATGACTAAGTTGGCTGATGTAGCGTATTACACTAGTCATGAATTTCTTTGCATTTAGTTTTTGTTAGATATTAAACATTTAAAACCCTTTCTTTAAAAAAAAACTTTAGGTATAATTTGCGTCCAATAAAATGTACCCATTGTAAGTGTACAAATATGCACACTCATCCTTGCAGTCAAGATACAGAACATTTCCCTCATTCCAAATATTTTCTTCTCCCTTCTATTCATACCCGGCCCTAGGCAACTAGTGGTCTGCTCTTGGTTTCTATATTAGCATTTCTCTTCTAGAATTTCATATGAATGGAACCAAACAGTATGTATTCATTTATGTCAGGCTTCTTTGGCTCAATATGATTCTTAAAAAAAATGTACCCATGTTGCTGTATGTGTCAATAGATCATCCTTTATAGAGCTGAGGGATGTTCCATTCTAGGGATATGCCACATTTTTCCATTCACCTGTTGACAGACATTTGGGTCATTACCAGTTTTGAGCTGTTATGAAGATAGCTACTATGAAGATTAATATATTCTACAGGTCCTTGGGTAAGCATGTGGTTTTCTTTTGTTGTCAGTATTATGGCAGAATTGCTGGGTTATACAGTAAATATCTGTTTAACTTTATAAGGACTATACAAACTGTTTTCCAAAGTGTTTATATCATTTTATGTTCCAGCTAAGAATGTGTATATATGCTTTTCTATACTTAGTATTATTAGTCTTTCTGATTTTAGCCCTTTTACTGGATATGTAGTGGTATCTTGAGATTTAATTTGAATTTTCTTTTTTTTTTTTTTTTTTTGAGACGGAGCCTCAAGCTATCCCCCTGGGTAGAGTGCCATGGCATCACGCTCACAGCAACCTCCAACTCCTGGGCTCAAGCGAGTCTCCTGCCTCCGCCTCCCAAGTAGCTGGGACTACAGGCGCCCGCCACAACGCCTGGCCATTTTTTGGTTGCAGCCATCATTGTTGTTTGGCGGGCCCGGGCTGAGGATTCGAACCCGCCACCTTAGGTGTATGTGGCTGGTGCCTTAGCCGCTTGAGCCACAGGCGCCGAGCCTTAATTTGAATTTTCATTATGGCTAATGATGTTGCAGATTTTTACTATGATGTTTGATATTAACTTGTTACTATTAACTTAATATTTTGCTAGATGTTACTTTATTGACAAGCTAACCATTAGCTTAAAACATCAGCAGTTATGATGCAAAGGCAGTATCATAGCTTTGGAGTCAAACTTGAGTTCAAATGTTGACTGCCACTTACCAGCTATGACTCTGGGCAAGTCATCCTAGGCCTTACAAAATAGAACTGATAATACTCATACCCCTATGCTTGTTTTATCATTTTAAAGTAATAACCGTGGAGCTCCCAGTGTAGTGCCTGAGCATAAGAGCTTGGTAAGTGATAGCAGTTATTACACATATAATTATTTTACCTGTACTCATAATTAAAAGACATGAACTATCAAATTGTACCACCTGAGTGAAGAGTCTATGCTAATCAAAATAAAAGCACCAAATGCAGTTGATTTCTAAAACTATTCTGCTGGGTAGGATTTTCACAATTCATTTGAAACTAGCATTACAAGGATTTTATATAAACACCACAGAGAATCTCAAGAGAATAAGCAAACTATTTATGAAAAAAATACGACCCCAAATTTGCATGTATGTTTGGCATTCACTTTGCCTACACATTGTTTCTTGGATTATGGTGGTTCTGGCCTCCAGACATCTTGAGTGGGTGCCTTTTTATCACTGTCTCAGAGAGAGCTGCTCTGATCTCTGGAAAAGGGTAGTTCTACCTGCCACCACTGGGTTCCACTACCCTGAACTGTTGTCTTCAAGTTCAAAACTATATGTGACTTTTCACTTACTTAGTATTGAATATTAAATGAATTATAATGGATTGTTCACAAAAATAATTTATTTTGTTGTCTGGATTTTTTATTCTAGAATATAAACTTCACAAGACCTGGTAGATAGCCTATCTTGTTCATGGATATATCTTTGGCACTCAATAAATTGTGCTGAGGCCATAGACAAATGTAGGTGTTCAATAAATGTCCAATGAATGAGTAATCAATCAATAAATCAATTAATAACAGCAAGTACAAAATGTATAAAAGCAAATTATATAACCAAAACGTGTGTGCCCCTGCAATATTCCAAAATTAAAAAAAAAAAAAAACCATAGCCAGTACAAAGTTTCTGAGATAGGAAATATCGTGTCCCATCTCAGGAACTGCAAGCTGTTTAATGTGAGGGCTATATGCTAAGGACAATAATGACACCATTCATTCAGAAGTGCTTTGCTGCTTATGCTAAGATGTTTACTTTTAGCGCATCTCATCAAACCTCCACGACAACCTTGTGAAATCAGTACTATTATACCAACCTATTGATGTTGAGGCTGAAGCTCAGAGAGATTAGGGACAAACATAGATCAATGACAGAACACAGACAGAGACAGACTCCCAGACCACTGGAAAGGATCTTGGAAGGAGTTTGAGCTCTATCCTGTGGACAATGACAGGTCAGTGGAGATTGTAAGGCAAGGAAGTAACAAAGGCAGATTTGTGTGGATTTGTGTTTCAGAGAGATCGTTAGAGGAGGTGTATAGGGTTGAAAAAAATAAAAATGTCAGGGACTTGGTGAGGAAGCCATTAAATCCTGTCCATTACTGTGGCACAAACAAGGGCAAGAGAGCTTAGATGTAAAGGATTTCCTAGGAGGCAGACAGAACTGAGTGAGCAACCAGATGTGGATGTGAAGGAGGGGAGGTGCTGAAGGATGACTCAGGAGGGATGTGCGGGTTAGATGTCTCTAATCTCACATCCTTCACATACTCCCGGTCCCCGTATTTGCCATGAGACTCCCAGAGCCAAGTTCCTTGTGCCTGAAGTTCTTCTGTGACCTAGGAAAGCCTGAGAGTCAGCACCCATCAGTGTTTGGGCTGTCGGTGATTTTACCAAGATCGTGCTGCATCATGTAATAAAGCACACATGTGGAAAGAAGTCAGGGACAAATAGTTTCCTTTCACCTTGTAGTTCCACCTTGTTGACCTCATCGTGTTAATCCTGATGTTGCAGAGGTAACATTTCCAGTATTATTCCTTCTTCAGCAAAACTAAGGCAGAGGTTAGGTGTCTGGAGTGACGGGGGTGTGGGCGTCTGTGTGTGTGTGTGTGTCTTCATTTTATTTTCAAGTGGTTTTGGTGGTAGATTTTTTTAAAAGCTGCTTTACATATTCAACTAGTTCATTGTTCCTTAGTAACTTATTCATTCTACATAACCCATATTTCATACAGTCAGACTTCTGAGAAGGAACTGAGCCCTTTCAAGAGTTTGTGTTGTGGTGTGTTCAACAGTGTGCTTCTGGCAAGTCTGTGGGTAGGAGTTCAACTCCTTACAGCTGCAGCTCCCCAGCTGCTCCTCATAAGGAGTCACTCACTGCTTTGTTGCCTTCCCTAAAGCTCAGGAGATACTTGTGAGGCTTTGCTTAGCCCCAGAGGTGTTCCAGGTTCTTAAGCACAAGTCAAGGCAGGCTCCGACCAGTGAACCAGATTATCCTATGACAGACAACTCTCCGTGCAAATTCTGGGCAAGTAGACCCTGACATTGAACTTTTCTCTCTTTTAAGTTGTTTTTAATGTCTCCATCCAGTAAAATGGTTAAAAGGAAATGCTACCCAACAAATAATGGTTTCCAAAGGGAACCTCCCAGCTCAATGAAAGAGTATTTTCCTTACTGTGGGAGATGCTGTGTTGTAAGTGGGTGTTTTGTATACTCAGTTGAAATAAAAACAATAGGTTGGTCTTAAAGCTGTTAATGACAGAACACATGGCATAAATTATACCGTAAACTCCAAACAACTCTGAAATTATAAACATTGCTTAGTCAAAGTTGTTTTTTTTTCTTTTTTTTTTTTTGCTAATGATGCCCTGATGTCTCTGGTATTGCCCTGTGATTTCAGTCAGTACTATTTTACTTGAAAGGAGGAATTTCTTTTCCAAAAAGTCTCTAAGAAAAGCTATCTTCCTGGCCGACTTCATGAAACATCTTGCTCCAATGGCCTGTGTCATGTCTTGCCTGGGGCTGAATCCAGGCAATAGGAGATAGACAGAAGATTAGAGAAAGGAGTCATGTAATGGGAAGAGACTGCAGGCTTGGTCCTGACATGGCAGGAGACTGACTCAGGTCAGTGGGAACTGTGACTAAACAGAGACTATCGGGGCTCTGAGCCAATGTGTTTGGGATCTGGTAAGAGTTAGCATTTAATTAGGCAGATCTTCCTTCATTTGCCTAGAAGAGTTCTCTGGGAGTGGAGAAGCAGAGAGGTGTTTTCTAAATGATAAGAATAGTATTTACATCGGACTTGTTAGGCACTTGGTATATGCCAGGCATATGGCCAAATATTGTAGGTACGTCATCTTATTTCATCTTAACGACGTCTGAGGTGGATTCTATTTTTGTCTCTGTATTATAGAGGGACACTAGGGCTCAAAGAAGTTAAATTTTGTCCAAGGTCAATGTAGCAGTTACTGAAGAAGCAAGGATTGTAACCTAGGTCAATGTGACTGTTAACAGCTGTTGTGCTTCTTGCATGAGGATTAATTAAGAAAGTGTGTGTAAAAGTGTCTTTGAAAGAGAAAATGCTATATATGGGCAAGTAATGAACTCTGGAGTCAGAAGAGCAAACCCATTCCTCCTCTTAATAGTTCTGAATGTTAGATTTGTTAGTAAGACAAGGTCTACTGGTGATCTACTCGCAATATTGAGATATGAGTTGGAGACCAAAGACCAAGGTCTAGCCCATCTTTGGTCATCATGGTGAGAACCTTTTCTGTCAATGCCAATCTATAGCAACTGTTCTACTTTCTTTGAGTCTAAATTGGCTAGGGCCTCTTTATCCTAAGCATTTTTTTCAGACTGTCCCCAAATTACACTTTACTCTAGGCCAGTGGTGTCCATCCCAGACTATGAATGCGGCCCACCACAAAACCATAAACTTACTTAAAATATCATGAGGGTTTTTTTTCTGACTTTTTGGTGGAACTCAATTGCATGATTCTCAAACATGAACTTTGTAGACAGCAATGTGGTATCACAATATCACATAAAATAAACACAAATAGGCTCTTGCTATCTGTGTGCATGGCTTCAGTTTCATGACTGTGTGTGGCTTCCCATGTATAATCTTCTAATTGGCACCATGGGACATTACATGTGCTTGTGGTGACTCAGCGAGGCAGCGATTATCAATAATATTTCAACCTAACATTGCAACCTTACATGTTTAATGTTATTTTAAAAGGCAGGTAAGCATTCTTATTTGATTATTAAGGTATTTCCATATCTTGGTATTGCCCACTGGTCTATATAATTGACCATATCCCTCACCCTGCATCAGTAGCCAGGATGTGGAAAGGCCCAAGCTTTGCTTTCTATTTTTCTGTCAATTAATTTTCACAATAAAAATAAACATGGTCCCTTAGCTATTATTGTTTTTTTGATTCAAGCATGGCTTCTACAGTGTCTCAAGAGAAAACAGAACCCCCCAAAATAAACTTATGGATGAATGAAGATTGCTCAATGAAAAGGGTCAGATGACCACTTTTTTATTGAGGCAAATAGTAAGGCACTCTGCTTAATTCGTAGGGAATTGGTGCAACCTATCAAAGACTTTAATTTGAAAAGGCATCATATGCAAAAACATGCTTCCAAATTTGATGCATAGGAAGGATTGTACCATAAAGACAAAATAGCAGAACTAAAAAAAATGTCTGTGTTCTCAGCCAAAAATTTTTTAATGTTACAGCTCTGATGGATTCCATTGTAAAAGCTAGTTACATGGTAGCATATTTAATAGCAAAAAAAATCAAAGCCATTTACTGATGGTGAGTTTACTAAGCAATGTATGGAAAGCATAGGAGATATAATTTGCCCTAAAAAGGGGGGAGGGAGATTTCTCAAATCAGTTTTTCTCACCCGCCTATAGCTAGGAGAATTGAAGAAATTGGAACACCCTATTGAAAGAAATTTGGAGAGTAAAGCTGTTAATTTAAAGTCTCTGCTTTGGGGATGGATGACAGCACTGATGCGACAAAAATGGTTCAAGTCGCCATTTTTATTAGGGGTACTGATGATGAGTATAATTATGAAGAAATGGCTTCTTTAGTGCTATTAAAAGACTCAATTGAATTAAGAGATTTATACAAAGCAGAAAAAAATGTGAAGCAATGTTTCTTGTCTATTGTCAAGATATCTGGTATAGTGACCCCTGGCAAAAGAGAGGGGTGATAGAAGAGAATACACGGAGTTTCATTGCGCAGTAGCTCAACAACGTCTGTGCACAAAAGTGTTAAACATGGATGACATCATTCAAATCATTATCAAGATAGTTATAGTCATAAGGGCCAAGGGACTGAGTCATCAGCAATTATGGGAATCCCTTGAAAGGATTGATGCTGACTATGGCAGCATTATTTACTTTTTGGAAGTAAGATGGTTAAGTTGAGGCCAAATGTTGAAAATATTTTATCATTTGCGATGTGTCATCAAGTCATTTATGATATCACAAACCAAATTTGTACCAGAACTTGATGATGAAGACCAGCTCACAGATTTGGCATAGTTAGTGCATCTGACCACTCATTTAAATGAGTTAAATATATATATTTGAGGTGAATATCAACCTCCCAATACAATATTTCAAATGACAGTAGCAAGTTTTCAAATAAAACTAAAATTATGGCAAGCTCAAATTAAGGCAAATAAGCTTATGCAATTCAACATGTTGGTAAACCCAGTCCTGTGAATCGCAAAAAATACTCAGCCTTGCTTTTCAATTTGATACAGAAATGTGAAAACAGATTTTAAGATTTCCAGGAAAATCATCAACATTTTGGTTCATTTGCAACTCTGTTTTCAGTCAATATGAATATGTCATCTGCCAGTGTTCAAATGGAATGCACAGAGCTGCGATCTGATATTCAACTTCAAGAAAACTTTGATTGTGTCTCTTTACTGAACTGGTTTGCTTTATAATCATGCCTCATTCATGTCATCACTTTTTGGCAGCACCTACATATGTGAACAACTGTTTTCAAGAATGAAGAACATGAAGGGTAAAATTAGAACCAAAGTATTTGGTGAGGACCTTGAGAGTTCACTGAGATTTGCAACTACTTCCCTGGAACCAGATAGTGATGCATTAATTTATCCAATACTATGTTGAATATCTCACTAGTTTCACGTTGCCTACTTTTCTTTTACTTTTTAATAGAAACATTGGGAAAAAAGATATTTTATTGCTTAGATGTGTATATTTTCTATATTAGTGATCACAAACTTGACCCAGCTCAATGATTCTAAAAGACTCACTGAATGGGCTATTGAATTTATTATGATGTGAGCACTTTTTCTTATCTGTAGTGTTGGATATCATGAAAATTATGCACAGACAGAACTCTGTTTTTGCTCATCAGCTTTCATTAGTGTTTGTGTATTTAATGTGTGACCCAAGACAACTCTTCTTCCGATGTGGCTCAAAAAAGCCAAAAGGTTGGACAGCCCTGCTCTGCTTTTGGTCAGGTGAGAGAAGGTCAAGAAAGTGTAAATGGTTTGATTCAGCACTTTCCCACGGCTAGAAAAAGAGATGTGTGCCTATCCTTCCGTTAATGAAAAGGTAGCATGATATCTATAAACAAAGAGTCTCTGACATGAAAAGGACGATTTAAATGAAGAGAAATGTCATTTAACTCCAGAACATCATTTTCTCCTGGCTAAAAATGGGCAGTTAAGCCAGCTAGCACACTTCTCCAATCTGACAGATCCCTGCTACATGGGGATGCTTTTGTGTGAATGGCCCATGATCCCTGAGTTCGTTCAGGACAGTATGACCTGTCCCTGTGTCATACTCATTCATTCAGTGAATGTTCCATAAGCCTCTACTCTGCTAATTCCATGCTGTTTGGATGGTAAACAGTCTCTGTCCCAGAAGGACCGTGACACAGTGGGGAATTATAGTATAAACAAAACATTCATAGAAGATGGAATGTGCTATGAGGAAGCATTGAGAAAAGTTCAAAGGTGTTGTAGGAAAGGGAACTTGCACCTGCCTCTGATGATGGGAAAACAGGCAACTGTCAGAGCAGCTTGTCTTGTGTTAGCGCCACAGCAGGGTGCCAAGAAGCAAGAGGTAGACAATGTTTATTCATGGTCTCTGATTCATTTCTCATCCTCAATAGCAGATTGGGGCATATTGAAGACGATGCAAATAGAGATTTAAGTAAAATTTAATATTTTTACCCATCCCAATTTAGGGAATAAGTTGTTAGTCACAAGCTCATCCCAGATAGAGTAGAGTAGGGAAATATTTGCCTTCAGATGGTACTGACCAGCGCTGGGCAAATTCAAATGCTTTAATTTCACATGGCTCTGCCTATTCATATACAGAGACACCTGAGGCTTTTTATGTTTGGAATAATATTTGTGAGAAGTTTTGAGATGTCATGAGTGTAGCTTGTGCTTCTGAGCCAATTCTGTCCCTTAGGAGCTATGTGGGAAGCTGAGCGAGTTGTTTTGCTGGGCCTCAGTTTCTCCACGTATAACAAGGATAATAGAAGCCATTTAAATGTGTGTATATATTTCATTAAGTAGCATATAGATAGATAGTGTTTATATATGGCATACATATATTTTTCAACTTTAACATATTATAAATAAAACAATGATTAATATTTAAAATTCTTTTTAACTAGATAATCACTATTTGCATTCTCAAGAGCCTCTCGAATACAAATTCCCACCAAGGAGATGGAAGGAGACCAGGTTAGTCTTTAGAAGATGTTTTGGAAAAGAATTTCTGTCTATATCACATTTTTGGCAGTTTCCAGAATAGTAGGTCCTGACAATGTCCCAATAGCCATGACCTGTGCTATTCTGAATGACGATCTTTTAAAAAGGTTGCCTATGATCATCATCAAAAATAGTAAGAATTTATAATCTGGACTTGTGAATTTCCCCTTTCTACTTGAAACTTGAATCCTTTTTTAAAAAAGTCTTTTGTAAAGAAGGTTTTTTTTTTTCTTTTTGGAGATGAGAATTGTGGCCCCGAGTTCAATCCAAACCAAATTTCAGATGTGAAATTACCACCCCTACCTCTGAATGGAAACCGTGGAGCCCCTTAGCCAGAGTGGCAATTGGCAGTCCTACCTTGGTCTCCAAGAACACACACCGTGGGACACCAACCAAGAAAAAGAAGAGGGAAGGAACACGAGGGGAAATGCTAAAACCATCTGTACAGAGTCGGGTTTTGTACGCGGCTGGTAGAACAGTTTCTTCTTGTTATCTTCTGTAGGGTCCAGTCTTCCTCCCATGACTACATTAAAAAGAGTAAGTAGCAAATGTCTCCTACAGCAGTGATTTCAGAGAGCTAGTGCAGTTTACCACAGGGAGAGTCAGAGTGGGGCTCAGGAAAGGGGCTCTATCCTGGCTTTGTCATCAAGGCACCAGGCACTTTGCTGCAGGTTCCTTGCCCTCCCTGAGACCCAGAAGCATCATCTGTAAATATGGACATTAACATTTATACCCACTTTGCTGGTAATGGTGAGAAAAACACACTGCTATGTACCTAGTGAAATTTCAGGCTTTCCTGGCGGAGGTAGAGACCCAGGTCTCACCCTTCCAAATACTTAGACTCTGGGGTGCTGATGAAGAGGGAGCCCACATTATGACCCATCCTCTATTCTTCTGTCACTGGTCTAGAGTAGAGGAGAATTAACCCACAGTGTGGGTGCTGACATTCTTTCCCTGGGCTCTGTGCCCACCAGCCCTGCTTTCAGATGATTTAGACAGCCTTGAGAGCAGAACCTACCTGGTTTGGTGCCTCGTTCCCACTCATCCTCCTCCAGGAGCAGGAGGACCAGGGGTCCCAGCCCAGGCCTGAAGGATGAAAGCCCTTTGCCACCATCAGCCTGTGGTCTGAGTCATGGACCAGATCCTATAACTCTGGATCAGAGTCCCAGTGGTTGCTTTCATTTTCCAGCAACAGCTGAGATTGTTCTTCTTGAATTTCTTATTCTCTAAAAGAGGGAAATTGATTTAAACCCTTAGACAAATACATGAGTCAAAAGTTGGTTACAATGGGTTTTGAGTAAAATCAGAGAGATAAATTGAAGCAAAGGTGTTATGGGATAATTAAAGCAAAAATTAACGAGCCCCTCCTCTATCTCAGTAGAATTGCACATCTCTGGTTACAGTTGTGCCATGACACTGCTGTGGTTTGTTGTCCAATTAAGTGGTTGTCAACATGGTCTTTTATGGGGCCTGGTTCACCACATTGTGGTCTTAGCTGAAGATGGATGTTAGCAACGAATGCTCAGTGAAATGGCTTAGGCTTCCATTATGCCACTCTCTGGTCATCATTTCTTTCTTCTTACCTTTCTTCCAGAACACATTTATGTATGTACAGAGTCTTCAAAAGAGCCCAACTTATATAACCAGTACAGGCATAGGTACGAATAGAAACTGCCCTAGTATTTACTTGCGGATTATTTTCTACATTTTTTCCATTTCTAAATCCTCCCAAAAGACCAATTTTCTTTGGTAACAGAGAATATATTTCTCTTTAAGTGTGTAAAAGGAGCTACATAAAATTCTCCAGACACATGTTTAAAATGTGTGGTCAAACTGGCGTCTTTACTTGGAAATGGCCAGTGGTGGAGAATTTTTGAGTTTGTCTGATGATACCTCAAAGAAATTTTTTTAAAATGGAACATTAGGACCTCAATTATGAATTGTTCCCACATTTTGGATCTGCTCAGTGGACCTTTCAACTTTCAACTGTTTTCGTTGTTAAAGAAAAAATTCATTATTCATTTATAAAGTCTTAGTGTTTTGACTTTAGAGAAGGATTTAATTTAGAAAGTTAACCTGTGGAATAAACTATCTCATGTGAACCCATTTAGAGACAAATGGGTTTCTGTAACATGCATTGTATGATCAATTTATGTTTCTTTAAAACGTTGCCATATTCAGCAGACTCAATAGGCCTACTGTTCATGCAAAATGTAAGCTATGGGAAACTTGCCTTTCCAAACACCAAGAAAGAAGTTTCCCTCATAGGCTGGAGTCCTCTGCTTTGTTGTTCCAAGATGTCAAGGACTTCCACCATTACCTGACACAAGCAAAGATTAAAACACAGCTAAGACACAGCTGAAATGCAGCTGAAGATTAAAAAACCCTAAACTGCAGAAATTGATGGGAAAGTGGATGATCCAGATGGGAAGAAGGAAAATAAACCCAACATGTCCAACAAGATTTTAAAGGAAGGAAATATTGAGAGTTGGGTAATCTATCTTCTATATGACACCAAGCTAGAATGAATTTGCTTAGAGGGTCACAAACAATGGACTCCTGGCAGTCATTGGGAGCCTGGGCCCTGCCACCAAATAGGCGTTTGACTTCTTGCTCGTCAGCTGAGTGACCCTGGATTTTTGCTTATTTTTCTCCATGGCTTTTTCTTCACCTGTAAAATAGGGGAACAATTCCTACCTCAGAGTTCTTGTAATTAAGTAAAAATGATTTTCATAGTTCTCTGAACATTACCTGACACTTTAGTGCTCAATAAATAGGAAGAAACCCATACAATTTCAGGTTGTTCTAGCTAAGATCTATGGAACAATTTAGTCTTCACTCTTTAAAAAACAATATGTGGAAGATTTAATTTACATACCACATAATTCACCACTGTAAGCATGGCCTTTAAAGATTTTTTGGAAATTTATAGGACTGTGCAACCATCACTCACTCCAAATCCACTTTTAGAACATATACATTACCACAAAATTCCCTCATGTCTGAATTAATCTCTGCCTAAGCAACCACTAATCCACTTCCTGTCCTTGTATATGATATTTACCATTGGTGAACATTTTATGGAAATGCAATTATATAATATTTGCATTTGGATGTTTTGACTTAGTATGATGTTTTGAGGTTCATTCTTGTTGTAGCATGTACCATCTGCTTCTTACTCATTTTTATTGCTGAGTAGAATTCTGTTACATGGATATATCATATTTGATGGACATTTGTATTGTTGACAGCCTTGAGAGCAGAACCTACCTGGTTTGGTGCCTTGTTCCCACTCATCCTGCTTCAGGAGCAGGGGTTTAGGGGTCATTGTCCATCATAGCTGATGGACATTTGTATCATTTCCAGCTTGGGGTTATTATGAATAGTGCTTATATACATACGTTCATTTATATGTCACGTGTGGCCATATATTTTCATTTACCTGTCTTAGCAATTGGAATCACTGGGTTGTATAATACAACTGTATTTAACATTTTAATAAATTGCCAAACTGTTTTCCAAGTTTCTGCACCATTTTATGTCTCTCTCAGCCATGGGAGAGCATTCCGGTTTCTCCACGTCCTCACCAATGCTTGGTGTTGTCTGCCTTTTTCACTAAAGTCATTCTAGTTGATATGTAGAATTATCTCACTGTGGTTTTAATTTGCATTTCTCTAAAGAGTAATAATGCAGAATGCCTTTTCATGTGTTTGTAAGCAGTGGGTAAATCTTTGCTGCTAAAATATAATTTCAAATTTTTTGCCCATTTCTTCATTGAGTTGTTTATCTTTGTACTGTTAAGTTATAAGTGGTCATTATAAATGCTAGATGCATATCCTTTATTAGAGATGTGACTTGTAAATATTTTCCTCCCACTCTATAGTTTATCTTTTGCACTTAAAAAGGTAACGTTAAGGAAACAAAAGTTTTTACTTTTGAAAATAAAAAAATTTGACTTTTGAAATAAAAATGTCAAATTTCTCTAACTTTATCAGTTTCCATGGATGTAAAGGAGTATGCTTTTCCTTTTCATATCTAAGAACTCTTTGCCTAATCAAAGGCCACCAAGAATTTTTCCTGTTATTTTCTCTAGTTTTGTAGTTTTCGCTCTTAAATTTAGTTTTATAACCCATTTTGAGTTAATTTTTGTGTATGGTTTGAGGTAAGGATATAAGATTATATTTTTGCATGTCACTGTCCCCACGTTATTTGTTGAAAGCAGTATCCTTTCTCCCAGTGAATTATTGTGGCTCCTCTGCCCCAAATCAAAGACCACACATGTAAGGGTATATCTAGACTTTCAATACTCCATTGATCTATACCCTATTAGCCTTGCAAATGTCTTGCTTAGTCTGCAGAGAGACCCCTCTTACGTCAATAACACAGCAGCTTGATTTCTGTGGATTTAAAGTAAGTTCTGAGATTAGGTAATAAGGAAACAAAAGTCCTTCAGATTTGTTTATTTTTGTTTTTCAAAATTGTTCGTATCGATGTAGGTCCTTTGCATTGTTTTATAAATTTTAAGACCAACTAGTCAATTTCTATTAAAATGCCAAATGGGATTTTGATAAGGATTAATTTGAATCTATGGTTTAGTTTAGGGAAAATTGTTTTCTTGACGATATTGAGTCTTACAGTTGATGACCATGAGCTATATCCATTTATTTAGATCTTTAATCCCCCTCCACAACACTGGGTAGCTTTCAATGTACAAGTCTTGCATTTACTTTGCTACATTTAGTCCTGTTGAGCCTGGTGGCTCATGCCTGTATTTAAGGAGGCTGAGACGGCTTGAGGGTCAGGAGTTTGAGACCAACCTGGGCAACATATTGAGACTCTGTTTCTACCAAAACTAAAAAAATTCAACAGGACATGATGGTGAATGCCTATAGTCCCAGGCACTTGAGAAGCTGAGGCTGAAGGATCTTTTGAGCCCAGGAGTTCAAGGCTATAATGAGATAAGATCATGCCATCCTATTCCTATCTAGACAAGAAATCAAGACTATGTTTCAAAAGAAAAAAAATTTAGTCCTAACTAATTTATTCTGTTTGATTCTATTATAAATGGAAACATTCTCTTAGTTTTAGCTGTAGATTGCTAATTGCTAATATAGAAATACAATTGAATTTTGTATACTGATCTTACATTCTGTGAATGTGAAAACTTATTAATTTTAATACTTTTTAAATGGATCCCTTGGTATTTTTTACATTTAGGATCATGTTTTCCACAAATAATGACTGTTATATTTCTTCTTTTTCAATATGGATGACTAATTTTTCCTCCCTTACTTCACTCACTACAATTTTCAGCATAATGTTGATGAGAAGTGGTGATGGCAGACACTCTTGTCTTATTTTCAATCCTAAGGAGAAAGTATTCTGTTTCTCAATGTTAAATATAATGTAGCTGTGGAATATTGTAGATGTCCTTTGTCAGGTTGAAGGTATGTCCTTATATTCGTAATTTGTGGAGAGTAATAAAAGTGTGTTGAATTTTTTAAAAAAGCTTTTTCTGCATCTATTAAGATTATCATGTGATTTTGTCCTTTATTCTATCAATATGGTACATGACATTTATTGATTTTTTCATATGTTAAACCAATCTTGCATTTCTGAGATGAATCTTATTTGGTCATGGTATCTGATTCTTTTTATATGGTACTGGATTCAGTTTGCTAAAATGTGTATCTATGTTGATGGACATTGGTCTGCAGTTTTATTGAAATGACTTCTGGCTTTGGTGTCAAATTAATACTGTTATCATAGAATTAATTGAGAAGTATTTTCTTTCTATTTTATGAGAGTTTATGAAGAATTTAGTATTTCAACTTTTAAAACTATTTGATAGAATTCACCAATAAATCATAGAAACCAGGGCTTTTCTTTGTGGGAAAATTTTTAATTGCTAATTCATTTGTTATTATATTACTATTTTCTGTTTTTCTTGATTCAGTTTGTGTCTTCCACTTTACCTAAGTTGTTTAATTTGTTGGTATTTTCATTTCTGTAAAGTCAGTATTGATGTCCCCTTTTTCAACCTTGATTTTGTTAATTTCTGTCTTCTGACTTTTTTTTTCATAGTCAATCAGCTAAAGATTTGTAAATTTTGTTGATCTTTTCAAAGAACCAACTGTTGGTTTCATTGCTTGTGGTTTTCTATTTCATTCATTTCTGCTCAGATCACTCAGAAACCAACATAACATCCCAAACGTCTCACCTTTCCCTTTGCTCTTACGATTTGCAATTCTGAATCATTCAGAAAATTTTTAAAAATTTATAAAATAATCACATAAATTGAACCAAAGAGAATCTTGCAGTATAGCCAATTAAATGTTTAATTATCACTCTAGCTAATTTCTTCTCCCTTTAGCCACAAGAAAAATTTTTTAATGAGCTTGAAATATTTTATAATTTGATCAGTGATGCAAGAATAGCTGTCAGAACCTGTCTGCCCCAATCCTATCCCATAATAGTGATGGAAGGTCTGCATGCTGTGAACCAAGGCTAGCGGATCACAAGGAGTAACTTCTGTACTTACAAAAGCATTCTAAAATTAGTGTTGCATGAATCTGTAGGTATCTGGAAGATTGCAGAGCTATCCTCTGTGGTATAAGTGTTTCTCAGATTCTGTTCACCTTCCAGAGTTTCATTCCTTATCTTACCTGCCTTACTCCTTCCAGTCCTCACCTGGCAGGAGCTGGCTCCAAGATTCCCTGCTTCAACCTGGACACACTTCTTGGCGCCACAACGCTGTCACCCATGTGAAGATGAGTCCCACCTCCTCTCAGAGTATTCTGGAATATCATCACCAGCCTGCATGAGACTGGGGGACCTCCTAGTGATCTGGATTGGAAAATCCCTATTTTATACCCTAGCTATCAATGGTTACTCCTATCTCCCTAGCAACCCACAATTTAGTATGGAGTCCATTTTAAGGCCACACAGAATATGACTACATCCAGAGAGAGTTTTAAGGAGTTGTAAAGCAGAAGCCTGCTGACTCTATGGGGAGAATGTGCTGATGTTTGAGGGCTTAGCAGTCCTTGTTTTTCTCCTTCAGGCTTTAAAAGCAAATCAGAGAAGCCCTTCAAGCTGTAATAGAAAGCACAAGCTTTTAGTGGAGAGATAGTCATCTTCTAGTCAGCCTGCCTAATCAGCCGACTGATGAGAAAGCCAACTCAGCCTCCAGCCTTCTACTGTGCAAAATTAGGTTCCAATAGTAGCTGCACATGTGTAACCAAGCTAGGCACTGACCCAGCAAACTAACCCCAGAGTATAATCAGGGAGGTAGGAGTTGCTTGGCGTAGAAGCTGGAAGCAATTAATGACAACCCATGAGTAAAGTGGGCCATGCTGGGAAGAATGGAACATAGTGGAAGAAAGGCCAGCAGGTGCCAGAATGCCCCTCTCTCTGCTGCTCATCAGCCCTGCCTTGCCCAGTGCTTTACCCTGGGAAGTCAAGATGGGGTGGAGGCCCTCAGTAGCTTTCAAAGTGAAAGAGGCTTGGCTGCAACCTGAAGCAAAATATCCATGACGGCTACTATAAAAGGCAAGCACTTAAGAAAATTTGTGCTGTATTTTCCAAAGAACAATTTGTGTATCTGCCTGTCTCTTAATGCTTCTGCTTTTTCCTTGAGTGTTAACCAAGTGAACATCTGTGAGACAGAATACTGAACAAGACGTCCAGTGGAAGCCCTCAGGGAGGCACTATTAATTGAAAATATTTCCCCTTTAAGAAATAAATCTAGATTAGCAGAGCATTCATTACAGTGGAAGTAAAAGACTCAACTCTGTGGCCAACAGCTCTCTTCCATTAATGATAACTTAGAAACTTTCTTAGTGAAGGGATTCTAAAAGCCTTTTCCTTCCAGGTCCCCTTGCAGTATTGCAGGTGATGCCATACCATGTGTACTACAGGACTGTCTTTCTGGTCCTTCCTCTGGGAGCTGTTGTGCATTTTGTCCTTGTTTATATTCATCTGCACGTATATGAGTTGCCTCTCAGATTTATCCCTTTAAACTACTTACTGAAGTCCTCATTTGAAATTAAACGAGTGGACTGCCAAATTCTCACAAGGCAAATGTACTCTCTAAGTTCCTGTTACAGTACATAGCAGACAGAGATGGATGATTTCATGTCATCATGGAACCATACACCATTAAGAATTGGAAGGGATCTGGTAGGTCACATAATCCAGTTCTCACTATGGCAATCCAATTCTACCTGGACGGAATAGCTCTAAGTTTAAACAAATAGTGAAAATGTGCTTCTTGGGATTTGGTGTGTTTCACATCAGTTATGCATGCTTTAAGGAAAATGTAAGTCTCTCCCCTTCTTTCAGCTGGGAAGTTACCAAACTGCAATTTCCATCCCAAGTCAAAGTGCTGTCACTCCCTCTGAGTATATCTTCTATACTTGTGTATCTAATACTTACCTGGCATTTATTCTTTATGGTCTTTTTAGGGGACTTGCACTACAGGCTGAGAAAGAATTCTTGAGTCAAAGATTAAGATAAGTTTTGAAGCAAGGGGTATATTTACTTTCCAATGGAGGAAAGGGTACAGCCTGAAAAAAAGAAATGCTGACCCTGAGGATGAGTGGCTTGGGCTTTTTACTGGGGTCCACAGATCAGCGCAGTAGCTGTTGTGAAGTGATAAGGAAAGGCCATTGTCGTCCAGTGTGTTTGTTGGTGTGAAAAGATGATGAAAGGCAGCTGTTTTCCAGAGCAGTTGTTTTCTGTTGGGCTGGTCTTAACTGACTTCTAGGAATGTGATTCGGTAGATGCTTGGGGGCCTGGGGGTGATGGTACATGTCCTTTTTGTTTGCTAAGTATATTTCCATTTCTGCAAAAGAATCTCATAAGAAACAAGTTAAGCCCCAGGTGGTCAAGCCAAAAGCAAATGCTGGGGCCAGCAAAACACTGTGTGTAGTGATGTTTTGGCATTAGATGATTTACTAGCAATGCTATCCTTTCAGTCTTTTTTGTTTGTTTGTTTGTTTGAGATGGAGTTTCAGTTTTTGTTGCCCTCAGTAGAGTGCTGAGGCATCACAGCTCACAGCAACTTCAAACTCCTGGGCTTCAGCGATTCACTTGCATCAACCTCCCAAGTAGCTGGGGACTACAGGTGCCTGCCACAACTCAACTCCCAGCTACTTTTTGGTTGTAGTTGTCATTGTTGTTTAGCAGGCCCAGCATGTTCAAACCTGCCAGCCTTGGTGCATGTAGCTGGCACTGTAACCACTGTGCTATGGGTGTTGAGCCAAGATTATCAATTTCTAACAAGCTTTCTTTATCTCTGGAACATATGTATTATCTGTTTTGTATACTGCTGGATTCAGTTTGCTAGATTTATTTGTTGTTCATGAGACATCTTGGTCTATAGTTTTCTTTTCCCATAATGTCCTTGTTTCATTTTTATATCAGACTAATGCTGACCTTAGGTAATGTCCAGGTTTATATTCTCCCTTTTCAATTTTCTGAAAGGGCTTGTGCAGAATTGGTATTGTTTCTTCTTTAAATATACAATAGAATTCACCAGTGAAGGTGTCAAGGCTTAGCATTTATTTGGGCGGAAGGTTTCTAACTATGAAGTCAATTTGCTTAACAAGTGTAGGGCTCATAGGGTTAATAAGCTTTGATATCATCTTTAAATAAATTTATTCAATTCAGTTCAGATTTGTTGGCAGATTTATTTGTATAAAGATGTATAACACTCCCTTATTATGCTCTTAACACCTATAAAATTGACAATAATGCTACTTTTATACTCGGTAATGTTAGTAATTATCTTCTCTCTTCCTGATCCATCAAGCTAGAGCCTTTATTTTATTGATTATATTTTATTATACACCAAGGGTTAAATTTTATTGATCTCCTCAAAGAACTAGTGCTTGCTTTAATTTATTTCCCCCATAGTTTCAGTTTTCTAGTTTATTGATTTCTGTACTAATCTTTATTATTTTCTTTTTCCCCTATTTATCTTGAGTTTAATTTGCCCTTCCTTTTCTAATTTTCATAGATAGAATCTAAAGTAATTGAGACATTTTTTCTTTTCTAATGCAGACATTTGAGACTATGATTTCTTGTTTAGAATGGCTTTAACAGCATCTTGAAAATTGTGACAGGTTGTGTTTCCATTTTTATTTAGTTCAAAATTCTTTCTAATTTATATTTGAGTTCTTCAACCTGTAGGTTATTCAAAAATGTATTACTTAGTTCCAAATAGTTTGTGATTTCCTAGATTATCTTTCTGTTATTGGTTTTCTTACATACGTGTGCTTACCAGTATCCAGCTGAACCCTTTGCTCTCCCTCTGAGCAGCTATCCCTTTTCCTATACTCTCTTGTGAACTCACTGCCTTACTCTCCACAGCTGTACCTCCTCAACTCAGGATGTCCATTGGGTATTCTTACATATCTCCTTCCTGTTCCACACCTTGGTAACTCTCTTACAGAAAGCTGGGGTACGTGTAGGGCTCACTTTTTCTGCTTCCCATCTCTCAGAAACCACTCCCCTTCATTGCCTAATGTCAAGTGTCTTGAAAACTGTTGTTTTACACATTCTGTTTACCTTTTGGTAGTTTCAGACAGGAGAATAAATGTGGTTCCTATAACTCATCTTGCCTTACAGAGGAAGTCTGGACTGTGTTTTTGACATTTGGTTTTAACCCTTGTTGTATCTAGTAGAGCACCATTTGCATGGAGGAAGGCTCCATAAATATAGATGAGTCTATAGTGGTAGAAGACAGATAGCCTAGGTTGAAATCCCTTGTGCTTGGAGTAACTGGTTATATGCCTTTGACTAATCATGTAATCCTTCTGACTGTAGTAATATATCCTGCTTAGTCTTAAAATAGTAAGAACTATTATTTAATGAGTATGTGCCACATAACAAGCCTGTGCTAAGACCTTTACATAATTATCTTATTCAAAACTCACAAAATGGTTTAGCAAAGATTACCTCGTTTAATACTCAAAGCTTTTTTATGAGACAAATTTTATTAACCCACATTTTATGAGGAAATTGAGCCTTTGGCTAAGTGTCTTGACCCAGGTCACACAGCCAGTAAGGACCATGCTGAGAGCTCAGAGAAATCTCCAACCTGTCATACCATCAAACATTTTACAGGTTTGTAAAAATTAAGAGAAGTAGTGTGTGATGGTTAATTTTATGTGTCACCTTGACTACACTAAAGGATGCACAGATGGCTGGTAAATCATTATTTCTGTATGCGTCCATAAGGATATTCTCAGAAGAGATTAGCATTTGAATCAGTAGACTGATTTAAGGGATATTGCCTTCCCAGTGAGCGTGGGTATCATCCAATCTGTTGAGGACCCAGAAGGAACAAAAAGATAGAGGGAGGGTGAATTTGCTTTCAGCTTGAGCTTGGTATTGGTCTTTTTCTGCCCTTGGGTATCAGACCCTCAATTCTCTAGACTTCAGGTTTGGACTGGAATTAAACCATTGGCTTCCCTGGTACTTCATCTTACAGGTGATGCATCATGGGACTTCTCAGTTTCTGCAATTGTGTGGGTCAATTCCTCATAACAAAATTCTCTCTATGTATACACATATATGTATATGTGTGTGTGTGTGTGTGTGTGTGTGTATCTCCTATTGGTTCTATTTCTCTTCAGAACCTTGACTAATATATAATAGATGCAAAAAACTCCCCCAAAAAACAAACAAAAAAAGTTTTGCAGACTATAAAGCCTAGTGACAAATAGTAACATTTGGTAGATAATTATTCACTATCAGAGGATTAATCTCATTTCTAATTAATCCTACATATACCTCTAAAACCAAGACCAAAAATGAAAAAAAAAATCAGTATTCCCAATTTCTAGAAGAAATCTTCAAGGACTTTGAGATACTTTGTTATTTAATATGTTTATGACTTATTGTGGGTTATAAAGAAGAATAATTAGAAGTTTACTTCACAGATTTTCTAAGAGTGAAGAATATTTCTCTTTGTTGCCTAAATCAAGATTGTAGATACAGGGCCAAGTTCATTTTCTACACTTTGGTCTTTAATTTTCTACCCTTTGCTAGTTAATAAAGGATTCAAATGAAGTGAATGTTTTATCCTGTCATCTCCTCATCAGACGCAGCTGGAACGGCAAGTCCACTCTGGCTGCCAAGCCAAACTTCAGGCTAAGTTAGGGCCTCTGCTCCATGAGGGGAAAGAATCTGATTTGACATGATCCAGGCAATGTACATTTGGACTGGCTTGCAGAGTGTTCCACATTTTGTTGTAAACAGTTTGGGAATCTCCAGTCACATCTGAGGTTACATATGGCAGAAAATTCGTGGGTTTTTTCCCTTTAGTTTTGTTGTTGTTGAATGGACTGTGAGAGTAAGGAAAGGGACTTAGTTGGCCCACTCCTTTCTGTCTATGCAAGAATGCTGATTCTCCAATTTTTAACAAAAGGATCTCAGCCTTTTCCTTCTTAAATGGCCCAAGACACACGTTTGGGATCACTAGAGGGAGAAAACAATTGCAGACTTTTTAAAGAGTAAACAAACAGAACAGTCTTAGAGGACTGATTGTTTTCTAAGTTGTCAAGGCGTGTTCTCAAGTCAAATAGCACAGTTGATGGCACAAATCAATGTAGTGTTTTCAATGTGTCCATGTAGAGAGATGCTGAAATTCTCAATTCCAGTTCTCTGAAAGGACTGCAATGACAAACTCAAATGTTATTTATTTTTCCACTTTGGAAAGGAAAACCTGCTTGTTTATTGTTTGGTTTTTCCTTTAGCTTTTAATCCTTTCTCGCATTAAGAGCCCACCCATAGGATGGATTCCTGCCCATCATTTACCAATGTCCTACAAGCTGTCTCACATTCAGTGGAATCTGTCTCAGGGCAAAAAACATCAGGCAAGCCGAATTGTATTTTTCAATCAAAAACTGCCAACTTGAAGATTAAGAGGTCAGTGCTGCCGTACTTAACCAAACAGCTGAAAATATTTCTATAGAAATAACCTAGAGTCACTATCTTTTCATTCGTTTATTGGACTATTTTGAAAATAATTTTTTTCTTCTGCCAAAAAGTTATGATTCTCCAAATAAGCAGGCACTAGAAATTCCAGTCCAATCACACAGTCTTTTCTAAGTGAGAAAATAGTTCCAATTCCTGATTTTTGTTTTGAAATTTTCTGTGGGCATACTGAGGCAGCTCAGGAAGCAGACAGTTGTAGCATTATGTCCTTTGGATCATCCAGGAATCAATAAAATGAGACATATTCATTAGTTGTAGTAGTAGACATATAGCAGGTGGAAAGGAGAAGCGAGAGCTAAGCTTGGAACATTCAGTAATCATAAGAAACACCTTGGTGAAAAGGGCATGGGGAGGGATTTGGCTCTCCTAACACACGTGAGAGCTCGCGAGATGAGAGAATCAGTGGTTAGCAGTCTCTACACCTGTGGTGTTAAGCGACTGAAGGAGAAGGCAATCAAGAGTGCGCGTGTTCTATCACAGACTTGCTCGCTCTGGCTCTGTTGCTTTTCCGGGCTGCACAGAGTCTCCCTACCAAAGACTGCTAAGATTCATTCTCTTACTAAGACTGCTTTACTCCCTCAAATACCTTCTCTCTCTCTCTCTCCCTTCTGCTAAAGCAAATAGCCCTCAGGCACCTAAGAGCAATTGTTCTCAAGCAAGGTAGCCTATGGTCTGCATCCGGAACCTAGATGAGCCAGGGCCGGAGACTTGGTCAATACCAGGCCTGATAAGTGGCACCCCAGATGGAACCTGGTAAGTGCTGACCACAAAGGGACCCCGACCAGTGATGTCAGAAGTGGGATAGTGAACAGCCACTGACAATTTGTCTTTGTATCTTAGGTACCCAAATCTGTGCCTGGCAGAGAGCAAAGTTCTCAATAAAGGTATGTTGTGTGAATAAGTTTTCCTGTCTAGTTTTCATTGGAAAACAATGACAGAATCAGCAAATGATAAAATTGTATTCTCCTCCATAGAAACAGACCCTTTGAGTGGATTGCCTGAGTTCAGGAGTTCAAGACCAGCCTGAGCAAAGCAAGAATCCATCTCCATAAATAGAAAAACTAGCAAGGCATTGTGGCAGATGCATGTAGCCGTAGATACTTAGGAGTTTTAAGCCCAGGAGTTTGAGGTTGCTGTGAGTTATGATGCGAGGACACTCAACCCTAAGGCGACTGAGCAGGAAAAAAAACAAAATAGAACAGATTGTTTTGGATTCAATGATGATTCAGGTTGAATTTCTAAAGTGTCTCCTAGCCTTATGATTTTAATTTCAACATTTTCAAAATTGAGTTCATTGGGTTTAGATTGGAACATATCTGAACCTTCTCATATATGAAAAAGACTCTGTGGTCTTGATCTATACTGCTTCTGAGCAAAAATCCAGAAAGTCAAAAAGACTTTTATATTCTTTTATATTCTCATATTGGGCTTCCATCAGCTTAACATTAAGAGAGCCCAACCATCCAAAACCAAATAAGAAACATTGCTTGAATGGGAAATGATCCCTGCTAAAACATTAGAATTCTAGAACCTATGTAAAGACAACATAAATTGTGTCACAGGAAGTCATTATTCATCACTGGCAGGTCTAGCCTTATCCCTGAAGTTTTCTCCATTGGGACTTTAATCTTGTCCAATTTAATGAGTTTAGTAGGGATGCTTTAAAACACCAGTGCTGTGGAATATAGCACTGGTAATGAAGTGATAGACTTTTTTCATATGTACCTCCTTCCTGTTCTTTGAAGAAACAAAAATGATGATTAACACAGAATATTTTTAAAAGTCACATGAAGTGGACAAATCTGGGCTTAATCCTAAATCCACATTACTGTTTGTGTGATCTTGAGCAAAGTAATCTATCCTCCAAAGCCTCCACTTATCTGTAAAATGGTGGTGACTACTGCTTCATCAGGTTGATGTGAAGATATGTTAAGTGTATGTCATATAGAAGGCATTCAAGAAACATTAATTCTGGGACTGTATTCCCATTTCTCATTAATGTTTATATAGCACTATGCAGGAGTAACAAAACTTTATTGATGAATACTTAATCCTATATAAAACCTCCTCTCTCTCTGTGGGATAAGAAAAGCTTACCAACTAAAGTCAGAACATTGGGTCCTACTGGTGTTTCTGCCTCCAGTAATTTAGCCTTGGGAAAAGCCTCCTTAAAGTCTAATGATAGTTATTTATCCTCAAGCCTGGGCTTATATCTTTCCAGACCCCAGCAACTGCCCTGTTAAAAAGAGTTACCTTGCTGTTATGTAATATTTCTTTTATTTTAGTTGACTATATTATTGAATAATTTAATTTTGTTTTTATCTACATTGAACATGTAAGTTTACAAGACTAATAATGCCATGAGCCTTCTAATGGAAAAGTTAGTGCCCTGCTCCGTCCACTATGCCCAATATTAGCTAACCACTTTCAACACTTGTTTCTTCGAGAATTTACCACTACATATATAAATAAATAACATTCTAATGGTATGATTTTTGATTGTTATATCAGTTTTTAAAATTATTTATTGTTAATAAATAATCCCACTATAAGAAAGAAGAATTTTGAACTGCTGTCATACACATATACATGCAGAGCTTTTGTTCCAGCTTTCCCATATAGTATGCCCTAAATTTTGAATATCCAAAGTTTATGTTATTATTTATAGTTCAATCAGGTCATGAATATGATGCCTTCAATGGCAATGCTTGCCTTGCACAATCTTTTTGTTTCCTAGAAAGTTATGATTTCTTTGCTTTCCTACTTACTTTATTTACTTAGTTTTCTACATTGTATCATTAATTCATCCAAAAATCTTTACAAACAGTATGAATAACTATTCATGACATTTGAATACATCTGAACACAATCTCTCACTTTGTAGAATACATTTTTCTTGGAGTACTCTATTCTTTTATACCAAACTGCACTAGTTGCTCTCCAGCTCTACCATATAACTGTATTCCTGGAACTTCTCTCTTTTCACCATCCTCCTAGAATACTCTTTCCTTCACTGTAGTAACGGACCTTCGGTTTCCTGGATTCCACATCTTCATTTCCCTTTTTTTTTTAAAAAAGCATATTCTCTAGTAATGTTTCCTAAAAAAGAGAAAATGGTTTTTGTTTTTGTTTTTGAGACCTTGTGTATCCAAAATGTCTTTAGTCTATATTTACATTTGATTAGATAATATAGAATTTCAGATCAGAAATATTTTTTTCTCGTGATTTTAAATTATTATCCCATTGTCTTCCAGCTTCCAATGTTGCTATTAAAAAGTCAGGTGTTATTCTGTTTTTCAATACTTCCTAAGTAAACTATGTTTGTTTTGTTTTAATATCTGTAACTTTAAAATGTTTAGTATTTTGAAAGTCCACAGTTACATGTTTTGATGTAGATCTACCATTGTGCTGGTTTCTGAGTGAACTCTTTCAAACTGGAAATGTACTTCAACATTTTTAAATACTTAAAATAATTTTTTTAGTATTTCTAATATGCTCTAAAATCACAAGTTGAAAAGTCACTTTCTTTTTTTCATATACAATCTTTTATTAATACAATGGAACTTTGTATTAAACTATTAATATGTAAATATTGTGAATATTTGTCTACATAACTCTCTGAATATGATTATTGTGCATAATATTTTAAGAAAACAGTAGTTCTCCTTCAAATAGTCTTCTATGTTGAATTGTTCTTTATTAATCTATAGCAACTGTTTTTGCAGTGAGTTAGATTTGATCATTATTGCTGTTCTATCATGTGTGATTAGCCTTTAGTGGTTTAAGATACCACATGGACTATGAAAAGTCTCTTTCAAATTTCCTTTATTTATCCTTGGAATTATTGATTTACATTATTTTTAGTGGATAAAAAAGCTGGAATTGGGAGAATGTGAAAGATATTTCTCAACAAATATTGAGATATTAAATTTTCAGTGATAAGTTTCTTTAGTATGCTATAAACTATGAGCTTACAAACCATGGTTATAAACCATGGATATGTTGATTTAGGTTGTGTGATGAATAAGGCCCATTCCGTTTTCTAACACAGGTATATGGACCAGAAATTCCTTACAACTAAAAAAATGGTGACCATTTCATGAGTAGCTAAAAAGTTTCTGAATATTATGTCCAGTAACATAATTTCATAGTATTTATTGGTTTCTTCACACAATATACTAAATTAGAAATTAACAGGCATCATTCACTTTAAGATAGAGGGATGATTAGATTTGCCTTAGAGTTATAGCAAATGCAATTTAGCTGGAGTGTAGATTAATAGCACTTTAATAGAATCCTTGGGGGAAAATGTTAATGTTTGAAGACTATATACTAATGCCAGATTTCCATCATTGTTTCTCTCCAAAGCTGTGAAAGAAAAGTCCTCTAACAGAATGGAAAAGACTAGAGTTAAAGATCATTACATCAAATATACATTCAATTGTTTCTAGCATGTCAACCTCATTTACTAGACAACTTAAAAAAATTATCAAGTTCCACAAAGAAATTTATATCCATGCTCTTATTTTTCAGTTTACTTATTTTTAATTAAAATATTTCTTTTTTTATTAAATCATAGATGTGTACATTAATGCAATCATGGGGTACAATGTGCTGGTTTTATATACAATCTGAAATATTTTCATTAAACTGTCACCCTCTTAGTTATAGTGTTAAGACATTTATATTCTACATTTAGTAAATTACACATGGACCCCTGTAAGATGTTCCATAGGTACGGTCCCACCAATTACACTCCCTGCACCATCCTCCTCCCTCCCTCTCCCATTTTCCCATATTCTTGGGCTATAATTGGGTTATAGCTTGAAAGCTATAAATTGGTTTCATAGTAAGGCTGAGTACGTTGGATACTTTTTCTTCCATTCTTGAGATACTTTTCTAAGAAGAATATGTTCCAGCTCCATCCATGTAAACATGAAAGAGGTAAAGTCTCCATCTGTCTTTAAGGCTGGCTGCATAATATTCCATGGTGTACATATACCCCATGGTATATGTACATGGTATACCCACCATGGAATATTATGTATATTATTATACCATTCGTGGGTCAATAGGCACTGGGGCTTCTTCCATGATTTAGCAATTATGAACTGGGCTACAATAAACATTCTGGTATATATGTTTGTTATAATGTGATTTTTGGTCTTCCAGATATATACCTAGTAGGGGAATTGTAGGATCAAATAGCAGGTCTATTTTTAGTTCTCTAAGTGTTCTCCAAACATCTTTCCAAAAGGAATGAATTAGTTTGGATTCCCAACAGCAATGTGAAAGTGTTCTCTTTTCTCTACATCCATGTCAACATCTCTGGTTTGGGGATTTTATGATGTGGGCTAGTCTTACTGGAGTTAGATGATATCTCAAAGTAGTTTTGATTTGCATTTCTCTGATGATTAAGGATGATGAGTATTTTTTCATGTGTCTGTAGGCCGTGCACCTGTCTTCTTCAGAGAAGTTTCTCTTCAAGTCCCTTGCCCACCCTGAGATGGGATCACTTGTTCTTTTCTTGCTAATACGTTTGAGTTCTTTATGGATTTTAGTTATTAAACCTTTGTCGGAGACATAACCTGAAAATATCTTTTCCTATTCTGAGGGCTGTCTGCTTGCTTTCCTTACTGTATTCTTGGCTGCACAGAAGCTTTTTAGTTTCATCAGGTCCCAATAGCGTATTTTTGATGTTGCTTCAATTGCTGGGGGGCGGGGGGAGGGCTCCTCATAAAATATTTGCCACGGCTGATTTCTTCAAGAGTTTTCCCTGCACTTTCTGCTAGTATTTTTATAGTTTCATGTCTTAAGTTTAAATGTTTAATCCAGTGAGAGTCTA
>NW_003852405.1:21901028-21902434 GCF_000181295.1 Otolemur garnettii
TCGAACCCGCCACCTTAGGTGTATGTGGCTGGCGCCTTAGCTGCTTGAGCCACAGGCACCGAGCCCCCACTGAAAGTTTTTAATTGGCTTGTCAAAGATCAAATAACGATAAGTAGCTGGGTCCATCTCTTGATTCTCTATTTTGTTCCATACATCTACCTCTCTGTTTTTGTGCCGGTACCATGCTGTTTTGATCACTAACAATTTATAGTATAGTCTGAGGTCTGATAGTATAATTCCTTCTGCTTTGTTTTTATTTCTGAGTAATATCTTGGCTATTTGAAGTTTTTTCTGATTCTGTGTAAAACGAAGTATTATTTTTTCAAGATCTTTAAAGTGGAGCTTTAATAGGGATTTCATTAAAATTGCACATTGCTATGGGTAATATGGCTATTTTAACTATGTTAATTCTTCCCAGCCATGAGCATGGTATGTTTTTCCATTTGTTAACATCTTCAGCTGTTTCTTTTCTTGGAGTTTCATAGTTATCTTCATAGAGCTCTTTCATGTCCTTTATTAGGTAAACTCCTAAATATTTCATCTTCTTTGGCACCACTTTGAATGGAATAGAGTCCTTGACTATTTTTTCAGCTTGACTATTGTTGGTATATGTAAAGGTTACAGATTTATGAGTACTGATTTTATAACCTGGGACACTGCTGTATTCCTTGATCACTTCTAAGAGTTTTGTAGTAGAATTTCTGGTGTTTTTTAGATATACAATCATATCATCTGCGAAGAGTGAAAGTTTGTTCTCTTATGACCCTATATGGATACCTCTGATTGCCTTTTCTTGCCTAATTGTGATGGCTAAGACTTCCATTACAATGTTAAAAAGCAGTGGGGACAATGGGCAACCTTGCCTGGTTCCTGATCTGAGTGGAAATGTTGTCAATTTAACTTCATTCAATACAATATTGGCTGTGGGTTTGCTGTAGATGGCCTCTATCAGCTTAAGAAATGTCCCTTCTATACCAATATTCTCAATTGTTCTGATCATGAATGGATGCTGGATATTATCAAAAGCTTTTTCTGCATCAATTGAGAGAATCATATGGTTTTTATTTTTTAATTTGTTTATGTGATGAATTATATTTATAGATTTATGTATGTTGAACCATCCTTGAGATCCTGGGATAAAACCTAGTTGGTTGTGGTGTATAATTTGTTTGATGTATTGCTGGATTCTGTTGGTTAGGATTTTGTTGATTATTTTCACATCAATATTCATTAGTGATATTGGTATATACTTTTCTTTTATTGTTGGGTCTTTTTCTGGTTTGGGGATCAAGGTGATGTTTGCTTCATAGAATGTGTTGGGTAGTATTTCTGTCTTTTTCTATATTTTGGAAAAGGTTGAGTAATATAGGTACTAGTTCCTCTTTAAAGGTTTGGTAGAATTCTGA
>NW_003852405.1:21902844-21920128 GCF_000181295.1 Otolemur garnettii
TTTGGGATTGGAATGTTCTTCCTTTTCCAGTTGCTTGAGATGTCCCATTAAGTTGTTAACTTCCTCTCTTTCTGTTCTCTTGAGGAAGGCTTGCAGTGTTATAAATTTCCCTCTTAGGGTTGCCTTTGCGGTATCCCAGAGGTTCTGATAATTCATGTCTTCATTATCCTTTTGTTCCAAAAATTTGGTAATTTCCTTTCTAATCTCGTCTCTGAGCCAGCTATAATTCAGCAAATGGTTATTTAGCTTCCATGTTTTTGTATGAGTTGGCCAATTCCTGTTGGTACTGAGTTCAACTTTTATTTCATGATGGTCTGAGAAGATGCAAGGAATAATTTCTATTATTTTAAATTTTCTGAGGTTAGACTTGTGACCTAAGATGTGATTGATTTTGGAGTATGTTCTGTGGGCTGATGAGAAGAATGTGTATTCAGTTTTGTTAGGATGAAATGTTACGTAGATGTCTGTCAAATCCAAATGTTGAATAGTTTAAATCTAAAATTTCATTGCTTAGCTTCTTATTGGGGGATCTATCCAACACTTCCAAAGGAGTATTAACATCTCTGACTATTATGGAGCTGGAGGAAGTCAAGTTGCTCATGTCTGTTAGAGTCTCTCTTATAAATTGAGGTGCATTCTGGTTGGGTCCATAAATATTGATAATTGAAATCTCATCATATTGAGTATTACCCTTAACAAATATGAAGTGACCATCCTTATCTTTCCTTAATTTTGTTGATTTAAAGCCTATTATATCTATGAATAAAATTGTAACACCTGCTTTTTTCTGATTTCCATTTGTTTGAAATATAGATGACCATCCCTTCACCCTGAGTCGATATTTATCTTTTAAGGTAGGATGAGTTTCTTGTATGCAACAAGTATCTGGCCTGAGTTTTTGTATCCAGTCAGCCAACTTGTGCCTCTTTAGAGGACAATTTAAGCCATTCACATTAATTGAGAATATTGATAAACCTGGTAGAATTTTGGGTATCGAGCTTTTCAAAGGTCCAGTGGACATTTTTAATCCTTTCACCACTGTGGAAGTTGGAATTTGATCAAATGTTTCTGAGTGAGTTTACTTTTGTGGAGAAGGATTGTGCTGGTCATTATGGAGGATAGATCTGAGAATATCCTGGAGTGCTGGTTTAGTTATGGCAAATTTCTTCAGTGTGTGAATGTCATTAAAGTATTTAATTTCTCCATCATAAATGAAACTCAGTTTAGCTGGATACAGGATCCTGGGTTGAAAGATATTTTGTTTTAGGTGACTAAAACTCAATGACCACCCTCTTCTAGCTTGAAATGTTTCAGCAGAGAGATCTGCAGACATTCTAATATTCTTCCCCTTGTAGGTTATGGTTTTCTTATGTCTGGCTGTTTTCAGAATTTTCTCCTTCATTTTAACTTTGGCAAAGTTAATTATATTGTGCCTAGGAGAAGTCTTATTTGGGTTGAGTTGTGCTGGGGTTCTGAAACTGTCTGCTATCTGAACTTCAGAATCCCCTGGCATGTCTGGAAAATTCTCTTTTATTATCTCATGAAGAAGAGCCTTTGTGCCTTTCAAAGCCACTTCGTCACGTTCAGGAATTCCTATAAGGTGAATATTAGTTGTTTTTTTTTAATTATCCCAGAGCTCTCTGAGAGAATGATCCATTTTTGCTCTCCATTTCTCTTCCTCTTTGAGCATTTGGAAACATTCACAAGCTTTGTCTTCAATGTCAGAAATCCTTTCTTCAGCCTGATCCATTTGAGGGATTTTACTATAGTTCTCAGATCTTTGAGGGCTGCAAATTCTTGTCTCAATGTGTCAAAATCTTTGGTGATTTTGTCTTTGAATTCATTGAATTTTTGAGACAACTTTTGAAATGCTCCTTGAATTTCTAATTCCAACTTTACCTTCATTCTATTAATCTTATTTGCAATCCAAATTCTGAATTTGATTTTGGACATCTCAGCCATCTATTTATGAATGGGATCTTGAGTTGTGCCTGCCATATCATTCCTTGCGGGGGGTGGGGGGTGGGGATCTACTCTGGTTATTCTTATTACCAGAGTTTTTCTGCTGATTCTGCCCCATGATTGTTTTACACCTTTTGGCTAGATAAGTAGATAAGGTGAAGTTGGGTTGGGGGCTTCAGGAGGAGTCCTTTGCCCAAGAGCTGGGACTGGTGTCTGTACCTTTTCCCCTAGAGCTTTGCCAAGGATCCATATGGTGCTATGGCCTGAGAAACTGGGGAGCTGCTTGATGTGGTGGGGCTAAGTGGCTCTGTCTTGTTTTCAGCTGGTCTCTGTCCTACCCTAGTAAATCAGTTACTCTGGTTTGAAGTCTCAGCTGTGGAAAAATACCATTAAGTCATCTCGCCACGCATGGGTAACAATTGGAAAAGGAAAATCAAACCTTCCCACAACCACACACCCAGGGTAACACTTTGGATAGTCTTTAGGTGATTGGTCCAGATTAAGAGGTCCAAATCAATTGTTCCAGTCAGCACCAGTCTCAGGTGGGAGAGTTCAAAATGTCTCTGGCAAGTAGATAGCAGGGGTCTGCTGACAGCTCAAGTATGACAAGCTCCAATGCTCCATGAGGTCAGAAGGACCCACCCAGCAAATGAATTAGTCTGGGAAGGTTGATGCCGCCTTCCCCACCTTGTACCTCTGTCATTCCCAGTTACTGGTAACCCCACAGGGCTGTGATCCAGTTCCCTCCAATGAGCAGATGTTCCAGGGGTTTGCGCCTGCCTGAATTACAGGGAGATCTATGTCTCCTCAGCCAGGCTGCCACTCTCTGCCACCATCTGGCAGGGTGAGGTAAGGCCTAACAACCTCAGGTGCTTAATGGAGGCTGGGGGGTTCACTCAGTTCCAGCCCCACCCCTAATTAATTGTGCTGGCAGAACAGAACAACTTCACAGAATTTGTTTCTGTCCCAGCTGTATTCCCCTGAGGATCAGATGCTGTTTGAGTTCACAGAAACTGCAACTCAGCCCTGTCTTGGCTGCAGTTTGTGTTAGAGCGTGAGCAGTTAGAACTCACACTCAGCTATCAGTTCCAGCCTCTGCCTGCCCACCTTTGTCTCAGCTATGATCCCCTGAGGGCCAGTGCATCTTAGGCTCACTACAACAGTCCTCTGGCACAGCCCAGCCCTGGGAGTATGCTGTCTCTGTGGGCATGTATTCTAGTCCCCTCACTCCACCCAGGCTGGAACCACCTTAGACATACACTTTACTCACAGGGCCTGTGTTTCTGTCCCAGATCTGTTCCACCAGTGGCTGCCACAGGAGAAGATGCCTGGCTTCCTCTGGTTGCCCAGAGAGACAGGGAGTGTCACTGCAAAATATCCCCAAGGCTATGAGCCCTATTGTTCCTGCCACTGCTGCTGCTGCTCTGTGCTGTGTGGTACCACCTTTCCTTCTCCTGTATGGTTGGTTCCCTCTCAGTTGACTGTCTTCTCCTTATTCACATGCCACAGTATCAGCACAGACCAGCGACTGCCAATGCCCTGTCCACACCTCTTGAGAACATGCCTAAGAATCTGGACTCTATGGGGGCCAGGCTTCCAGACCTGGGGTGAGAGTAGAGGGAAGTGCTGGGAGTTCAGAATTGCAGGTAGAGAATATATACAGTTTTGAACAGTTTTATGCCTGGCAGGAGAGTGACATGGCATATTTGTAAGTCCTCTCTGGAGAAGGAGTTTGGCTTTCAGAGGTTCTGTCCTGTGGGATAAAATAGGAGGGGATCTGAACTCTGCTCACTTGTTTGTATGGAGTATATGACAAGCCATTCTCATGGGGGAGGGGACTCCCATCCACTTGGTGATGGATTTTGTACCTCTTATTTGTTTCCTTGGGGTTGAAGCTTGCCTCAGCACGGCTGATGTGTGTTCTTCAACCTTCTCTCTTGGCTCATCTCCAAACTATCCACTTATTTGCTAAACTTCTGTCCTTTAACTCTCTTTCTGGATGGGGGCCTCTGTGGAAAGCTGACTCTAGTCGGCCATCTTGCCTCTGCCCCACCTAAAATCTTTCTCAAAGATATTATTTCTTTGGCTAGCTTCAAACAGGAACACACTTTAAACAGATTTTTACTGAATATTTATTACTTCATTTACTTTGCCATCAAGTACAGATGCTTCTCAACTTTTGATGGAGTTACATCCTAATAAACCCATTGTAAGTTGAAAATATCAGAAGTCAAAAAAAGCATTTAATATACCTAAACTCCTTTCCTTGCACAACCTTTCAGTTTCCCTGAAAGTTATGATTTCCTATTTGCTTAGTTTTCTTTGTAGTACCATTAATTCATCCAAAAATCTTTATAAAAAGGGAATAGTCAGTGCATTGGTCTTAAGTGGTAGTGTGCCCAGTGTCTTTGGAGAATAATGGGAAGGATACTAAAATTAGAACAAAATAAGAATTATGCTTAGAGTTAAGGCTGTCAGTAGGTCCTGTAGGACATTATTTGCTAGGTCAAGGGCCAGCCAAATTTTTATGTAAAGGGGAAGATAGTAAATATTTCAATATTTTTTGGCACTAAGGTCTCTGTTGCAGATATTCAAAGGGTAATGTCAAAGCAGCCATGAACAATATATAATGAACAGATAATATTTGTATTACAATAAAACTCCACAAAACCAGATGATGAGTGGATTTCGCTGGGTTTTGCCAATTCCTATGCTAAGTGAAGTGGAGAGCCATTGTGTGTTTCTGAGCAGAAGAGCAGCAGGTTCTGACTTAGATTTTCTTTTCTTTTCTTTTTTTGAGACAGAGTGCCATGATGTCTTAGATTTTCTTTTTTTTTCTTTTCTTTTTTTTTTTTATTGAACGGTAACTATGTACATTAATGCACTTCTAGGGTACAGTGTGGGGTTTTCACATGCAATCTGAAATACTTCCATCAACTGGTCAACACAGCCTTCATGTCATTTTCTCAGTTATTGCTTTAAAACATTCATATTCTACTCTTAGAAAGATTCACCTGTACCCCTATAAGGTAAACCTCAGAAGTAATCCCTCCAAACTCCCGATGTCTTAGATTTTCAAAGGATCATTCTGTCTGTTATGTTGATAATAAATTAAAGTGGAGGGCAAGGGTGAAGTAGGAGGATGTCTTCTTACAAAAATCAGGCAAAAGATGATAGTGACTTGAATCTTGATGTGGCAATGGAGGTAGAAAATAGAGATCCATGTCACTGCTTTTGAAAGTAAAGGTGACTTGATTTGCTGGTAGATTTATTAGGTGTGGTGGGAGAGGAAAAGGAGTTAATAACAACTGTAAGATTTTGGTTCTATCATTTACAGAGAGAAATGCCTTTGGTGGTTACATGTCAGTTTTTAAATTGTATATTATGTTTTATACACTATTATGTCAGGTATACATATATATATGGTGGACATAAAGTTTTTGTGCAATTTAAATAATAAACTATTTTATGTCCACCCTGTGTGTGTACATATATATATTTAATGTAACTTGTTCTGTACTAGGGATGTAACTTTTTTTCTAGCTTTCTAACTAACCAAGTTTTACCTTCTTGTCCTACTTTATTAAACATAAATTTCTTTCATTCTTTTTTTTTTTTTTTTTTTGCAGTTTTTGACCAGAGCCTGGTTTGAACCTGCCACCTCCAGTATATGGGGCCAGGACCCTGCTCCTTTGAGCCACAGGTACCACCCTAAACATAAATTTCTATTTTCTCTCCCTATTAACTATATTTCCTTCCCCAAGCATACGAGCTTCTAGAAATACTACAGAAGGTGGGATGTGGTGGCTGACACCTGTAATCCTAACACAGGTGTGGGGAACATTTTCAAGGACATGTTAATTTAGCTGTAATCAAATAAGGCTGCATTCAAGAAACTGCAATTAGGCTCTTTCTGCCATCTTGAAGCCTGTGGAGGTCTGCTGGGAATAGGACTTCTAAAGGCAAATATGCCAGGAAGGCTGTGGTCCAAAGCCATTTTTGCTAGTTATAAGTGAGGCCTCTGGAACCAAAGAGATCACACAGCTCTTCTGAAAACTGAAGTTGCTTATGCCCAAGATGAAACTGAATTCTATTTGGGCAAGAAATGTGCTTATGTATATGAAGCAAAGAAGAACATAATGATTCCTGGTGGCAAATAGAAAAAAAAAAACAGAGTAATTCAGGGAAAAATAACTTAGGCTCATGGAAATAGTGGCTTGCTTTGTGCTTAATTCCAAAAGAACCTTCTTCTAAGGCCACTGGACACAGAATCTTTGTGATGCTGTATCCCCTCAAGGATTTAATAATGAAAAGCGAATAAATAAAAGTGGGATTTGTGCTCTTGTATTTTTTAAAAGAAACCTCAGATATACTTAAAAATGTACATTATTTTTTAAAACTCTACCATGTACTTAAAAATTTCAAAAATTGAAAATGATTTGTTAATTTTAAAGTTAACAACCTTTTAATGACTTTGCTGTATCTGCATTTTGCCAGAAAGCATTTGAATATTTGGTTAGAGAATGGAGGAGTCCGTGGTTTCACTTGCTCCTCTAGTTGGGTGCCTGTCATGTGGACCTTAATTTGAGTTAGGTAAAAGAATGTAGATTTGCAGCAAGAAGTGGTTGAAAAGCAAGAAAGTACTTTTCAGTCATGTTGCCAAAGGCATGGGTATTCTACTGCATTTTTCCATAGTTCAATGGGATCTTTGTTAGTATCAAATAGTGATTTTAAAGTGTCATCTACTGAGAGCTCAATAATTCCATCTGTAGTTCTGTAGGTACCTTGACAATCAACCAAGTGAGGTGGAAATGCTAATTTGAGTGTGATGTCTTGATTCTCAAAGTCCCTGAACCTTTCATTGTGTTCTCCAATAAATAGGTTTATAACAGCTGCAGATTCTTTGAATGATTGGCATATATCATCCTGTTCATCAGTGACCTTTGCTAAATGGGAAGAATTCAGTCCAACTTCATAACATTTATCTTGAAAGTTGTTGGGGGGTATTTATTCCCTGTGTTCTGTTTGCAAGAGTACCCAAAGCAAGTAACTCGTCTTAGCAAAGAAAATCTTCTGTTATGACCCAAATGAAACCTGCACCAAGTCATTAGTATCAACTGATTCATCCAAAACAATTGAATAATATACATTATCCTTTTGAAGTATTGCATGAAGTTGCTCTGTTAAGTTGAAGGTTAATTCATGCTGCTGATCAGTTATGGTGCTTGTTGAAAGAGGAAGGTGTTTGTATTTCAAAACGTTTTCAAGGTTTAAGCATCCTACAACTTCTACAACTCATTCTTTCACAATTGTGACATCGCTGACTGCTTTCCCTTTTCTCTCAATTATACAGGCTACTTCATAAGTTGCTTCAGTGGCTTTATTTCCAGGTCTCATTGCTCCTTGAATGAATTTTCTTTGCTTTTGCTTTTCATTTTTTAATTTCTGCAGTACAACCTGTCATGCCTCGCCCTCTAATTTAAAATGTTTGTGGTTCTTATTAGTATTATAATGTTGATGAGCATTGTATTGTATTTCTTTAAGTTGATATTGTAGTATCACAAAGCAAGCAAAGTATCGTTGTCTTTAGCAGAAGCAAGATAATATGGCAATTCACAATCTTCATTAAAAACATCTGTTTTTTTCCCTCTAGTGTTCCTTTGGTCTTCTTTGACATGATGGGCTGTTAAAAATACAGAATTAGGGACAGCACCTATAGCTCAAAGGAGTAGGGCCCCAGCCCCATATGCCAGAGGTGGCAGGTTCAAACCCAGCCCCAGCCAAAAATTGCAAAAAAAATACAGAATTAAATATTATTGAGCTGTGCAACTATTCAGAAATTCTCTTCAAACAGAAACATAGTGCACTGTTCTCAAATCTGGCATACTTACTGTCATAAACTATCACCAACCAGCCTTGTATAATGTGGGAAGTTAGAACTAAATTATGAGCATCATAGCTGTCAATTTAGCTCTGTGACTTGCTAATGTTTGAATTGTGTCAGCCAACCTGAGAAGATTATTTTGTTGAAGCTTATTTTATTCTTTGTTGTTTTAAATATTTTTCTTTTAAAAATAAAATATAAATATGAAAGACAAAAATGTATTAATAAAAATAAAAGTATTTGTTCTGTAAAGTTTGGATTCCATGAAAAGGCTGCTCTTAAGGACCTGGAAGGCATAAGGACCTAGAAGTTTCTCTCCTATCCTAGCATTTTGAGCAGCCAAGGCAGAAGGATTGGTTGAGATCAGGAGTTCAAGACTAACCTGAGCAAGAGCATGACTTTGTCTCTACAAAAAGTAAGAAAATTAGTCAGTTGTGGTGGTGCGCACGGTAGTTTCAGGTACGCAGGAGGATCACTTGAGCCCAAGAGTTTGAGGTTGCTGTGCACTGTACTCTAGCCAGGGTGGCCGAGTGAGATCCTGCCTCAAAAGAAAGGAAAAGAACTCATATAAAATGACTAGATTGATTTGGAGGAAGCAACAAAGTGTTCAGAATAAACAGAAACTTAAGATTCAAGAAGAGATGTCTCTCATGAGCATTGTAATTTCTCTGCCCACAATGCCCCTGAAACGACGTCCCTTTCTCCTTAAGGGACACTGGTCAGCACTACTAGAAAAGGAGGAAAGGGAAGGACAGATAAGGGGAGGATAGGGATGGAGCTTGGGAGAGGGAGGGAGAAAGGAAGGAAGACCCAAATGACTGCTGCTCAGTAGAGATGACTCTGAAGCAATATGTATGATTGATGAGGAGACGTTTTCAATTAGATGAATTGTATTTCTCCTAATGTTACTAGAAGGACAAAGGAAGACCTTAAGAAAAGAAAGACAAGAGCCAACCCTGGGACCCCATACTCAAGTTCCTGCACTGTATTTAATAGCAATTTCCACAGTGGTGATAACTCATTTACAGTGAAATGATGGGGTAGAGAGAGACAAAAGAACTGAGGTTTCTGTTATTGTTTAAAAGAAGGAGAAGGGAACAACGTAGTTTGTAAAAATTCAAAAGATTTGTACAGATGTAGGAATTTTAAGGAAAGGAAACCATGGTTAGGATGAAAATGATTCTTGCTCCCCTAGGAATCTGCAACTTAGACAGAAAAGATAAATATGGACATCAGTGAAGTGGAGGGGGTAAGTGGGAATACAGAAGTTCCCACCTGTGTTCCTATGTTCAAACTTGGGTGTTCTGGTGTGGGCCACTTCTAAATTCCAGGATGTGGCTGATGACAGTTTATCCTCCTGAGACTCCTAAGGCTGGGGGCATAGAGGATGTTAATGAACTATTTCTGGTCTAGAACAGGCCTTCCAGCCCCCTCCCCCATTTCCTCAGTACCATCAACCCCATTTGGTTTTAACATACATTAACATTTCAAAAGTCAAAGCTCATACCAGGTTGAGATTCCAGACCTGACCTGTGGCTGAGAGGAAATAAAAAGGACTTTCTCCAACACATCTGAGACAAGGAGAAATAATGGAATATTCAGACTAAGCCAGAAAACATGCAGGGAACCCCAGAGGAGAAAGTTACTAAAGAAATGTCAGTAAGAGTCCAAATCTGGGGTATCTGGGAGAGAGCCAAGGGTTCAGCACTAGATCGGTGAGAGCCAGCAGTTACATGAGGATCAAAAGGGAGGTGAGAGTGGGAGCCGGGAGACTAACATCTGCTAACATTTACAGCTTGATTTTATGGGCTTGTGTGGGTGTGTTAGCCTGGCTCAAAAGTACCAGGGGTGGGGCAGCCTCTTGGTGTAGACGGGAACCACCCGGACCGCCAATAGCGGAGTTGAGGCTAGGAAAGGACTGGCGGGACTGCTGGCTCCTTGAGGCTGTGCTTGCTCCTTGAGGTGAAGACATTTTGAAACAGGAAACATTAGGCAGTACCATTTCTAATGTGAGCAAAAAGGAAAAAAGAGGGGCACTTGGTGTAACAATGTGAATATGGGTCCTGACATTGTGTTCAAACTTCTCCATTTACTAGCTGTATGATTTAGTGCAAATAACTTAAAATTTCCTCATTTTTAAGGTTAAGGTTATAATACTCAACTCAGTTATTGACATAACAGATAAAAGCATTACATACACACATAACATATTTACACCTGAACTGACTGTATAGTGCCTGGTAACAAGAAATGCTCCAGCATAGGCAGCTCCCTTGTTCCTCTTCTTATATTGCCTTGTTCCTTGGCAAATGAATCCATTAGTAATTGTTAACAGATATTATTTATGTAATTAAGTGTTGGGGGGTCTTTGCGTACAACCCTGACATGGTTGAAAGCCAGCTAGGAAAACTTCGCTGAAAATAAATGATTTATGCCAGTTTAAAACATAATGTCTGAGAATGCCTGGAGAGGGACTCCATTCACTGAGGCTGAGTAGTAAGACCTAGAAAATGCAGCACTTCTCAGGCCTCTTCTGAAGGCTTTTATTGATTTCTAACAAAGGTGCATATATTAAAGATAGGGTTGAAAGAATCTGAACTCCCCAGGAAGACAGGATAGAGAGAGAGACTGGGTAAGGAGCCAGTGGTGTATTTAAATAAAGGGGGAGGGAGAAGTTAGTCCTATTCACACAGGAGAAGTAAACCAAGTTTCTTAATCTAAATATATTCAAAGAGTTTAATCCCTCCCATCCCTCCCACCTGTTGACTCCTGAGTGCCCAGGCCTAGTCCAGCCCGTCTGGGCACCTCTGGGTTTTTTTTCATCTTCTGTGGATTTAAAGAACCCCTAGGGATTATCTGTCTGTGGGTGTTCCCCTAGATAACCCAAGGTTGAGGCAGGGTGCCCTGTTGAGAATCAACCTATCTACCTCCCACAATTATGAAAGTAAACAATGGAATTTTGTTAATAACAATTTATTGACATTGGTTCATCGATTGTAATAAATGTATAAGTAATGTAAGATGCTAATAATAGGAAAAATCTCACAGAGGGAGGAGAGGGGAGCACATGGGCATTCTCTGTACTTCACATTCAATTATTCTGCAAACCTAAAACTGCTCTAAAAAATAAAGTCCATTAATTTCTTTAATGTATAAGGCACCGTAGGTGAAGATAAAAAAGTGAAAGGTGTCATCTCTACTCCCTAGATTTTGATAATATAATTGAAAACACAGAAATGCATAGAAGAACTAGTTTGCAAAGATAAGCCATACCTTTTTAATAGGTTCAAACCAGGATTTCTCAACAGCAGCACCACTGACATTTTGGACCAGATAAGTCTTTGTTGTCAGGGCTGTCCAATGCATTGTGGGATGTTTACCAACATGTCTCCAGATTTTGCTATTGGTCTCTTGGGAGGTGAAATTGCTCCTGGATAAGAATCCCTTGGTTGAGCAATAAATCCTCTCCTTTCAGCCTTCCTTCCTGTTAATCTGTTAGCAAGTCCTACATTACCTGGCCTTTGCTTATCTTAGATCTTACTCTCTACCAGGACATAGGCCCTGTGATATCCCCTCCACCCCAACCCAGCCACAATCATCTCTTATCTGGCCTATATCAATAGACTGATAGATCACCCTACCCGATCTCCCTGCTTCTACACTATCTTCTTCATTCATTCTTCTACAGAAGCCAATGATCTTTTAAAAACCATAAATGTAAAGAATACCACTCTTCCTGTTTAGAACCTTTTTTGTGTAGAGATTCTCCACTTAGGCAGCACCTTGGCGGGGACTGAACTCCAACCTCTATCTCTCCTGCACAATGTGGCTGCAGAAGTCTCTGCTCAGCAGTTCACCTTCATCTGCTGCTTTTTTCTCAGTTTGCTAGAGCCTTTCCCTGTACATGCACGACTTAGCAGTCATCCAATAATTTGAGAAGAAATTGCACAAAACTTTTGGGTTTGTTCTTCTGTAATTCCACCTTTGAGATTTTACTCTTCAAGGAAAAAAGCCAGGATAAAGATGAAGCTATGTCTAACTTCTCTCAGAAATTAAAGCCCCTCAAGTCCTGCCAGAGTTGGTTGCTCTCCAGTGCCTTCAAGCAGCTGTTTTGTATACTTCATTTAGCTTTTAAAGTCATTCTCGATGGAAGAATTACTCAAATTCTAGCTAATCCACCATGTCTGGTCCAGAAGTTCTGGCACTGGGATTTTTTAAATCTCCCCAGGTCATTCTAAAGTGTAGCTAAGATTGAAAACTATAAGTAGTTTACCCGCTGCATTTAGATATAATAGTTTGTAACAATTTGCTGTGGTCTATAACTCCCACAAATCCCAGGGAGATCTCTACCTTATTCACTGCTATATCCATATCTTCTAGAACAGAATCTCTCACACAGTCAGTTGAATTAGATAATCTACAGTATAAATATTAACACAAAGCCATCACAGGGCAGCGCCTGTGGCTCAGTGAGTAGGGCGCCGGCCCCATATACCGAGGGTGGCAGGTTCGAACTTGGCCCTGGCCAAACTGCAAAAAAAATATATATATATCTGGGTGATTTGGCGGGCGCCTGTAGTCCCAGCTACTCAGGAGGCTGAGGCAAGATTATCGCCTAAACCCAAGAGCTGCAGGTTGCTATGAGCTGTGACACCACAGTACTTTACCAAAGGTGACAAAGTGAAACTCTATCTCAAAAAAAGCCATCATGAAATAACCCATTTTAAGAACAAATGAGGGTCATAAAGACTGCAAACAGTGACAGCTTAGAGAAATGAAAAGATGATTATAGCCTCTTAATAAGCTTTTCAAATAAAAAATCACATAGTATCTCTCCATATGAGTCTAAGCTTTGAGTTTTTTTACTTAATTGAGCTGATTTTAAATAGAAAATGAGGTCAATGAAGGATAGATTTTGATGATGCCATAAAAAGTGTATGTCAGTGTTAAACACTTCACTCCTAGTCATCAAATCTGGGAGACACCATGTAATAAAATGACTTTAGCAAAGAAGTCAGAAAACTCCAATGAACATAGTTGGCAGTTTTGAAGTCAGAAAACACACAGATTAGAGGAACCAGCTGGCTCAATATTAGAATTTGCTGAAGTGTGAAGTGAAGTCAAGTCAAAGCCAGATGAAACGGTAAAAACAAAACAACACAACACAAAACAAAATAACGCTTGCTGTCAGGAGCTTAGAGTTTAAAGACATTAGAGAAAGATAGATAAAGACATTAGAGAAAGAGACATTCTGCTCTCTTAATATCAGTCCTCTAACTTGAATTGACATTGACCTCAGAAAAACAAGGACAGTCAGTATATTTTTCCTAAGGTGTCTGAGGCCTGTATTAGCTCCATGTACTTTAAATCCCTTTTTGGGTTCTTGCAACTTGTCAACTGGGGGATTTCTTAAGTTGCTTTAGAACCTAGGAGTAACTAATAGAGAGCTGGCCAAAGAAATGCTTTGAATGGCTCCTATTATTCCAGTTAAGATTGCTTACATTTTATAGTATAAATCCCTCCTTGACATTTTGAGTAAAGTCTAGGATAATCACAAACATACTGCAATACAATCCAAAAAACCAAGGGTGGGGCTGCCTAGCCCTTTGCAGAGCTTGCTACTCACACTCAAAGGCTAAGTATTATAAATAGGAGTAAAGACATCTGGTAGGTAGCCTAGAATGTCTTAGTATTTCAACTGCGATATGTACAGATTTAGTAAAATTAATAGTAGGATGAACACATAGAGAAACCTTGGGTCCTTGGTGGGAGGGGAGGTGGAGGAAAGGAGGAAGGGGAATTGGGGATGACTCAGCTCTGTATAACCCTTTTCCTTCTGGAATGCCAATCCTTCGGGGCTTCTACCATAGACTCAATACATATCAGGTGTATGTCTTTAAAATGACAGCTACAGCTTCGAGACACCACGATACTGATGTGCTGAATCTATTGCCTCTGACTTGAACCTATAGACACTTATATTACTTTTCTAAGGCGCCCATAAATAAATGCCATAAACTCTGTGGCTTCAAACAACAGACATTTAAAGTCTTACAGTCCTGGGGCCTACAATTCTGAAATTAAATTGACAGAAGGTGACAAGCTCCCTATGAAGCCAGCAGGGAAATCCTTCCTCACCTCTTCCTAGCTTCTAGAAGTTTGCCAGCATCTTTTACACTCCCTAGCTTGCAGCTGCATAATTTCCATCTCTGCCTTATCACAAGGTGTTCTCCTGGGGAGCCTCTGTGTTCCCACGGCCATCTTCTGTAAGGACACTAGTGACATTGGACTAAGGGCCCACCCTACTCTAACATGACCTTACCTTAACTAATTACATCTGCAGAGACTCTATTTCCCATTCAAGATTACATTGGAAGTGCTGGGAGTTACAATTCAACACATTTGGGGGAGTAGACACACTGCAACCCACTAACCACACCATAGATAAGAAGAAAACTATTTCCTCAGTGACAGAGCCTGGTTCTGTACCAGTGATATTCTACTGGTGTGAACATAAATGGCTGCAGGAAACATACCTCATTCTCCTCACAGCTGATCCATCTCCATTTAATCATATGCAAAAGAACCATTTACCACCCAATAGTGATAGTGCAAAGCTTTCCTCCACTGAAAGAAAGCCTCTGTCATATTTATGGAAAGTTATCAATCATTCACCTGGGCTTATTATTTGCCTCCACTTCCAAGGACTCAGGCTGCAGGATGAAAACCTGCTATTTTCTGAGTGAGCCCACCAGTGGAAATGAGAATTTGTCTGCCTCTCTTAAAATCTGCCCTTCCAGTTGGTTTGCCAACGTCATGTCTCCCCCATAGAAGGCATTCACCCTTCACACACCAGCTCTGAGATTATGAGGAAGAGAGATGGGAGAAAGACACTGCCAGGCTGTTTTTTAACTTTTTTTCCCCCCAGCGTGTCCAGAAAAAAAGACCACTAAGGACTTGTGAAGAGCATCTATCCCTAAAGCTCCCTTAGCACTGATGAATGTTTGAGGTCTAAGGATATGAGAAACAAATATCCAATTTACAGCGCTGCTCTTAACCAGGATTTCATTAAGGACAACACAACAGCCAGCTGAGTATGGAATTTTTTAGGAACACCCCAGGGAGGATATTTACATAACAGTTGTACTTAATTTGCATATGCCTCCTCAAATGATGTCAGTTGTTCTAAGGCAGCTTCAGAAGTTGACACTCTTACTATTGTCATACCTCATTTTATGGCATTTCTTAGCTTCACAGATAGCACACTGTTTTTAGAAATTGAAAGTTTGTGGCAACCCTGCATGGAGCAGGTAAGCAAAAATGTTTTAGGCCCTTGGTGAATAAGAAAGTATAAATCATCATCTTGTTAATATTTATGTTGATTAAATGAATTTGTCGAAATTATTTTTGAGAAGGGACAGGAAGGGCATGTGAGGCGGGGGAATCAGGCCTGCTGAATCAGGAAGGCTGGAGGGTCCAGAAGAATGTGGTTACAAAGTAACCTAGGTAACCAACGACCAATAGAAAGAGACCATCAATGACTAATAGAAAAGGGCGATACTGCTTGGAGGCACAGAGAAGCCAATGAAAGACTTGCAGTCAGTTTTCAGATGAAGTATTTGCACCAGCAGAGGCCTCTGAGACTCTGTCTCTGTCACCTTTCCTCCTCCATGAGAGGGACCCACTCTGAACTCTCTTTGGAAGTGCTCCAAACTTTGTGTTCTTTCTAAATAAAATCTCCCTTTGTTATTCTGAAACTTGGGAGAGTTTCTTTTGCTTTCTATCCACACTGCCTGTGCCCCTGCAGTTTTATTTTCAGTTTCTACTCACTTTTGCTTTTCAGATTACCGCCATGCCTTGATTGAACTTTCCAGCTCAACCAAGTAATCTTGGGTTCAGGGAACTGGGATTCCCCCCCACCCCTAATAATTTTAAGCTTAGGGATAGCTGTGGCTATAAATATGAATATAGACGCCATTGATAGAGGTAGCATGCATGCATTTTGCATGGAATAGGGAGCTATCACTGTGCTGAAATGCTACAGAATTATTATGTTGGGGGGATGGGTGTTTATCTTCTGTCTACGTCTCTGCCTTATGTTGCGCTTCCCCTGTTTCTCGGAGATGTTGACTGCGGAGCATGTGCTTGGCAGAGAGAGAGAGCAGAATGGCATTTCGAAGCTGTTGAACTCTCCACCCTGGGTAGGATTTTCTAGAGTGTAACCAAATGTTGAACATATGATAAATGTTTTATTAGACACTGATGGTCTTTCTACCCCTCCTCCCTCCCCCACCTTCATCTTGGGTTATCTCACTGATGAGCCCAGTCTCCACTTGGAAGGGAAGGATGAGCTAGCTGGTAAAGGCTGATATTATCCTAGGAGGTCTGAAAGCCTGTTCTAGCATCACCTGATCTAAAACACTTCCTGGTCCATTCAGAGGGGACTTGTGGGGATGGAGGAAGTTTCCAAACCTCAATGTGTCTTTACTGAGTGGAGATGAATCCTTTCAAAAAACTAGACCGAGCCAATCCCACCCTGAAATCCTGAATTATCCTATGTTGAACTATGCCACACAGCCCCCTTGTCCCCTTCCATGGCTAACTTGCCTCCTCCTGCTTTGCTTGAACTGGGCTTTCAGCCCTTGTGCTCAGAGGCACAAATGCCTTTTGTACTGAAAGCTGTAAAAAGGCAGCTCGAGAGTCACTTTTCTTTATTTTTGCAAGGGGAATTCTGGCCCTCATTGAAGCTGTGGGTTTGACAGTTCCCCACGACTTTTCACAATCACTTGTTCTTTTTTCTCCACAGCTTACCACTACACTGCTCTCTTTTCTGTTACACTCATTAGGAACTGTGTTGCCACAGTTGCTTTTTCTATTTTTGATATTTGCTTAGGCTAAAATATCAGACTTCTTCTGCCATGGAGCTGGCCTACATTAGAGAGAGAGGCAACGGAGTGGTCAGGGATAAAATCTCAAATCTTCAAAACTCTGCTCATCTGCCAAGTTTAACATTTCTGTGGGAGCAAATGAGCAGGCTCCCCACTTGTGAGTTTGGGAAGAAAGTTAAATTTTCCCCTCTGGATCCATGATCGGGTTTAATTTTTCTACTGTGGTTGATTTAACTAACCACTACCAAACACCTACAGTTAATATGTGGCAAGCCCCAGGCCAGGTGCTATGGTCCCAGGATGAATAAGGCATCATCCCTGTCCCCAGGGGTTCACTACCCCTCAGACATCGAGTTGAGAGCATGCCAGTTACCCTAATCACAGTCCCCATGCTGCACTCAGAGCATTTGGCACGCTGACTCCTGAGCACATATAGCTTAGAATACACCTCACCTTCAGAGTTTGTGAAATATTCCTGTAGCCACTAATCCTATAGTATGGTCAGGACATCAACTGCTATCAACCACTTTACTCATTTTTTTTTTTTTTT
>NW_003852405.1:21920164-22032338 GCF_000181295.1 Otolemur garnettii
ACAGCTCACAGCAACCTCCAACTCCTGGGCTCAAGCGAGTCTCCTGCCTCAGCCTCCCAAGTAGCTGGGACCACAGGTGCCCTCCACAACGCCTGGATATTTTTTGGTTGCAGCCGTCATTGTTGTTTGGTGGGCCCGGGCTGGATTTGAACCTGCCACCTTAGGTGTATGTGGCTGGCGCCCTAGCCACTTGAGCCACAGGTGCCGAGCCAACCACTTTACTCTTAACAAACTTGAGGTTCAGGGAGATCACGTGGCTCAGGCAGCCAAAATCAGTCAGCGAGGAGAGATGTGGCAGAGCCAGAACTAGAGCTAAGGTCCTGCAAATTTCTCCCCTGTCTTTCTTCCCACAATTTATTCAAACCCAACAATTTGATCGTGGTCATCTAAGTCACTCACAATATTCTCGTATGTCTTAATGATGGACAGACAGGAGAAAATACCACTTTGGTCAGCTTGTAACTGAGACATAGAAAATAATGTCTCTGTCTTCTTTTTAGAACATGTCAAGAAATAAAACCAAAAGGAAAGAAGAGAAAAGGAACTTGTAAGATGATATAACTTGTAGTTAAAAATCCACTTTGAGCGAGTGGCTAAATCTGCTAAACTTCCATCTTTTCCTCTGTGAAATGGGAATAATATTAATACCTATTTCATATAAATATCCAACAGATATTGACTGTAATTATTACTATCATCATTATTATCATAATTATACTCAATTAAACAAAATCAAATCCCAAGTGACTCTGACTAAAGTTGGTGGGGCCCCTGAGCCTTCTTGAGAATACTTGAATAGAAGTCAAGCTTGGGTTTCTCCATGAGGCAACATCCTAGGTCCTTTTGCTTTAAAAAGGCATTTTCCTCAAAAGGCATTTCCTTTGAGGAACCCAGGAAAGAATGAGAGGCTGGAGATGAAGAAAGAAAAAGCTAATTAGCAACAGCTTTGTTCCATCAGGCTAATTTCCACTCTCACCTCTACTGGTATCTTAACACAATGGCTTGTTTAGATGGGTTTTTTGGCAAAAGGAAAGTACCTTGTACAGATGTGGATGCTCAGTTAGAGGCTGCAAAGCTGGGAACTGTGATTTGATGAGACAAGAGCAGGGCCAAGAGTTTAATTTAGGTGTGGTTAAAGATCTCCTAGGACACATTCTGGGAGTGCCTCACTGCCTTAAATACAGAACTCTAAACAACAGTACCAGCGATTAGCATTGAACCTAACTCATTAACTTCCTGGAATCTATGGCAGCATAAGCCCAATGCGCCCATCCTAAAGGATGATCATGTGAGACAAAGAGAAATGGCAAAAGATCCAAATTAATCATCCTCTGAAATTATTTTTGGATTGTTAAACGTCAAAATGCTGCAAGCCTTTAAAAAGCAATTACCGATTACTTAAGAAGCTTGTGAAATTATTTGGCATAGTTTTTTTCTAAGTCAGATATCAAAACAAATTGAAAGAATTTTGTATCATCAGGTAGGGATTTCTGACCCGCACTGGGCAGAGGGGTGGGACACTGTGGTTTCAAAGGGCCTGACCAAGAGCATTCATTGACATGCTGAAATTATGTTCTTCTCCAAGGAGCCACCTACAGTATCAGAGGGTCAAAGTTTACTTTGGATTGAATAAAGATGAGGCATGTGAGAAGCTTACACACACAACCTTTTTTTTTTTTTTATGCGGGAACCACAGTCTTTTCCATTTCCTCTTTAAAACTGAAGACTGGGAAACTCATCAAGGAGACAAATTCATTCATTTTAAACATGTTATATAACTCAGGATTGTTACATCAGGAAATGAAATGGAAAAGCCATTCCTGCCATCAGGCTTGTAGCAGTCTGGTGGCATTTGAGTATTCAGTATGTGGGAACTGTTAGCTTCATGTGGCTTTATGTTAGAAACCTTTAATCTGACCACTTGTAATGGGTATATCAGTCTGGATACAGGAAAAGCTGTTTCATCGTCATTTGTAGAAATTCAGAGCCGATATCAAATGATAAAAATGGTCTAGGCACTGGCATACATTATACAGTGCTTGCAAAGTTATAAACTTTTAATTATGCGAAAGTATTTTCCTGAAGGAATCAAACATACCTGTTTGCCTATTTCACATTCATTACTTACAGAATCTAGACACTTCCGAAAGAATTTTGATGCCACACAGGAGGTTATTCATGTGAAGAGGCATCCAGTTGAATTAGCTCTAATCCCAGTGGGTGGGTTAAGCAACTACTTCTTTTATGCCTTATTCTACATACATTATCGTGAAGTGACATGCGTTTGGATAGCCCGACGCATTCATTATTTGGGTTTCAATCATGCTTTCCTGACTGAGCTGTACAAAAATCACGCTCTTTCTCCTTTGCCTCTCCTGTTTCCCTCCGACCCTACTCCTTCAACCCCTTTTGTGAGAGATGAAAGTCGGAAGGCACATATGTAGAATACAACCTTGTTCCAGTTTCTTTGAACGCATAAGTGAAAACAGTCACTCTAGAGTTCTCCATAAAGTGAGGCAAAATCCCAAAATAAGCTTTGGCAATGTAGTCAGCAGGAAATTCCTATGGAAGAATGTCTAATATCTGATGAATGGGACACAGCCCTTCTCAGAGGGGTTGAAGCAAGATTCCTAGAATACAGTAGGGGGTTACTATGTGTTTGTCGAACTAAATCGTTGGTGTCACCTGGGAGATCTGACTGATTGCAACACAGACAGCAGGATTGGGGAAAATGAAGTTCTTAAAACCTCATGGGACATTATTGCATGAGGATGTTGGTATCATCCCATGAGTTCACCTTGGAGAAGGGGGAAAGATGACTGGAAGGGATAGGTAATTACTTCAGTGTGCTTTCACTTGATAGTGAATGTTTGTTCATGTAACATTTCTTATTCAGTGTCCAGCAGTGGTAGTGGAGAATTTCCTTGACTCCTCCTCCTTAGAAAAAACACTATTGCCTTTTCACCATTGCAGGGTTTGCTATAGGTTTCTTAGTAGATATCCTTTTATCAGATTAAGAAAGTTTCTATTTCTGGCTTTTAAGAATATCTATCATGAATGGATATTAAATTTTATCAAAAGTTTTTGTGTGCTTTATAAAGATACTTTTTTTTACTTTTAGGTCATATGAATGCAGTGAATTACATAGATTTTTAAATGTTAAACAATCTCATAATGTTATAAATCTAATTTGGTCATGATATGCTTTCATAGACTGATTTTATTTGTCAAAACTCTCTTTGTTTAGAATTTTTGTCTCAAGGTCAAGAGTGAGATTGGACTGTAATTTTTCTTTCTTGCAGTGTCACCATCAGGTTTTGGTGACAAGTTTATGCTGGCCTCCAAGCAGACTGTTGTCATGTTCCTTCCAGCCTTGAACAAGCAGGATACCAAGTAAATATTCCCCATAGAAAGGAACCATGGGTGGCTACCAGAAAGAAACTAAAGCCTCAATCCAGCAGCTGCAAAGAAATTAATTATTTCAACAACTTGTTGGAGCTTAGAAGTAGATCTTGCCCTGTCAAGGTTCGAGAGGAGAACACAGCCTAACCCTAGATAACAGCTTGATTGCAGCCTTGTAAGACCCTGAGCAGAGGACCAAGAAAAGTTATCCCTGGACTCCTGTCCCATAGAAACTATAAGATAATATGCATATGTTATTTTAAGCATCTACGTTTGTGTAATTTGTTATGTAGAAATAGAAACTAATACACTTTCTGTGGTTTTTTTTAACATGTCACGTATTATTTGAGCATTTCTTTACCTTATGATAAGATATCCTTGGCTCAGTTTATGCTTTCTCTGAATACATGTCGAATTAATCATTTTCCCAAATAACTCTTGTACCTTCTAGTGAAGAATAGAATTTAGAAAACAAGACCTGAGCGTTGGATGCGTCAATCCTATTAGGGGGATTTGTTGTTGAGCTTCCCCATTGCACAGAGCTAGGGAATGTGTGTGTGTGTGCTCAGATTTACATCTAAATTTATTTCTGTATCAACCTATATACTGAAGGTGCAAAAAAATGCATACACATTTTAAGGAAGGGAAAAACTACATTAAGATTGTAATTATTCAATATATGAGACAATGTTATCTTATATGTTTTCTCTTGTAGCTCTTGTAATTGCAGAGTCAAACATGAGTATTGCAATTTTAACACAGTCTTTTTCTTTCTTAAAATGTGTATACATTCTTTGGTACCCTCTGTATACTGAAAAACACGGGTCCTTGCTGAAAACCCACATTCTAATCCAGCAGTACAGGATTTATTCTAGTTTTCTTGGTTCCACATTGGTAGCCCCCTTCTCTGATGGGAGGAACCTGGCTCCTTCTATCTTCCATATGTTTACTTCCTGGATAAATGCTTTCTGTAGGTAACAGAGCTCCCATCATCTTCGTCCTCCCCTGCTTCACAGATGCTGTCCTGACCCTGTTCAGTCTCTGCCAATGCCCCACCACCCTCAACAGCAACTGTCTTTCTAGGCCCCATTTAATTGATTGTAAAGTAAAAATATGTTAAGAAGCAAGGTCTAATTGTTTTTGATGGAGCTTCAGACATCACACATGTACAACTGCAGGAACAATGTGGAGCCCTGAATGACACTCTAGTCTCCCACAGAGTATTTGCCTTGTTGCAGGTGGTTAGGGTCCTGAGCAAGCCAGTTCACCTTCATATAGACTTGTAATCGAGATGTTTCCAAACAGGGCTTCTGTCACTACAAGGGCTATTTCCTGGTGATTCTTACACTTAGTTTCTAATCCCAGACATCTCTCTGGAAGCCTTAGGAATACAGTTTGGTCCACCCCATGAGGCTGACAAAATCTCTGCTTGGCTTCTCTGGTTCTCAGCTACTTCTTCCAGAACTGGAAGAAACTACTAGGAGAAAAAAAGGCCTCTAAAGGAAGGCTCAGCTCTCTGACTTTGCGTCTCCTGGTGGTATCACCCTCAGAATTCTTCCCCATCTTATTAGCTTTCTGATGTATCCAAGCAACATTTAAAGTATATTTTGTCCAACTTTCCAATTTTTGACCACTGGGAGGATTGGTATAAGTTCTCGATTCTCTGGTCTCTTTTCTCCATTACTGAAAGAAAATCTCCTATTGGTAACTTCTTATTTTTAAACTAACATGGTGCATAGTTGTTGTGTTCTTGGTACTTTTTATATACCCCATCACATTTATTTTTTACCTCCCCCCATGAGATAGGTCCTATTATTAGCACACATTACAGTTGAAGATCTGAAGTTTAGTGAAATCCAGTAGCTTGCCCTGCCTGGGTCATCAGCAGTAAGCAGGGGTCAGCTCAGGTCTGTCTGACTCCAAAGCAGGGGATTAAAAGACTAAATTGTGTTGTCTCCCACCATTAACCTTCGATAGCTTAGAAACCAAGCGCTATGTGGGGACAGTCTTAGTTATTGGTCTATTCAGGCAATTTTAAAAGGAAAGAAGATACCTTTTTTATTTTTTTTCAATTTACTTAAATGACCCTGAGACAGAACCAGAAACAGCACTCAAGTTTGGACCCAAGTCCCACGTTTATTTCTTCTTCTTATCCAAACAGAAACTGTGATGGATTTTAAATTAAACTAAATGATGAGACTTAAATGAGGGGGAAAAAAACATACCATCCTAAACCTACCTTTACATACTTTGTGGCATAAACTAACTCACAACCCGGGAGCAGTCTTTTCCTTCCCCATGGCAGGAATCTGTCAGTCGACATAAAATTGTGCGCCGTATCCGGATGTGATAGACGCAGACAAGCAAGATCTGTCTCACTGATGCATCTGGACAGGAAACCTTAAATATAGTTTTCCTTTCTTTAAAAAACAAACCCCAGCCACATATGTTTTTGTTTTTCTTCTCAGCATTTGGTACGTGAAAATACAGGGCGTGTTACTGCAGGTAGCAATTCTCAGGAGGGTGGTAGCACTTTGGTAAAAGATTTGAGGGGCCCTAAAATTCTTTTAGGGATGAAGATTCAGGCATTTGGGCCTGATAGCTTTTTAAAATATGTTTATTTGTACTGTTTCGTGCACAAACTAGAACAAGTTGCCGAAATTTTCTTGAAATCTTTGGGAAGTTATTCTTATTCCAGAAATACTTTCCTATCAGCATAATTTTATTCGTGAGGCCATGAACCCCAATTCCTGGACTTTCAGGTCCTCTGTGGGGCCATTACTGTTATTGCATCACCTTGAATTTTTAAATATAGCAATCTGATCTTACTTCAGTGAAGCCAGAAGTGTATCCAAGATGATAAACATTCTTTTTTACGTGGTGTTTGTGAAGTTTGTAAAATAAGGCTGATGGAGGTGGAATGACTTCCCTTTGTACACTGAGGCATTATGTGCCAATCCCAACTACACAGCAAATGTCTCTTAGTACACAGGAACAGTCTGATTGTATTTCAGGCCCTCTTTGCATTGCTTTTTTTTTTAAAAAAATCTATTCTGTCTCTCTTTCTATATGGGCTCCCACCATGCTGCTAATAATTTTCCAAAGCAGATTCCCATTTGGCTAGTAATATTTGACCATGATCAAATTGCACTCTACCTGGATTTCAGCACTGGCAAATAAGTACATCTAGGGCAACTTACCCATACAACAGGAATTGCTTATCTTTCTGCTGTCCTAGATTCTTCTGGGAGAAGTAGCAACATTAAGTCATCAGTCTTTGAGTAGAGCTTCTTTATTGAATCAAATTCATAGACTCAGGTCTAGACGGAGACAGGTGGGAGTCTTGGATAAGACAACAATGGAGCGCCCCCATCAGACCAAAGTGTTAAAAGTATTTTTTTTTAAATAATTAGTGGGTGTAGTACAAAATGGTTTCTAATAATGCTACTGACTTTATGTTTTAAATAAGTAATTTATAACACACATTTATAACATGCAATGATTGGAACTAGATAATTTCTTGGGAGGTACGTTATGTAAAATGTGAGAAGAAAAATCTCTCCTTCCCAGTACGTGCTTCAATCCCATGAAATAATTGGATTCAGAATTTCAGTGTGAGTTACCTAAGAGATGACTGGTCTCGAGCTGGTAGTACAACTACACTGTACCATAAAACGTTCTCACATTATCATAATAGATTAAACTGAGAAATGAGCTATGGGTGGCCCCCCACCCCTGTCATTTTGACCCACAGGGACAATTTTCTTCAGCAGGTTCTCTTTTGATAATATCAGTTTATATTTTCCCAGATATGTATTGAGTCACATGTAAAAATTGTAGCCAACTGGGCCTAGATCTCCAGTTTATCAAAGACAATGTTTTTGGGTTTCTTATAAACCAGCTCCCCTGGAATATGCCCAGCAGCCTGGCTCCGTTAGCTCTGGGTGTGATACTATCTGCTATACTAAGGCCTGAATTAATTTATCTTTATGAGGACTTTTAAGTGATATTAAACCATGTCATCTTTATAGGGACACAGGAGAAATTCAGTTTTAGTCTTAACTGTAAGAATTACTTTTGAGCAATTGGTCAGTGTTTATCTTTCAAACACTATGAAATGGGCAACTGGTTTGATTTTTTAAGTACTTGTTACTAAAACATTGAGCTAACTTAGAAACATACACACATAAAACTCATAGGCCTTTATGTGTAAAACAAGAAATAAAAAATTAAGCTAACCTTATCCCTGGCATTATTTTATGTTCCTTCATTGTTTTTCTTTCCTACTTTTGCTTAAACTATCTTGCTTTATTTTAGGTATCCTCTTAACTGCCCTAATCCTTTCTGGAATGAGAAGGGAGTATAAATATAAGTCAGCACAGTTGCTAACTCAGTGAAGAGCTTGCTGGTCAGATTGGCAGAAAGGGAACGGTATGCTGAGGGAATGGAACATGGTTTCGTGAGAACTGGGGGGAGGCGCTCAGGGGCAGGGGGCAAGCGTTCTGGCTTTTGTGCAGCAGGGAGAAAGGGTGCTAACTGAGCACAGGGAGGACCCTAAGCTGAAGCTGGCACAGCACAGATGACAAACTCGACCTTCTTCGTGGTTCTGCAGAAAGTGGGCTCTTGGAAATATAAAACCATCAGATAAATGATTGCTGGACACGTGGTGGACAATTGCTGTATGCCTTAATTCTAGCAATATCTACACTCCCATTCATTTCTATGCCTCGCCAAGACATTCACCTGAGCTTAATTATATCAAATTACTTCTGACAACACTGCTCATGGTCGCCTTTCTCTGACACTGACCTTCTTACTGACAGACTTGTCACTACCTGTTCTGTCTCCCTGCTGCAGTAGACTGCACCCAGAGTGGACACATGACCCTAGCTGGTTAGGTCAGATTCTCTATGAGGGTGGACAGGGGACTCACAGATGCCGGCCGTACTCTGTTCATTGCTTGGATGAAAACATGTGGGCTGAGTTCTGCTCTGTGAGCTCTGCTTGTCCACCCAGCAGAGAACACTGTTCTCAGCGAGAGGTCAGGACAAAGCAGGGCACATTGAGTGGCAAGAGTGGGATCCCCGTGGAGCCCAGAGATGGGGCTTCCTGACTCCAGTGCCTCAGGAGGCCCCGCTGTGGTCCCTGATGCCTGTGCTGTATTACCCAACTTCCATTGCAGCTAAATGTGTCCACGTGTCCAAGTTCCAGTATTGAGAGATGGGAGCAGAAGGCATGTGGGTGATTCCTAAGTTAGTCCCTTAAAAAGACATTTCTTGCCCTCCACGTCCTCTGGGAGTGGATGTAGTAGTGAGAGCCAGTGTTGGCCAGCAGATGAAGGTCATACTCTGAGGGGTGCAGAAGCAATACAGGGGAGGGAACTTGGGTGGCTAGACAGCCCAAGTAGCAGAGTCACAGCTCTACCATGTCCCCAGAACACCTCACAGTGTGGACTTCCACAGGAGACTTTGGTATTGTTTAAGCAGCCTTAATCAATACACCGGATAATACAGCATCCAAAACACTTTTTTATAGCGAGATATGGCTAGGAAACAGACATCTCATTGCTCGAATTAAAAGTAGAGTTATCGGAGACCAGTCATCCGGAAGAAGATTCTAGAGCCTGGGACTCTCTCTGCCTTCTTGTTGCATCTCCAGTACCTGGAGCCATGCCACGCCTGGAATAGGCTGTCACAAATCACTGTTGACTAGATAAATGAAACCTCTGAGGCAAGGCAGTCTATTCATGCTGAAATGGATGGAAATTAGGTACTTAACAGAAAAGAAATAAAATTTGAAAACCCCGAGCAATGTAAGGAAAAGAAAGGGCATGGAAATAGTGATGTTTGCATTAATAAGGTCTAATGTCTGGCTTGGTACCACGTACTTTCTATGGATTTCATATTTAATCGTCACAGAAACTCCATGAGGCAAATATTATTAACCCCATTTTACAGAAGAGCAAATTGAGACTCAGAGAGGTTGTGGCTACCATAGAGCATAGCTTGGATATGAACTCAGATTATCAAATTATGCCACATGTGATTGGTTATTTGACTACACTATATTTTTGAGGTCATTTTAAACCCATAGATATAGAAAAACACTTTTCTTGGGGCATTTCAGAAAAAGGTGGTTTGTTGGGAGGAAAAAGGCAATTATGACCTATAAAGAGATATTTACAAGTTGAGAGGAAGAATATTACTCTTGAAGACATGGTAATTTATAGGAAAGTAAGTTTATATTTTGAAATATAAACCTTTTTGTTTCTTTCAGTAAAAATGCTGCCAGATGACCCAGCATGTGAAAGAGTAAGATTTAGGGCTTCAGTTTGAACTCGAGTCAATGCTTTAAGTTCTTTCAGATTTGGGTTTCTTATCTTTTCCTAAAAGAACTGGACCAGCTCACAGCTCAGGTCCTGGGCAGTCAGAATTGCTGTGGTGCTGTGATCCTTCGGGAAGAAGAGCTTAGTGAACTCTGAGATGAGAGTGGGCTTTTTCAGGCGTTTCTAAGTCCCATGTCCCATTCTCCGATTGGTGACCAGAAGTTCTGAGGCATAGACTTGTGGTGAGCAGGACTACAGAAAATTTGAAAAGTCCAAGTCCATTTACTTGCTGGTCCAACTCTCAGTGTTTCTTTTCGCGTCTCATCTCTTTCCCAGTCCCCTGCAGACTCCTACCTTCTTTCACCTGTGTACCCTGCAAAATTTTCTTATAAGGGTCTCTCTGCACATTTTCTTTCCTGTGGTGTCTGCCTTCTCCAGACAATGCCTGAGATTTAGGTGTTTTCAAATATATGCTCTGAGCATCAGAATTTCACTTTCATCATTCCCCAGCTGCAGCCTAACTAACTAGTCTGGTGGTCCTCAACCTTCCAAATGCTGCAATTTATTTTCATTGTTAAAAACGGTTTGCGACCCACAGGTTTAGAACCGCTGAACTACTCACTTGAGAAATTAACCAGGGCATGGGAATAATGGCCTAATCCCTTCACATGCCATAGGGCCCATTTAGGGACTTGGCCCCAAGAATACAGTGGGGCAGGGTTAGAGGAACCTTTGGAGTTTGCATAGCTAGCTAGTAGAAGACCAGGTCAGCATGAAGAACCTAAACTTACATAACTGTCAGAGATTTTTCTTCAGTTCAAGCCAACAGAGAAAATGTTTATGAAGTGTGACTATGAGGCAGGGATTGATGTTTTTTTACTCTCATGTAAGCTCCGGTTGAATTCCAAAGACAGTTCAAACAAATAAATAGAGCACTCATTTCTGGAAAGGGTTTCTGCACGCAACTGCTGCCTCTTTTTCAAGTCTGGCGACCTGGGGAATATAAACTATGCAGCAACCCAAGGTACCCAATTACATTTCTTGGTCTTAAATCCAGAACACATCCCACGAGATTAGCCTCCTGCTTTCCATCCTGCAGTCTTCACCTGACCCCTCTTACATCCCCAGAATCACAGGTGCTTCCTAAGGAGAAAGGCCCTTGATGCCAAATAAAGAAAGGAGGAGTCCTCAGAGATAGGAAGGGGAATGGGTACTTTATTAGTGCCTGAAATGAAGACATATATTTCTTTGGAAATAAGGAAATGTAATACAGTATGGTGAATGTGGCAGTACATGTGCACATTAATTGCCATTGAGCATAAAGTTTGGAAGTTTTCACAGGGATGACTATTTTAAGCTGGGCTTTGAAGGATGAATAAGAGTTTTCCAGTTTAAGCAGTAGGCAAGTTCCTCACCCTGGGAAGTGCATGAGAAGAAGCTGGGAGGTATAAGCATGCAGCTGCTATAGGAGTACGGAGGCGGGTGCGGCAGGAGCATTGGGCCTATGAGTCTAGATCGGGGTGATAAAGTGGAAAGTTGAATAACTGAGATTACAGCCCGTGTATTTGGCCTGAGGGAATTGAATGTATATGAATATATAGAGTGAGTCTTAACATCTCTGGGACCTGAGAAACACCACTGCTGCATTGTAGCCTGGTGGGAGCTTCTTGGAATAGTTGGGGAATGCAGACTCTCATCCTGGTTTTGTCTAAATCAGGATTAGTTGGCAGCAGATTCCTCATAAGCCATGTAGGAACTGGACCAGGTGATACCAGGTCCCTTTTTGCTTCTCTGTGGTTTTAGAAATGTCAGACATAATCTAACATCATTCTGCAATGGTGTCACCCCTGGCCTCAGCCTGTGGGGGAGGCACTGCTATTGAGTTACTGTTACAGGTCTCTGAAGCATCTTTATAGTAGTGAGTATTTATTTTATTGCTTAACTCTCCAGGAAACATTGGCCAACTCAGATTCCTACCCTTCTTTTCTGGAAAGCATTGGCTGTTTTATTGCAATATATGAACTCAGTCCAAAAGCTTTAAGGAAGGAGGATGAATGTGTGTGTGTGTAGAAACTGCCTTTATGTCTTAGAGTCACTCTGAGATTTGAGGTGAAGATCTTTTGATAGCCTGGAAAGAAGTGAGGCATCTACTAGATTGGGTGGGAGGAAAAGGTGAAATTTGTGCTGCCAGTAGCGAACACAGACAAGCAAGGCCTGAGAAGTTTACGCAGGCCGTGCTCCTACCCTTCTAGACCCTCAGCTCTGGGGTTGTAACCAAATCCAGCTGCATGGGTAGGATACTTTATAGGGCAGCCACTGTCAAGTAGGGACCAGGCTGATCAGGAAGAGGGACCCAGCTCCCTGTGTGATTTGGCTAAGTTACTGAACCTTTGAGAGCATCAGTTTCCTCATTCATAAAATGATCCTCATCTTATTCCAGTGAGAAGAGTACATGAAACATTATGTATCTGTGAATATATGTGTATATCTGCATGTGTGTGAATGTGTATGTGCTTAAAAATACACAGGCATATGGCCAAGGGGCCTAAGAGCTTGAGAAGTATTTGCACTCTGAGTTGCAACAAACTTTTATGATTATTTCATAAAACTTATTTATGGTATGAATAAACGAACTAAAACTCAGGGATAGTATGGTTAGGAAAAATGACTGGCAGAAAACTGACCATATTTTTATGTCTTAAAATTTCAATTCCATTTTTTAATTGTGCATTCCTCCATTCACTAAATGAGTTTGGGGACAATGTCAAGAGTCTAATTGTTAATTACTGAAAGAATAGCAAAAGTACTGTCTTAGGTGCAAAAAAAAGATCCTCATAGATTACTATTAAGATAAAATGGTGATCGAGCCTGTGAACATGCCTGGCTTTTTGTGTGAGCGCTCAGTGAACTGGAGAATTATTTCTTCCTCATTAAGTAGCCCTGATACATACTGTTCAATCTCTTCTTTAGAATAAATCATCCCAGTTCCTTAAAGCTTCTCACTGAGTCTGGTTCCCCAGCCTCCTATTACCTCTGTGGTCCTGAACAGACCTGGCCTTTAGTTCTCTTTGATGACATTTGAGAAAAGCCCGTCCTTGGGGAGCTGACAGCCACAGTTCCATGCCAGTCGGCCTCATTCTCACCCACCACACTCCCTTCACTTCCAGTATTCTCCCTCCTCCTGGGATGCAGGCCAAGCTGAGAGACGCTTAGCCACCACCCCGCCCCTTCCCAGATGATGACTAGTCCTCACAGCAGCAGCTCCTGAGACCGGCTCTTGGCAAAGCCTCAGCTGCTACCAAGACAGAAAGCCTATCCCTGCCATCCCCTCCTTCCTGGGAAGGGTGGGCATAAAAAGAGAGGGGGGGGGTTTCTCTGTTGCAAATGCACTGATAGCATTTTAAATTCAGCAATGTATTGAGTAGATAAATTGTTTGAGGGTCCAGCATTGACACCAGTGGCAAACAGTCTCCGTCAATGCAGTTAATACAGAAGCCGCACACGGCTGGATCTCCAATACTGGAAAGTTCCTCAACCGGAACTGAACTGATACACCAATTTCTGTGCTAAATGCATCTAACAACTGCTAAGAGATGAAAGAATGCCAGAAAGATTCCCTATTACATAAAAACCATCATGTGCTTGTTTAATAATTTTAAGCAAACATTCGAGAGCCTCTCGTGTGCCAGATTCTATTCTTAGGGATTTAACATGTCTTATCCCACTAAAGGAGAATGTCTGTGACATTGACAGTGTTAATAAGGCTGTGCAATTGTTTTTGGTTTATTTGTTTGTTTTCTTAATCTTTCACAGTGTTATTTACAAATGTCAAAAATGAGGTAGGATGGATTTATGCCTTTGTCTGGAGTAGAATCAGATCTTATGAATGGAGTCTTGGGATACGCCCATTATCTCACGTAGCACGTAGCCTTCATGGGAACTGCGGCTCAGGGTAGGAGAATGTTCCTGCCTAAAACACTTAAAATTCCCCTCCCCATCCAAATCCATGTATTCTTATTCTTTTAACTGAACAAAAATATCTGAGTACTAAGAAAGCAGGAGACACCTTATTTCACTAATTTGTGTCATCCTGGAATGTTTAGAACTTTGCAATGGTGGTGTGGTGGTGATGTTAAGATGAGACTCACAAATGGAAATTCCCACAATGGAAGCCAGAAAAATTTCTGGCTTTTGTGTAGATTCTGACTCTTATAATCATATACCACTAAAATTTGTCACGAAGACCAGCAAGGGACCTACAAACTTGATTGTGCGGCAAGTTTTCATCTTTAAAGGGAAAGATCACATCAGTTTTTACTTGAAAACTTCAGATGAGGCAAACCATTGTTCTTTTTGAGACAGTTACTAATGCATTTGAATCCCACCCCAAATTTTAAATTCTCCATTGTTATACTGTTACTGAAGGGTTCATGAGCTTGTTTTGTGATCCCCCAATGCAAGTCAGTTGATAATTGGATTCCATTTCAGGTAATGGATCCTACAATTATTTTAATGCACATCCTGAGTGCAAGGAACTGGTAGGCAGCTAAAACTCTGCCACACAATATTACACTCTAACTTGAAGGTTTTTAGTCCATTTGTTTAATTCAAAATGGACTTGTGTCTGCTAATAACTAAAAATCTTGTAAAAGAATCCTGGGGCTCTTTCCCTCATTTCTTCCCTGAAAGTAGGAGGGGAAAAAAGCAAGTTTTAGAAATATTTATCTGACAAATGAACAAAAGAACGAATCCTTTTAGCTGTAGGAAGGAACTCTGGGGTTAGCATGGGTTCTGGGGATCACTGGTTCTGCTGAATTTTTCTTGAGTAAGGGAGCATGTGACTTGGGATACTCCCTCAGACTCAATATAATGGAACATCTCAGGATGGGAAATTGTGCTCAAGGAAGGCTTCTTTGCACTTGCAGAAGTGAACTAATCGAGATCATTTCTTAAGGTAAAGTTGATTCAAGACAGTTCACTCTCTTCAAATCACCAGGTACTCAGCCGGTCCAAATGGGCTCTCCTGACTGCTACAGATGCCAACTTGATAAGCAGTTTTCTTTCTGTTCATCCTAACACCACAAATTAAATGAAGCAGTAAGCGGATATTTCTCAGCCTCCCGCTCTCACAGCTTCTCTGTGGGTGTTGGGACAGTGGCCAAACTGACATTTACTCGGAGCTCTTGACTTCTTCCTATGTTCTGAACTTATTAATTACTTATTTTTCTGCTTAAAAGAGAAATGAATTGTCGATCTATTCCTAAAGATGTCAGGCCAATTTAACTGAATGATAAACAACTAGATTTTCTCCTCGCATATTTTGTTTTCTCCTTTCATAAACAGATATTTTAAGAAAGTCTATTACCAGCTGTTACAAAGTACGGTTCTTTTTGCGAATGCCACATGATTCTGTTTACTTTCTCTCCATCTCTGGTAGAGATTGATGAGGTAAGATTGAGGGAGCGATTAAGTTGGGAGATCCTGAATCAGCAGCCTCTCCACTCGGCAGAGCTATTTGCTTTCCCATCGGTTTTCAGCCACTTAGGCAGATGGATAGGAAATGCAGAGAGAGCATCGATTCCAATTTGGGGGCTGCTGGTGGGAGTGAAGAGGGGGAATGAGCTGTGTGTCACAGTCTGCACAGAAAGAGGAAATCTCCAGGAGACAGTCAATAAATAACATTAACAAGGAGGGATAGAAGTGGGACAGTGGAATAACACAAGCCTGGAGAAGGGTGAGCTTTCAGAAGAGTGGGACTAATCAGAGGCTTGGAAGCAACTGAGGGAAGCCAGGAGAAGGTCAAGTCCTTCCTTGGCCCCAGGATCTGAAGAGATTGAAGGCGTCAGGAAGTTAGCAATGGAATGACTACACCTAAGGTGAGGCATTTTCCAGCAGTAAGAGTTTGGCAAAGTAGGAAGCCTGGCCTTTCCCTTAGGGAGGGCAGGGAAAGGCATAGATAACATTGATTTGCCTCAAATGTCCTAACTTTGTTACAAGTCCTTTCTTTCTATATTTTTAGTGGTACTTTTGGTCTCAGAGTTGTGTTGAGGGCTGCCAGAAGCTTGAAAAAAGGCAGCGAGGGACAAAGTCGGGGCAAGGGCTTTCTCAGTGTTCCGAACAGTGGCCAAGGTCCTGGCTAGGGATCTAGGATGCTTGCAATATGTTTTATTTTATTAACGGAGGTATTCTTTTTACCTCAGATTTTTAACAGGTATTCTTTCAGCATAAGAACAATGTCATCGCAGTGTAGAACATTTGGAAAGTGAGAAAAAAATGAAAAAATAATCAATCAACTGTAATGTAACAATTTAGAAGTTTCTTCCTCTAGAGCTTTTTTCTTCTATGCATTTTAAAATCTTCTTGTGTCCTTTCCTGTGATAAATCATAAACATTCTTAATATGGCTGCACGGTCTTCATAACTATAATCCAAAGGTTTGCATAATGGTCCATTTACTGGATTTATTTGTTATTTATTTCTCTATGGTTGGACTGATTTTCTCAGAATTAACAAGTTGTACAGTGAACTATAATTTGTGGTCATTGACTGTGGATGACTTTTCATTCATTTTTGTGCCAGAGTCAGTATTTTTTTTTTTTTTAATCTGGCATCCAAATCATTGCTATTCATGAAGCGTTTCCTAGGCTACATGTCTTTGATGAAATCATAGTGGAAGGTCTTTTGTTCAAGAGGGATACAACTCTATGTGATAGTTTCAGACTCAGCATCAATGGGTTTTATGCAGTTTGGGTCTTTTATAAGTCAGAATGAAATAAGGTAAAGGAGCTCAATGTCTTTAGGAATAACACATTTCCCCAGTGGCTATAAATCTGGAATCTTATTCATCATTAAAATTGCTTGAACCGCCCCAACCCTACTTCCTTCAAGCCAGCGGCAGCTGCCGCTCACCGTGCTTCCGTTCTCACCTGCACAACCAGATAACATATGAAAGTCATGTGTGTGTCTTGGAATGGACTTTAGTTACCATCTATGAAAACCCACATTTTGAGATGAGTACAGATATTTCCTTGGCAGCCAGCCCATCCCTGGGGAGACTGGATATTCTCACAGTAGAACTAAAGAACAAGACAGGAATAGGGGTGTCAGGAAACCAGAATTCAGGGCTGGTTTGGTGAATCACTGGCTTAGAAGTCTTATGCTCACCCCCCCAGGTCTAGGGATAAAATTGATCTCAAAGTCTGGAATGTTCCTGCCCTTGCAGGTGGAGTTCAGTGACCTGACCTGCAAAGGCCAGAGAAGTACAGGTCAACAGAACAAAATAGGTCCTTCTAGAATCACTATGAAACCAGCACTGACTTGGGGTTGTGCTGGAAATGAAATGACTGGTACCAGTTCTCAAAGGAGATTGTTAAATTTTAAGAAATTTTTCAGATGATTGACTCATGCTGCTACTTGGAACTTAGCTATCACAGGGGTATTTACCCTACAGAAGTTAGCACCACTCAATCTACAAATTGGGATTTGTTTCCCCATCCCCCAGCCCCAGGATCTGGTTGTTAGACCTTTACCAGCACACCTCTGGTAGCACCTCCACCTTCACCAATGGGCAAATTCACTTTTTCTTGGAAAGTCAATGTCTCTGAGCCTCAGCTTTGTTATTCATAAAATGTGAAACCCAGAACATAGATTGGAAAGAGGTTTTAGATGTTATCTAGTCCAGACTTTTGATTTCATTGATGCTGTTAGCTTCAACCAGAAGGTGGTATGATTTTTTCCTGGGAGGCAGAAGCTGTGGAGGGATCTGTCCCTGGGTGGGATAATCAGCATGGCCCAGTCAGTTCTGAAGGGGGACTCTTAGCAATTGAAGCTTAAGGAGTTGCAGAGCTTGGCACAGTTCTATCAGTCATGGTGATGGTCCAGGCAGCAACAGGAAACCAAAGACTATGAGCGCAGGCCTGGACCAGGTGGGCCAATCTGACTGGGTTGAGGTGGGGAGAAGATGAGGTCCAAACCCTTAAGGCCAAAATCAGTGTTTTCGTCCAAACAGGTGGGATGATCATCTGACAGTCTAGGCAGCAGGAGAGTAGATGTCAGAAAAAAATTAGTTCTCAGAAATTGATGCTGAAGTTCAGGGAAATGAAGTCAAATCATTGGCAACATTGGAGACTCCAGGGCCTATTCCAAATTCCCACACCATGTACACAGTATCAAAGCTTGGTATTGCCAATATAACATTTTAGAATGGAGAGTCCATGGTACCCTTTGCTTTACTGGTACCCTTTTCTTTACTAACAAGGAAAATGCTCTTGATTCCTAGTTCAAAGAGGTTCCTGAAAGCACCAGGTGTGGTGGCTTAAAGCTCTGGGAGGCTGAGGTGAGGGGACTGCTTGAACTCAGGAGTTCAAGACCAGCCTGAATATCCCTATTCATCTCAAAATGTGGATTTTCATAGATGGTAACTAAAGTCCATTCCAACACACACACATGGTCTTACAAAACCAAGACCCCATCTCTTCTAAAAATAGAAAAAAAAAATAGCTGGGCATTGTGGTGGACACCGGTAGTCTCAGCTGCTTGGGAGGCTGAGGTGAGAGGATTGCTTGAGCCCAAGAGTTTGAGGTCGTTGTGAGCTATGAGGCCAATGGCACTCTACCAAGGGTGACAGGGTAAGACTCTGTCTCAAAAAATAGAAAAGATCTCTAAAAGACATCTTAAGAAAAAAAGGCAAAGAGATGTACTTTTTTGCCCTTAGACTCTGAACCTCTTCTGCCATGTTGCCCCTTGATTCCAAACAAGGTTAGGGTTGATTCCAATCAAGGTTAGGGTTGATTCCAACTGCAGAAACCTATCTCAGAACTGATGTGTTACTTAAAGTTCAGACTGTAACTAACTTCACTAGCCTTTCTCTAGCAGTCAGAGGAACAATTAAATCATCTTTGGGTTGGACAATTAAAAACAAATAAATCCCATTCACTCAAGTACAGGTATGCAGGTAAGGAAATAGAGCTCTTTCAGGTACCATGAGGTAAGGAGTGGCTTCAAGATAGAAATATAATCTCTGAGGAACAAATGCCAATGAATACAGTTGACATGAACTTGACTGGGAGATAGAGCCATTGAGGCATCCAAATTAGAACCCTATAAGTGGGAACTGGAGCTTTAGAGGAAGACTTCTCAGATCACCCTGATAAGAGGTATCACGCCTCTAAGAACACAGGGTGAAAGTGAATCTTGAGGTGATGTGGATTTAGTGAAACACCAGGCATTACATTATTACAGAGGAACTGGTTTATAATGGTCTCATTTTTTCTAGCAACTAAGTGATAGAAGAAAAACGTCATGTCCATAATATCAATAGTAACAGCTAGCGACTGTTATTTTCCCATGAAAGTAGGGCCATTAGACAAGATTGAGTATTCTAGATTCTTCAGAAGCGATGCCATCAATTGCTACCTTACAAGTTTGACAAAAAGAGACACATTTAACTTTATCTGGCATATACCTTGCATGTGATTTTTTCAGTATCAAAAGATCATTTCATCTCAGTTGTTTCCCTATGTGCCTTCATTCATACCAGTTTTTCTTAGTCTAAGAATTTCTCATGTTTTACTTCTAAGGCAACATGAAAATATTGATGCCATGAAATTATGTTGCTAGTTTTCCTCTGAGGATATCTTCTCACACATATGCATGACAAAAATTATTTTTCAGCTTCTTCATCTATAGAAACATAAAATTTTAAGTAGCGCAGGTTCCAGAGTGGATGGGAAAGAGTGGAGTGGCTGTGGGCCATGGGACAAAAATTCTTTCCTACCATCCACTAAACAGTACTAAATCTGTATGACCAACGTGCTAATTATAAAAGATGCCATCTGCGATGCTCACTCAAGGAAACAGGATTTGGGTGAACTAATAAAGTTGAGATGAGGACAAGGGTACAGCCTGAAATTAGGCACATGGTATTATTAGTCACGGGTGCTGAGGGCAATGGGAAAAAATATATGTGTGGGTAAGAAGAAGGTACGTGGCTGGTGTGAAATACTGCTGGCTAGAGTTGAAACTGTTTTGCCTTAAGACAGCATATCTTATCTGGTCCTGTGGTTGTTGAAAAATTGGAGGATTGATTGATTGCACTTCACAACTGATGGACTGCGTGGAATGTACCAAATGAGCATTGATGTAAAACAGCTGTTTGGGATTTCCAGCGCCAGCATCAAGGAGGCCAAAGAAAATTAAGATGCTCTGGCATAAAACAAAGACATCATTGTAATCATCGAGATGCTTTTTACACATTGTCCTAAGATCTTTGTGTAATTGTCTGACCCTCTTGATAAGTTCTTCTCTGCCACTGTGCCAGTTCTTTTGGGAAACTAAACATCCATGAATTAATCTTGAAAGACTGGAAGATGACTATTCTAAACCAGTGGCCGTGTAATTTTCCATTAGTTCTATTCAGTGGCTTCTCTGTGGCTTCTTTCTTTTTAAGAAATGTTTAAAAAAATCTTTTTTATTGAATGTCTCTACCTGGAGATGTGTCATTTCCTTTCTCTGTGGTGGCTTTTCTTTTCCAGGCCTTCTTCCTTGACCCAACAGTGTCATAGTACCACGTCATCTGTCTCTGGACACCACAGTTTAATTCCTGAGAAGCTTAGATGAATTCTGAAGAGGTTGATGTTGTCACTGTTTATGTTTTATAAATATTTCTCAGATGTTTCTGCAACATCTAAACAATAAGTAGGTTAACTTATAGTCAGACTCACTGATTATTGTTCATGGCCAATTGAACAGAAATTCTTTTCAGGAAGAAAGATCCTGGTATAAATTAGGAATAACTGGGTCTACAAAAAAAAATCTTAGACCAACTTTGGTCAAACCAACCTACTCAAATTTTCCTTCTGAAGTTTACATTCTTGATTAATTAGAGCTAGGGTGGAAATTTAAACTACAAACCAGATGAATTTCTATAAATACCACATTCTCAAGCAGACAAAGTATATTTGAAACTTTTATTCTTAATTCAGCTCTCCAGTACCTTTAAGAGACTTTGGTTGGTTACTTGAAAGTTACAGGAAAGTTTAAAAGACATCATCTATAACAAAGCATGAAGAATCTGCTATAAAATTATTATAAAAATAAATCATGAAGTAATATTGAATTCAGAGTATGTCTGCCCTCAGATTTTAAAGCCTTTCTGTTTTGAAGACAATGGGCTGCTTCACGTTTTAATCATCATTTTAATGTTTTTTTTTTTTTTATCAGCCAGTGTTCATAAAGTTTCTAGCAGGCACCAGTGAGATGTCGCTGAGACCAGATTGTCATGTAAAGCAGAACACAAGTTGAACTAGAAGTACTAGTTTAGACCTCAGTAGGTTCTTAGATTACCCACCACAACAAATAAGAGTCACTGAAACTCCATGTAACTCTCCCTGCCCTATGGACGTGTTGGGGGAGGGTGTTGCAGTGTTGGGATGGACAAATGGAGCCAATTTCTATAAATAGGAATCAAGAAACAGAGGATCAGTGCTAGGAGTTCTGGTTGAGAGTGGAAAAGCAGAGGGGAAAGAAGGTGGAACTGTAGAGATTTACCTTCAAAGCTGAAGATTCAGAGTTTGGTTTTGACTCCAGAGAAAGGGGCAAATCATGGTTTTGCTCTGCAACTTTGGATCCATGGCAATGATGAACAGGCACAGGGGCATTTCACCAGAAATTCTAAGGCTGTCACTAGGAAATAAAGAATTGGGGGAATACGGGGAATATAGCTTGACTTACTTCTAGAATACAGAAGTTCTTGTACAGGTGTAGGAAAAAGCTCTCCATCCACCCATGTTTTTTACTCAAAATAAATTCTTTCTTTTTTTTTTTTTTTTTGCAGGTTTTTGGCTGGGGCCGAGTTGGAACCTGCCACCTCCGGTATATGGGGCCGGCACCCTACTCCTTTGAGCCACAGGCGCCACTCCAGAATAAATTCTTTAACAGTATCTACATGAAATGTTCTCTTACCTACATAATACCATGGTTAGAGGACTTTTCTTTTTAAAAATCTTGTTTGCACCCTCACTTATTTAGCAGTTGAGTTTATTTTAATACTTGTGTTTCTGCTTCTAACGTATTTCTTATTTCCACTTTTTGCTACCTGTAACTGCTCCAGGTTATTGTCATTGCTTTCAACCCCATCTGTTTCAACTTGAATTCAGTTACTATTTTTAACCCAAGTGTAAATTGCCTCATTAACACCACAGGCTTCTTGTACAGCAATTAATTGCTCCCCAGTAGCAATTAATTTATCCTGGCCTAAGTAATCTCTCTGGCAGTCTGGCACTTTCCAGCACTCCCTAAACTGCCTTTTTAGAGGAGAAAGTCTTTGCCTGTCTCCAGCTGCTTTTAATTCTTTCACTGATGGCGGGTCTCCTGAGTGAGGGCTACAGTTCAGTTTAAAGGACCCAGATTCTTATTATTTAGAAAACCATTTTAAAAGGACTAAATAAAGACAGATTATTTTACATGGTCTCATTACATAGTTCAAAGAATGTGGGTGTGGGGGGTGGAAGACAAATTTCTAACGCTCATGGGACCTTTACAAGCATCAGCTATGATTCATCTGGGTACTGTCGATAGTCTTGCATACAATGTTCATAGTATCTGCCTTATTCTGTAGATGATCCAATTGCTGCATTATTCTATAAACGATCCAATTTTAGAAAAGAGGAATGGAAGCCAAGACTCACAGCTTCTAAGAGGGAAAAAACCCAGGATTTGAATCTAGATCCACCTGATTCTATTAAGGTTGTGCTTTCAGGAGATAAAAGAAAAAAGTGTTGATTAAAATGTTGAATGAGGGCAAGATGGCTGTTAGGACAAGATGAGAAAGAGCAGGGAAGTGGCTGAGGCTGTGTTCGTGTCACCCAGGGAGTCTCTGTATTTTATCAGTTGTGTGCTTGGTGCCTTGAGTTCAAATATTATTAGAACGTGAAGTTCTACAAGCAAAACACTGTGACAGAACCCCCAAAGAACCTATCATTGCCCAAGACTTTTCTGGAGGGCCTCAGACAGAACAAATAACTCAGGGTAGAAATTTAAGCTTGACCACAGAGATTCCTCAGTATGATACGCTGGATTTTCTGATTTAAAGAACCTTTGATCTCCTTCCCACTTCAGAAAAGCCTTTTAGACGCCACAAAGGACTGCTGGAAAGAAAAATTTGGGTAAGGTCCTATTAATTTTCTCATTAATTCTAATGAATCACTCCCATAAAAATGCAATTCTGTCTCTTTGCTTTTGATAATCATTAGAGATAGCACAGTTTGTGATTAAATATTTTAAACTATAGTAAGTGGCTGCATTGCTATCGTAAACACACAGTGAATACATTTAATGATCTCATGTATTAATTAAAAACTTGAAAAACCTGAAGTTGGGAAAAATGGTTCTGAGAACAGAATACCCTTAAGGCTCTGTTTTTACTTGTAACAATCATAGTGGTAGTGGCTAACATTTGTTGAGGGCTTTCCACAAGTCGGGAACTTCTCCAAGTGTTTCCAATGATCCTCTCAATGATCCTATAAACACTATGAATATATTCCTATTTAGCATATAAGTAAAATAATTTATCCAAGGCTACCAATCAGTAAGCGGTAGCATGAAGGTTCAAATATGAGAAACCTCTTAACAACCATGCTGTGTAAAAACACCATTACATCTCTCTGGATTCAATTAAATAAGTCTTTGGGCTTATAGAGGTTATATTTTCTAATATTTAGGAAAATATGTAGGCCTCTTGACAGAAAAGGATATTAAATTGTCAGAGCCTTCAAACTTCTTGGGAAGGACATCATGTAATGCACTGGAATAGAACTGTTAACTTTTTCTGTAAAGGACTAGATAGTAAATATTTTAGGCTTTATGAGCTGTATGAACTCTGTGGAAGACATTCAATTCTGCCATTATAGTACAAAAACACCCATAGACAATATATGAACCAATGAGCATGACTGTTTTCTTTTCCAATAAAACTTTATTTACAAAAAACAGGCAGGGGGCCAAATTTAGCTCAAGGGCCGAGCCTTGCCTTAGAGCAGTGGTTTTCAAGAAATGGTTCCTGGACCAGCAACATCACCTGAGTATTTGTTAGAAATGGAAATTTGGGGGCTCATATTCTAGACCTACTGAATTAGAAACTTCTGTGTTTTAATTAGCCCTCTAGGTAATTCTGATTCATGCTAAAGAACCACTGATAAAATATAACTAGTGTTTATTTAGAGTGTCTGTTTTCTGCCAGGTGCTTACAATATTTTTTTTGTTAAATTCTTACAACAACCTTTTCTATTACTTTCCCTATTATACAATTGGTGCAGCTAAAGTTTGGAGAGGTTAAGGAATATGTCAAGGATCGAACAACTGTTAAATAATGGAGCTGAGATTCCAACCAGTGGCTAACTCTAAAAGACACTTTAGCCAATATATCTCCAGAATAATCTTGGAGATCAATCTATTCCCCCTGCTGATTTTACAGTTGAAAGAATTGAGGAGCAGAGAGATTAGAGAGATTCACCTGGTCTATTTCTCATTGCTCCCAATTTAGTAATCTTTCATTTGCACCATGCCAGAATTACCAAGTGAGCAGAAATCTTCAAGTGCTGGGACAGAATATGGTTATATCTAACAGGAAATCCCAGGTACTTTTTGGAATGATGGAAAGCCTCCACTTCATCCAATGGAAATCTAACAGATTGCATGCTACTAAGACAGATATTGGATTCGCATAGTCATTGAGCCATAACTTGGGCCTATAGATGTGTGCTGACAATTCATTGAGCCTCTCCCAATTCCAGGATATAAAGGCAGAGAGGTAATCTCAAGTATGTGTTAAGTATTCAACAGGGAAGAGGAAAAAAGACATTTATTGAGCTTCTGTTAATGCCAGAAGTTATTCTACTTTTTATAGAATTAGCTCAAATAGTCCTTTTAAGAATCAACAAAAGAATCATCCCATTGTATAGGTGGGAAAATTAAAAGGTAAAATAAATTTAACTAAATAGAAAAATATCCTCAACTGTCTGGGCTATATGTAACTTTAAAGTTATTTCTTCTCTCCTATACTGTCTGCTTTCCAAATCCTGGATGCCCTCCACAACACAATGACTGCAATTGTGTGTTCATAAGTAAGGGAACTGGCCTGTGCCCTCTGCTCTTTATGTAAAACTGTGACACCGCAAGAAGCACTGTGTACTTTGTGTTTATGTTTTTAGAATGCAAGTAAAATCAACTCCAGAAATGCAAAGGCATGCATTAGATAGGAAGGAATTTGAATTAACATTCTTATAATTTGATGTTTTGGAACATGATACAAAATCATTTTGTCACTATATAACGTTTCTCCTTTCCCCCAATTTCAATGTTTTTGCATACATAACACTTGTAAGTCCCAGCCAGAGACCCATAAAGCAATATTTTCCCCTCATGTAATGGTTTCCTGCACATAGAGTTCAAAAACCTGGTCTCCTGGAAAACATTATAAAGAACTTCTACAGTATTAGAATGTAACTCACACTCCCTCAAGATCAGTAACACTACTTAAACATAACCCCATGTTTAAAACACCTCTTCCTGTAGTTGTCTTTCCATAGTTTATAAATATCATTTCTCTCCAAAAATTTTTAAAAGGAGAACGAAGTGTGAAGTTCCTGAGTACAAGCCATATATTTTAAACAAAATCCAACCAAAAATATTTTTAAAGCTTTGTTCTACAACAAACTTAAAAAATGGAGGAAAAAATGGCCCCCTTCTTAAGTGATTGTATTAGTTTCCTAGGAAAGGCATAACAAAGTACTGCAAACATCCTGGTTTAGTTCTGGAAACTTAAAGCCCCAAATCAAGGCATTGGCAGGGCTGTGCTGTCTGTGAAGTTCAGAGGAAGGATCCTTCCTTGTTTCTTGCCAGCCTCCGGTGGTTGTGGTGGTGTCATTCCTTGGCCTGCAGCGGCATCCTTCCAGCCTCTGCCCCCATCTTCACATGGCCTGCTTCCCTGTGTTATCTGCATCTCTGGATCTGAATACAGCTCTTCTTTCTCACACAGATGCCAGTCGTTTGATTTAGGGCCTCCTAATTCAATATGGCTTCATCATAAATTGTATCTGCAAAGACCCTGTTTCCAAATAAGGTCACATTCACGGGTAACATAGGATAGGACTTGAATGTAATTTTTTAGGGGCATGATTCAACCAATTATAGTCATCAAATAAAATATATCTGCATATTATTGCTTCAGTCATGAGAATAGGTTTACAAGTATTTCAAGATGTTTGGTTTTACAAGAGCCACATTATTTTCTAGAAGAACAACATGACATGATCTATAGTCATATTTTTTGTTAATAAGCAAAGTACGTGTACTTACGGCTTCTTACTGGCATTTATAAGCACTATCATTCTTATTAATATATCCACGTAAGTGATTTAATGGCAATAATAATTATAGTAATGACCAAACATATAGATCTTACTGTGTCTAGCACATATGTAATGGTATTAATTAATCTTTAAATCCTGAGTCAGCACAATCATTACTCTCATTTTACAAATAAGACCAAATGATGTTTAGTAGGTTGTCCATTGTCAAACAGCTATGTAGTAGATGATAAGGCTAGGAGTCAAGATTCAAGATTGGCCACCTATTTCTTTGGTGAAGAGTGCTTACATTATTTTATTAAGGTAGGAAACCCATCATTGGACACTATGCCAACATCTCTTTCTTTAGAGTCCCCTGTGCCAAAGTAACTGAAACAGGTGCTATCATTCAATAGCAAAGATTTATCAGACACACTTTCCATGGGTTAGGTACTGTGTTAGGCACCAGAAATGTAAACAAATGAGCAAACAAATAAATATAGGCGTTAGAGCAGCCTACTGTTTATTAGGGGCCAAGCTGACTAAAGGGTGTTAAAACATTATGAATTATTTCACTCTCTTCTTTAACTCAAACATTTTGCTGTTTGTCTTCATGCAACCAAGATTACTTTAAATCAATATACATCTGTATAGCATTAAGAGCTGAACCTGTCAGAAACATGTGTGTGGGGCAGGGAGAAGGATGAGGGGAAGAGGTAGGAAAAGGGAGTGGAGAGGAAGAAGGACAGGAGAATGAAATTGGCAAACTGGAAACGTTCAAATGTGCCTTCTGTTGAGGAATAGCATTTAAGAGCTTTAAAGGGAAGCCTGAAGATATACGTCACTGTGGACATTGGCTCAAGGTTGCAGTCCCTTAGCTGCCAATCACTAATGAGGAATAACATGACAAACTGGATGCAGGCAGGAGCTGCCCTGTAGAGTAATGCAGAGGTGGGCATGTCCTATAGCAGAGTGCAGAGGTGGGTGTGTCCTGTAGAGTAATGCAGAGGTGGGCGTGTCCTGTAGAGTAATGCCGAGGTGGGCGTGTCCTGTAGCAGAGTGCAGAGGTGGGTGTGTCCTGTAGAGTAAGGCAAAGATGGGCCTGGTATAATTTTTACTCACCAGTGGTTACTCCACAACTACTGTTACAGGAGTTTTACTATCTAATCCTCAATTGCCCTTTTATACAACCGGTAAAAATGAAATTCAGTGGAACAGTAACATCTCAGAGTTGTACAAAGAGAATGTTTTTGGCTTTAATTTCCGAGCCCACAGAAATGCCCAAATATAACTGCCATTATTGCTCATGTTCTTCCAGTTTTGTCTGTATCTTCGTTTCATATTTGTGGTTGGTTCATCAGAGGGGATGTATTTCAGTGAGAACACTGTGTGTGGCAACAGTTACATCTAGTCTACCGTAGCCAAGAAGTAATACTCAAGGTGAATGGAAGAAAAGGAGGGAAAATGGTTTTACCACAAGATCAAATAGATGCTCATTCCCTCCTCATAGAAAAAGAGAAAGGAAAAAAATTCTCGAGTTTTTGACAAATCACTTTGGAAGCTCTTTGTGATCTATAACTTTGTTTTTAATTTTAAAATAAGTTGAGGGGCAGCACCTGTGGTTCAAAGGGGTGGGGCGCTGGCCCCATATGCCAGAGGTGGTGGTTCAAGCCCAGCCCTGGCCAAAAACTGCAAAAAAAAAAAAAAAAAAAAAAAGTTGAAAACTCAAAACCAATGGTACTTGTGTTTACTTTTTATAATTTCAAGGTATTTAAAGGTAACATAATAGAAATAAACAGTGTGGATGCATAAGTGAGGATCAAGTGCAAGTATTAATAAACAAGTATCACCATCTGTTAGCCCCTCTGACACCTCCTATGCATCATGAACAAAGCTGACTCATCATTGTTTCTTTTAAACTTGCTGTTGATCTGAGATTTCCTGTGGCAGTTAATGGAGCCATTACCACCTTGTCATCCAAGCCATAAATCAAAATCATCTTACATTTGTAGATTACTTTTGCTTCTGTTTAAGATTGGATAACTGGAACAGGACTAGTATCCTGCCATAAACATACATAAAACTGAACAAAATATACAAGGCAACTATTTTCAGGCATTCATTGGACAACAGGAAGCAAGAAACTATAATCTCTAAGAGAAGGAAAGCTCACATTTCCCCCTCTATCTGGGGACAATTTCTTAGTCCCAGTACAAGGCCAGAGTTCAAACAGAACTGGTGGAATATTATTGTTCCAACTCAAACAGAATGAACAGATAGTGTCATGAGTATCCCTGGCATTCAACTGAAATACCAGCAAGATCATACTTGATGAACAAGGACTACACTCTATAGCAAGAACTATTCAAGATCCACTGTGACAAAATCTCAACCTCCCAAACTCTGTTCTCCTGAGGAGAAAATATGGCCAAGAAACAGGGATTTGGGAAACACCTTGGACTTTCCATAGATACATGTTAACAAAGTGTATGACTGAGCCTATCTAAGTTCAAGTTGATTGACCAGCAATTGAACCACTTCTAGAACAAAGATCAACACTATTCAAAAGAAGATAACAAAATCTAGTGTCTACACAATGAATTATTCATAAAATTTTATATATAAACAAAAATTATACATGCAAAAAAAAAATCCCATAGTCAAAAAAAAAAAGCAGTTCATATAAACCAACCCAAAGAGGGCTCACATGTTAGTTTTAGCAGATAAAGACTTCATAGCAGCCATGACAAATATGTTAAAAGGATCAAAGGAAAATGTGTTCAAATAAGTAAAGGAATATATGGTCTTAGTGAGGGAACAGATAGAATATCTCAGCAGAGAACCAAAAACCACTCTAAAAAAAAGCAAATGGAAATTTTAGAGTGGAAAATTATAACAAAAATTAAAAATTCACTGTATTTTTATAATACCGAATTGTAGATGGCAGAAGAGTCAGTGACCTTGAAGAAAGATTCAGACAGCTTATAATTTGAAACAGACAGAAAAAAAGTTAAAGGAAAACTTTCAGATCTGAAGAACAAAGAGTTGAAGAGAAATGAATATAGACAGCCTCAGCATCTGTGGGACAATACAACATCAAATGGTATCAGACATATGCAATAGCGTTCCAAAAACCAAATAGGGTAGAGAAAATAAGACTTACAGACATACTGACTGAAAATTTTCTAAATTTGATTTAAAATATTGATTTATGTTCAAGATTCAAGCAGTATTGACATAAGGAAAAAAAAAACTCATGTAGGCATATCGTAATCAAATACTGAAAACCAAAGAGAGAGAAATCTGGAAAGTAGAGGAAAAAGGCCATAGTAAATACAAAGAACTATGATACTATGTACAAATAATGGGTATCTTCTTATAGAATTAATGGGGGAAGAAAACAAGGGAATGATATCTTTAAATATCTTCACTTTAATGGTGAAGAAACAAAGAGTACTAGTACTGCCAATCTAGTATTTAAGGGATTTTGGAAATTCCGTTCAAAAATTCTCACAGTGAAGACCTGCACTATAAGAAATGCTAAAAAGTATTTTTCAGGCTCAAAGGAAATGATAACATATATTACTCCAGTCTGTAGTAAGGAATGGAAATCACTAGGAGTAGCCATTGAATGGGTAGGTATAAAAGTCATCATTTGAAAAAAAAATGGTAACATTATAAAGTGAGGTTGGTAACTGTGTGAAAGTAAAAGATAAGACAACGACACACAGGGAGGGCAAGGGAATGGAGGAACAACACTCTCCTAAGATTATTACACTCGTGACATGAGAAGTAACAAATGACAAATATAGGTATTGGATGTAAAAAGTGAAGTGGTAAAATACTGGAGTCTGAACAGTCCTTGATAAGCATACATATTGTTAGTGTTAGAGGAACCACTTAAAAATGACAAAGAGGTATAATTTAAAACCCAATAGAAATAAAAGGAATACTAAACATATTTATTTATTTATTTATTTTTCTTGAGACAGAGTTTCACTCTGGCACCCTGACTTGGTGCCATGGCATGATAGCTCATGGCAACCTCAAGTTCTTGCTCAAGTGATCCTCTTGCCTCAGTTTTTCTGTTTTTAGTAGAGACAGGATCTGGCTCTTGCTCAGGCTGGTCTTGAACTCCTGAGCTCAGCCTCAGCCTCCTGGAGTACTGGAGCACTAAAAACATTTATTAACACAAATAAAAGCAGAAAAGGAGAAAAAGAGGAATAAAAAAATTGAAGGGAGCCTGAGCAGCATAGTCTCTACAAAAGAAAGAAAGAAAGAAAAAAAAAAAAAACAACTATTATCCAGGTGTGGTAGTATGCACCTGTAGTGCCAGCTACTCAGGAGGCTGAAGCAGGAGGATCACTTGAGCCCAGGGGTTTGAGGTTGCAGTGAGCTATGATAATGCCACCGTACTGTAGCTTGGGCAACAAAGTGAGACCCTGTCTCAAAACTAAAAATAAAAATTATTTCCCTTAGTAGGAAATAAGCCAGATGATTCCAACACACAGAATTTTACTTGGGAAAAAATTCAGAAATACAGAAAACTTTATTAACTCTTTGTTATCGACAGTAGCTTTATTTATAAACAGTCCCATACTTGAAACAACCCAGACGTCTATCAATAGGTGAATAGATAAATAAATTGTGGTAATTTACATAACTAACTATACCCTGCAGCAAAAAGGAAAACGATTAGTGCCCAGAACAACATGAATGAGCCTCAAAAACAACTGAGCAAAAAGAAGCCAGATCAAGGACAGTACCTATTAGGTGTATACGGTTTCATGATATATGAAGTTCTAGAAAAGGTAAAACCAATCTATGGAAATAAAGTAAGTAGCTGCCTGGGTCAGAGGGGGCTGGGAGTTAACTGCAAAGGGCATGCAGAAGCTCTAAGGGGATGGAAATGTTACGTGTCTTGTTTGGGGTGACGGCTTCACAAGTATATACGTTTGTTGAAATCATCAAACGGAACATTTACAGTGAAACATTTTGAAAACGTGTCTATGGAATCTATCTTCTCCTCTCTGGTTAGCAGCAAACCTGTGCATCCTGATCCCAGCACAGGCCCTTTCTATCATAGAATCTCATACCGATCCCACGTTATTACTTGTTGTTTGTTCCCAGATTTATTTTTAGAAGATATTAATGATTATACTCCTCTGTCAAAAAGAAAACTTCTGGGAATTGCAATAGTAGTTAGCGTGCCAAAAGAGTTAATAAGAGTTTTTCTGTATTTCTGAATTTTTCCCAAGTAAAATTCTGTGTGTTGGAACCATCTGGCTTATTTCCTACCAAGGGAAATACTGGGGTGGTTTTTATAAAGTGAAGTTTCCTTCCTGGGAAAATAACTTTTTCCCTAAATAATTTAGAGAATGGGAGAAATTTTATAATTTTTTAGAATACAATTTCAAAGAATTGTTTGGGGACTTTATCTTTTATTTCACTTGTTCTGGCTATCCTTAAACACATGTTGGAAGATTTCTAGGAAATGCAACATGCCATAGCTATTTAAAAGTTGATTTTATTACATCATTTTTTTCTCTTAATCATCTTGGGTTGATGATTTCATATTTGATTTGGAAAAAACCTCCAGTTTGTCCAAGTTTAGATAATAATGTCTAGGCATTTAATACTAATCTGTTTCTTACTGTTCTCTTGTTCCAGTGGGCTTTAATGTTTTAAAATTCACACACAAATGTTTATACATGTATGGTTGGGAAATATTTAAAAGTGTGGCAGTTTTGTTGTCTGGGAAACTATGTTACTTAAAAATCACTTTGAGGTATGTTTGGGAAAGGTCAAGAAGTTTACTATGAAAAACAGATCTTATTTGGAAATATTCTCTCAAGAGCCTGGATTAGGCAAAGGACTTGTTGAGAGACAGCTACAAAAGGATGCTGAGAAGGGTGAATAACCTTGAAAATGCTTTAAATATAAGAGGACTCCTTGACAGAGGATAAGCTGGCAGCATGGAGAAGAAGGTGGCAGACGAAGGGATGATCCAAGTCCATCACATTTAAGTTCTTTCATGTAATTTCTGAAGAAGATGTCATGAGAATTGCCATTATTTCAGACCAAAGAGTCGGACTTAGAAGTGACGTGAAGAATTACATTTCTGGCTCGGCGCCTGTGGCTCAAGTGGCTAAGGTGCCAGCCACATACACCTAAGGTGGCGGGTTCGAATCCAGCCCGGGCCCACTAAACAACAATGACGGCTGCAACCAAAAAATAGCCGGGCGTTGTGGTGGGCGCCTGTGTTCCCAGCTGCTTGGGAGGCGGAGGCAGGAGACTCGCTTGAGCCCAGGAGTTGGAGTTTGCTGTGAGCTGTAATGCCATGGCACTCTACCCAGGGGGACAGCTTGAGGCTCCTGTCTCAAAAAAAAAAAAAAAAAAAAGAGTTACATTTATGCCTTCGTGGAATAAATTCTGAGCCCAAACGACCTGTCCTGGTCATCGTTTCCTCCAAAGTCCAGTGTCATTTTGGTTTCCTCCAATTGTCCCATCCCTCAGTGAGCTCTCCATCTTCTTTTTTAATTCTTTTTTAAAAATTTCAGGTTAATAGGAGGGTACAACAACCAAATCACAATATGTGAATTTGTTGGGTAGAGTCCCTCTTGTAGTTGTGTCCTGCACCCTCAAAGTGTACCATACACCCTTACATTGTGCCCATTCACTGGAAGCACCCCAACCCCCCTCTCTGTCCCCCTTCTTGTTCCCCGTCCCTCCAACTTGAATTGAAATGAGTTTTTCTCCTATGTGGGTGTGAATTAGATCGTCTACTGGCCTCAGATTACTATTGAGTACATGGATATTGGAGCTCTCCGACTTCTAAACTCCATCAACACTATACTGTCTGCAATGCTCACCTAACAGGGATGTGATTTTTTTTTCCCGTTTCTATTTTAATAGCAGATAATAGCCCACAGATTAAAAGTTAACATTTTTATTCAGATATAATTAACACACTACACAATTCACCCATTTAAAGTATACAGTTCAAGACTATACTTTCAGGGATCACTTGTATAGTTGCTTATTTATTACTAGAGTCATTTCCCTGAATGTGTAGGAGAGAGAGAGAGTGAAAGAGAGAGAGAAAAGAGAGGGATGAAAGAAAGAAAAGACAGAAAAGAGAGGAAGAGAGAGAGAAAGAGAGAGTGGGAGGAAGAATGGATAAAGGGAGGGAGGGAAACAAAGAAAGAGGAAATCAGATTTGTTGTTTTGTACTGTATTTGTGATGAGCTTTACAACCAATAGTTGTAGTGTATATAGTAGTGTATATAGTAGTATTCCACCACTATTGGAAGGCAAGGGTGTAACCTTTTCTCATTTGTGTCTCTAGAACCTCAAATAGTACTGACATAAGGTCTTCTCAGTGATAGATAGATGTTGTCAGTAGAGCATAATATGTATAACAAGCCCCTCTGACTTCTTTCCAAAATTCAACATGGTAGCATTTAGTATGTACCACACTGTACAAGTGTCACCTTGCTTGGTAGAATTCTCTAGATTAGGAGACTCTTGAAGGCTGAGACTATGTTTTATTTACTTCCTTGTTCTCAATCTCTTGAGCATCATCAGAAACTAAGAAATATTTTTTGGACAAAAGAATAAATGAGGGAAACTGAACCAGAAGGGGAGTGCATTCTAGTCTCTACCACTAATTTGTTCAGAAATATTGAAAAACTGACCTAGCAGCTCTGTGTCTCAGTTTCCTCATATATACGTAAAAGGAAGGAGTTGAATTTAGTAGTGGTCAAAGATCCCTAACAACTCTAAAATCTTATGATTGACGACAATGGTAATAGCTTAAAATAGAAAGATGTTTGAGTGAAAAATGAATTCAGGAGTCAGACGATATCAGCTCTTAGGTTTGGCTTTCTCCTGCTTCCAAACCTCTCATCACATGTAACACTCATAACATAAGCTTGCTGGCGATTTTGGAGGTGTCCCTATATTATAAATATATATCTAAGACATATCGAAAAATTACTAGAGACTCTAGACCTTGGAGAAAGGATGTGAAATGTTCAACGAGTGAGGCAATCTTGTGAGTTTGAACCAAAGATTGATTTACGCTCCCGTTACCTGCTCAGAAACAACATCCATTGGTTTGATGAGTTCTCTGTGTAAACAGTAACCTTGAGTACATTTGTGGAGCTCTGCATACCCACCACTATTCTAAGTGCTTCATGTACTGTAACTCATTCAATCCTCCCAGCAGCCCTATTTGACAGATAAGGAGATTGAGGCAAAAATATCCATGGTTATATAGCTAATAAATGATAGAGGTAGGATTCAAATAATTGCTGATACTGAAAGAAGAATTTTCAGTTTCTCATCCCACATGGGGTTGGTGGGGCATCAGATATGAATAATTCAGACTTTGGGACTACAAGGATTTAATGCTTTCATTCTCAAACAGCTTTGCCTATAGAGTCTGGACTCCCAAGTGGATTCCCAGGCCCTTCACATTTGTTTGCAAAGCCAGTTGCCATTGCTTGGAGACTGGGATTACAGTAACTGCTGATCTGAACTCCATCCAGGTCTGGTGGGTCTCTGGAGCAGACCTTGTCTGAGGGAATGCAGCTGTGCTGTCAGTCAGCATATGGAGGCAGGTGGGCCTTGTTAGGAGTTGGAGACCCAAACAAAGGACTCAAAGGCAAAGGTTGCTCTCTCTCCAGAAGATGGAACATTACCAAGTGGCTCTTTGGAGAGATTTTGGTTTCAATTTCCCTGGGACTCTGTAAACCTTGTGATTTTGGACAGAAAACACGAGTAACTCTGGTTTATGCTCTTATTCATATTTTCTTTATTGATTATGTTCCTATATTCATATTTAATAACAAAATAAAACTGTAACACATGCAGAACCTTCTGTTGATACAGGAAGAGTTATCTTCCAAAGCACTGGCAAGTTTTCTTACTCATCTTACTGACACCAAAGTGTTTTGGCCATTAAGTCTGAGCCTTTCAGCAAGTATTATTTATAAGACAGTTATTATTTTGGTATATAATCCCAAAATATTTGTGGCAATTTCTGAGTGGGATATGCCTGGTCCTTGACTTGGAAAACTAAAAAAGGCTCATGTATTTCTCCTTAATGAATTCAATCAGTCCTGGAAACCTTGAGTATTAACCAACTAAAGAACTCCCAGGATTGTGATAATTCAAGTTGTTTTCTGATGAGACAGTAGGTTTTCCTAGGCACTAAACACTTTGCTCCCATTCTTTTGGACAACTGTAATTTTTACAGAGTTCTTACACTGAGCTGAAATTACATCACTGTAGATTTTATGCCCGTGGATACTTTCTTCTTTATGTGCTTCTCTTCCTCTGCCATGAGCATAGATTTTGGTGTTTCTCAAAAACCAATATACTTTTCTTATTTCACACACTGTCCCTGGACAGACTGTGGTTTCAGGGTTCACTCATACAGTAAAAAGTATATCTCAAGCCCAGATTTTCATGCTGAACTCCAGGTCAAGATATTGAACCACCAACTAGGCATACCCATCTGTCTGCCTCACAGATTATTCAAAATTAGCTTCACCTTTCCTCAGACCACTGAACTTGGGGAATGATGCCGCTGTCTATTCAGTCTCCTCAATCAGAAGCCAGGAAGTATTTTTGGATTTCTCCTATCAGTCATGCAGCCCTTTTGATATCGTCCTGTTAAAATCTTTGCTACCAACTTTAGTACCAAAGGTCTTCATTGTTTCTTGACTGGCAGTTATTAAAGGTTCTGTGTTGCTTCCCTGGTTCTTGCCTCATCTTTGATCTTTCTCCTTAAATTCTCTAGATTGAACCACCTAAAATTTAAATCTCTTGACACCATCTCAAATTCTTGAATGATTTTATCTTGAAGAAAGGATAACCATAATGTATTTGATGGCATTTATGATCCTGTGGACAAACCCATTGGGATGACAGTAATATATAAATTAACTCCTATAACTAAATAAAAGTTTTTAGACTAGGCAAAGGACTTGAACAGATATTTCATTCATTTTTTTTTTTCAGGCAGAGTCTCACTCTGTCACCCTGGGTATCATCACAGCTCACAGCAACCTCAAACTCTTGGACCCAAGTGATCCTCTTGCCTCCACCTCCTAAGTAGAGCAGCTGGGAAAATAGGTGCCTGCCACAATGCCCAGATAATTTGTTTTTAACTGTTTTTAGTAGAGAAAGGGTCTCACTCTTGCTTAGGCTGGTCTTGAACTGCTGAAATCAAGCAATCCACTTGCCTCAGCCTCCCAGAGTGCTAGGATTATAGGTATGAGCCACCTTGCCTGGCCCTGAATAGACATTTCTTCAAAGAAGATAGACAAATGGCTAATAAGCACTTGACAAGGTGTCTAACATCACTAATCATAAGGGAAATGTTAATCAAACTACAGTGAGGTACCACTTCATACCCATTAGGATGACAGACATAAAAAATAAAAATAAAAAAAGAAGAGCCTGGGCACTGGTGGCTGATGGCTATGATCCCAGCACTTTGGGAGGTCCGGGTGGGAGGATGGCTTGAGTCCAGGAGTTTGAGGTTACAGTGAGCCATGATTAGCTACTGTACTCTAGTCTGGGTAACAGAGTGAGATCCTATCTCAGAAAAAAAAAAAAAAGGAAGAAGGGGAGTGGAGGGGAAAGGAAAGGAGGGAAGGAGACTCGAGAGGAGAGAAATAAAGGTGAGGGAAGGGAAGTGCAAAGAAGAATTAAAGAGTTGGTAAGCATGGAATACTATGCAGCCATAAAGAAAGACAGAGACTTTACCTCCTTCATGTTTACATGGATGGAGCTGGAAAATATTCTTCTCAGCAAAGTTTCTCAAGAATGGAAGAAAAAGTATCCAATGTATTCAACCCTATTGTGAAACTAATTGTTAACTATCATAGGAAAGCTATAATCCAATTGTAGTCCAAGAATACAGGGAAAAGAGAGGGGGGCAGGGAAGGGGAAGGATGGGTGAAGGGAGGGTGATTGCTAGGATCACAGCTGTGATTTATCCTATAAGTGTACATGTGAATCTTTCTAAAAGTTGAATATAAATGTCTTAACACAACAATTATGAGAATGACATGATGGCTATGTTGGCCAATTGGATAAAAGTATTTCAAATTGTATATGGAAACAACACACTGTATCCCATGATAGTATTAATGTGCACAAATAAGATTTAATAAAAAAATAAAGAGTTGGTAAGGATTTGTGGTGAAATTGGAACCCTTGTGTTGGTAGGAATGTAAAGTAGTGTGGCTACTATGGAAAACAGTATGGTTGTTCTTCCAAAAATTAAAAACAGAATTACCACATGATTCACCAATTCTACTTATGGGTATATACCCAAAGAACCAAAAATAGGGATTCAAAAACACCAAAAGGTAAGCAACCCAAGTGTCCAGTGCTAGATAAATGAGATGAGTGGATAAACAAGATGTGGTTGTATTAGATCATTAAATATGAAATGTCTGATTCCCTTAAGGACTAAGTTTGACTGTTGATATCTCTTATTGATTGTCTTATTCTGACAATTTTAATTTTTTTTATTAAATCATAACTTTGTACATTGATTCATTTATAGGGTCCAGGGTATTGCTTCAATATACAATGTGAAATGCTTACATTGAACTAAAGTAACACATCCATCACAGTTTTACTCACTGTGGCTCAATGAGTAGGGCGCTGGCCCCATATACCGAGGGTGGTGGGTTCAAACCTGGCCCCAGTCAATTCTCAACAAGCTGTGGAAAACACCTTTGGTGATGTCCTTGCCACTCGCTCTCCAAGCTTCTTCACTGCTGGCATCCCCAAGCTACTGCTAAAATGTCAAAACTGTGTTGATGGTTTAGGTACATACTTTGACTACTTGTACAGGTTCTTGTTTGAGACATAATTAACTAAACTTTTGAGTCAAAATCAGACATATTCAGCCTTAAAAAGAAAGGAAATTCTGATGCATGTTACAATGTGGATGAACCTTGATGATGTTACGCTAAGTGAAATTAGCAAAACACAAAAGGACACAATCTCTGTATGATTCCAGTTATATAAGGTAGCCAGAGTCGGCAAATTCATAGAGACAGGAGGTGGAGTATCTGTGAATTTGGGGGGAGTTAATATGTAATGGATACCAAGTCGTACCTTGGGGAGGTGAAAAAAATTCAGTATTGGATGATGGTGGTGGTCTCACAACAACAGGAATGTATTTACAGGCACTAATGCCTTAAAAAGCATTGAAATGTTCAATTTTATGTTATGTATATTTTATCACAATTAAGAACAATAAAGATCCTATGGAACCTAATTTTTAGCTATTTGTTGTTGCCAACATGTGGTGCAGCAGCTCTGAACCCCTCATAGCTTCTCGAACACAGCAGGTTGTCTCCTGAATTAGTGCCTTCCTGTGTGCAGGCTGGTGGGTTTTTAGTCCTCATGTACTCAATGTAACAAGTGCAAACATTGTAACCTTACAGCTTGTACCCCCACATTAATCTGAAATAAGAAAATGTTTTCTTTTACTTCTTCTTTCTAGTTGCTGCTCAAATCTCTGGTGACTAGTCCAGTTTGCCTGAACTGAGGTCTCTACTGCCCTGAGGGCGTGGTGGCTCTAATGTCCTGAGGGCATGATGCCTCTAATGCCCTGGGGGCGTGGTGGCTCTAGTGCCCCAGGGCATGGTGCCTTGTGTGCCCTGAGGGTGCGATGCCTCTAATGCCCTGACAGCAGGGTGCCTCTAGTGCTCTGAGGGCACGTTGGCTCTTGTGCCCTGAGGGCTCAGTGGCCAAGTTAGGGACCTCTCAAGTAGGACTGACCATTGGATTTGCAGTGGTTTTCACTCTTGAATGTGCATCAAAACCAGCTCTATGAATCCACACTCATTTATAAGGATATAAATACAGGTCTTGATTAGTGGCGAGTCAGCAACATTAAACCAATAATTGCTACCATTGGGGGCGGTTTGGAGGCAGATGCCTCTGGGTTTAAACTGATAGCGTCAGTAATTGCAGCATTTGTTTTGTTTTGTTTCCAACTGTTTCTGGTTGTCCCTGATTTAGACCATGCAGCTAGGACAGAGAGCCCTTTTCCCTGTGAGATCAATTTGTTTCCTGCCTGTGAGCTTCGTAGAGCTATAAATAGGAAGCAAATTTAAAAGATGAGAAAGAAAAGAGGTTCATAATTTAATGTACACAATTTATGATAATTTCTTTATCGCAGCTCAGGGAATGGGTTCAGATTCCTAATCATGACACCATTCCTGAAGTATGTTGTTTAAGTTTTAGACAAAAATGATAGGAACCAGCATGACAGTGGCCACCTAATGATAGTAAGAATAATGTTACCGCTGTTATTATCGTCAGAAAGGTCTGTATTCCTAATATGACTCTGCTATTCATTAGCCCTGTGACTATAGCTTTAATAGTCTCTTCCATCATCTGTGAAACTGAAATTAAAATTACTTAGACTTCAGATTTCAAAGGATAGTGAGGAGACAGTAACATTTATTGAGGATGTGCTATGTGTCAGGGAGTTTGGCATCTTATGTGGATTATTTCACATAATCCGTCAACAGATTATGGTAGTATTATCTTTGTTTTGCAAACAGGGAAACTGAAGCTGAGAGAGGTTAGATATGCACCTGAGGTCCCATAGCTTGTAAGTGGCTTGTAAGTGGCAAAGCTAGGACTCAATTCCATACTGGGCTATGTACTCTACAATAGTGAATATAAATAAACGGGCATGGATTTTTTTAGCCGCAAGGTCTACACTTACCTATAGAAATATAAGGACTTGAAAAGAGCCCTGCTTCTCTCATTCAGAGTGGGAAGGGGATTCTATACATTCCTGTGGTTTTTCTTAAAAGTCTACATGATTTCATTGATATCTTAAGCCCAAAGAAAGGAAATTTACAGAATTTTTCAGTAGTAGAGCGTAACAAAGCTCATGTAATATTAAAATCTTTACCCATTTATTTGCATAAATGTGTTTAATATAATACAGTTAAAAAATTTGATGTGAAGCAAATATTCATTCATAATAATTAAGTGCTACCTAACATTCAAATAATGGAAACAATTCTTTATGCCATTTGGCAGTTGAGACCTAAAGTCTTTCCTTTCACATGCTTTCTTTTATAAAATGCTAACTGGGGAAAAATTCATCTTAGCTACTGTTGTCCAGAGATGTTTCTTTTGCCTTTTATTCAGACCAAAGTCCAAACCGAAGATTTTTAGGAAGAACGTCCATCTCTCCTGTAATAGAATTAGTCTGGTTACCCTGGAAGACATACTCTAATTCTTTCCATTTCTTGTATTTCCTAAATATTTTCTGCCCGCAGTTAGTGTTCTCTAACCAAAGTAATGCTCCATACTTCTGGACTGGTACTAATGGAATTCTAAATACTTTCCCCTTGAATATATAATCCAAAATATATTGCTCTGGTCCTAGGCTACAGATATTTTGTTTTACACATCATATATGGTGGTTTTGAGAGTGGGACGATCTGAAAAAACCAAAACATTCTCTGAGAGGAAAAGGCCAGGTAATTACAGCGGGCAGCTCCCACCCTAAGTCCCTAATTTGGGGACAGTTTAAACATCAGGATGCTCCTGTTATTTCTTTTAGTTTTAGTCATTATGAACACAAATCATTCCATTAGTCATTTAATTCCATTAATTTAAAGAAGCATTATTGAGCCTTCGGTCACGATTGAAATTTCCTCTGAAGAGAGAAGTGATTTGTATGAACCAAATAATGCCTTTCTGTCGATCTACTTCCTAAATGTGGAGTATGAGCTCAAAGGATAGGGTTGAAATAAAGAGCAGCAACAAAAGAGAAAGAAATTAGTTCTTGAATTGTGTGTCTACACTCCCCCCCCCCACCCCGCCCCAGATTCACAGCAAAGGAATCTTGATTTAATGATCAGTGCGCAAACCCCAAGAAAAGAAGAAAGGAAATGTCTCCATGTGATCGGTTCATATGGTTAGGATACAATTCAGTTTTTTCTTGAACAAAGATAGAAGTACTACATATATCCTGGTAAAAGTTAAAAACCAAGAATTATATGTCAGGAAAAATAATTTTAGAAAATGGAATTCAAATGGCGAATTTAGGAAATTTTGTCTTGGAATTCTTGCCAATCTAAAATCTTAAATGAAAGTTATGCCTATGTCAGAAATCTTATTTTAGAGCACCAGAGGGTCAAACGTAATTGTTTGGGTTCCTTTTCCTTATTGGATGGAAGCCGGTAGTTCCTGGTAAGTGTAATTACCTTGAGTCCTACTATTAGTCACACACTTTTCTTATTTTCAGTTCTGCCGGGAAACAATTGTAGCAAACAGGTCAAGTTGGCACAGAGAGATCGGGAATGGGACAGCTCTTTTCAAGCAAAGACCTATGTGAGCCCTAGAGGGGGAGTTCTGGACAGATTGACCGGACAAATGCAGAAGTATTTGAAGCTAAAAATAAAACGATTTATTTTCAGTGGGGAAAGAGAGATCAGAATCCTTACCATACTCTTGCAAGAGCCTTTAAGTAAATATTAATTCTTCATGTACTGAAAAGAAACTGTTTCAGTCTAAACTTTGTTTTAAATATTTTCTGAAATGTTAGAAGCTGTGACTGAGGGAAAGTTGTTGGAGAGGAGGCATCAAAAGTAATTGATAATGTAATATTTCTTACATGATACCAGTGTTGTCTTCTGCTCTAAATTTTATATATACACGATGAACTCTTTTGATGATGCATTTCTTCATAATTTTTTAAAAAACATTAGAAGATGTCTAACTGTATGCTGTTATGATTCTAAGCACCTCAAACTTATCTTCAAACTATTATTTGAAAATTATTTTATTTATGTACATCTGGAACAGCATTGCATTCTAATTGTAAAATGTAACACAAAAAGCAACTTTTGGAATCAAATTTCATGTTATGAAATATGAGAGAAGTGCCAGAGGAGATTCAGGAAAAGTAAATCTGAGTAGAAACCTTCCTACCACTACTAAAATATCTATGATTCCCATAAAGGGCCCTATAATAATTGTTCTATAAAAGAATTTGAGAGGAGATACACTAAAAGGTTTAGGAAAGAAATGTATCTCTATATAGAATTCTCCTCCCAGCATAGTGGAGAGATAATCTTTGCTCTCTCTCCAGCATGATTTTATGCCATCTGGTATCAGTACCACAAGTATTGCTTAGCAAGTATTTTTTAATGGGAAGAGGGAGTCAGGGGAGAAATCCCTAAAATTTCAAAGGCACAATCTGAAGTACCAGTTTTAATTTGACTTTATATATACATTTGAAAATTAATGTGCTCTCTGGTAATGCTATAGCTTTTGGAATTCATTCAGCAGGGGTTTAAAATGGAAATGCTGACAGGTTGTGAACTTTCATGCTATGAATGACGCCATTGTAACATTTTACTATAGAGGCATAATGCCCATTGTAACAAACCTCCCCTTGGCCATATTTTAAGTTTAAAAAATTTTTAAACACTCACATACATACCTACATACAGCACATACACACACACTGGTTTGAAGGACTTACCAAAATAAAATATCAGAGTAGTGAGTGGGTCGATTTATCATACATGTGTTTCTCTTTCATTATCTTGCTTGGTGTTTAGACTCAGATTAATCTCGGCCCTTGGTTGTGTCCTTAAAACTGACTAAGGTCCCCTGCTAGAAGAAAGCAAATTGATTTCAAATCAGTTAGGACCTCTATGGAGTTCACTTCACAAGTGAGCAATATGGAATATATGCTAAATGCCAGAACTGTGAGACAGGAAGAACAAGAAATTGGTAACTGGGGTGGAAGAGATATGTCAGTGATAGACCATGAGTTCAACCTGGTTCCTGGTAATCCCAGCTTATGTTTGAACAGGCTAGGGAGGCTACAGCTGGTGTGAAATGGTTGAACTGCAGAACCTTGAGAGTCTACTCAAGAGGAATATGATTTGTGGGATTGGAATAGGGAACTCTTAGTATTTTGCAAAATATGTCAAGTGTCTGTTTTTGTCTGAGGGAACTATTGGTTTTCATTTCCAGTCCCAGTCAATATGTTGCTCTTCCTACAAAAACTCAGTCTGGCAGCATGTGGCTCCCAGCACATGGAGGCCCTGGGATCCACGTGTAAGAACACATCATGTGACGTTCTCTAGATCCAGGACCAGGCAAACCAAGAAAGGAAGACCATTCTATCAATTGTTTTAGATATACATCTGGGTAAATTTATAAGAGGCAAAGAATAGAGGCCCACAATAAAGGAAGAAATCCTAAGATAAACGAACTTGAAAGGGAAACAGTGGCAGCAAAGATCCACAAAGTTTAAGTAATAAAAGGAAATCCATATGGGATTAGAACTGAAAAAATTTCCTTAGCAACTAAGCTGAGGGTTCTCCCTAGTGAGAAGGGAGGGCTAAGAGATTGTATCACTTATAATCAGTTGTATATAAACATGTCTCAGAGTTAACTTCAGGGCAAAATATATGTAGTTCTCTAAGTGAATCTTAAGTCTTTTTTTTTTTTGGTGTATCTTTTTGTCACCTTCTTTAAGTCCCTAGTTAAAGAAATGGCACAGGGGCCAGATGGCTCATGCCTGTAATTCTTGTGCTCTGGTATGCTGAGGTGGGAGGATTCCTTGAGGCCAGAAGCTTGAAACCCATTTGACCAAGAGTAAGACCCTGTTTATGAAAGAATACAAAAATTAGCTGGGTGTGGCGGCTCATACTTGTAGTCCCAGCTACTGTGAAGGCCAGGAAAATTGCTTGAGCCCAGGAATTTGAGTTTACAGTGAGCTACGATGAAGCCTCTGCTGTCTCAAAAAAGAAAATCTGAAAACAACCACAACAAAAGAGTAGGCCTAGAGCCCCACATTGTTGTTGGAACTAGAGTCATCAGCCCTTGTTACCGTAGCAGTCTGTGTCTCTTACTAAGTTGCGTCATGTTCCAAATACGCAAAATATGACATTAACTTCCAGGACTCATGTTTTAAACTGAGTAAAATTTAAGCATATTGTTCTCTAATATTTTATCAGTTTCCAAGGCATCATGGCCATTTGCACTAAAATAAAAGAATCCTTCAACTTGTGCTAGGGTAAGGGAGAAGAAAATTAGGCTAAGTCCAGATTCCTGAAAGCCCCTCTCATCTTTTCAGCCTCATCTGTATATTGTAGTTATTCCAACTACACGTCCCCAGTGACGGTGCCAGGACCTTTCCCACCCCCAGGCTGTGGCCCACACTGCCACCTGTGTCCAGATTGGCTTGACCTTTCTTGTCTATTTGGCAAATACTACTCATTCTTAAAGGCCTTGGTGTGTTCCCATTCACCTGCAATAGAGTTGTGCCCTATTCCTTTGTGTCCCAGCTGCCCTGTGTCACCAGCTGGTTATTCGTCCTTTTTCTATCATCTTCACCAATTGGTTTTTCTTACCACATTCTGTCCCTATCAGGTTATAAGTTCCTTAAGGGTAATAATTATAGCATACCGTATATTTTTATATACTTGGTCTTAGACTATTACCTGTTGTATAGTAGGCATGCAATTTCTTATTTGTTAGTCATTCACTCAACTGATAAAAAGTTAAGCATGAAATTTCAAGTAAGCCACAATTATTCTTCTCAGGTATATATGAATAAGAGTACTACTTATTAAGAGACTTAACATGCAGTCAAGTAAGTACTGAGGTGGTAACTAAGTTAGGAGTGGCTTTAATGTGTTAATATACTATCGTTACTTTATCTGCATTGCAATTACTTGCAGTATTTATTAAAAACAAACATTCCTGAGCCCTACCTCAGACTTAATCAGAATGGGAGAAAATATTTGCTTGCTATACAGAGGGCTGATACCCAGAGTCTATAAAAAGCTCAAGCAAATCCATAAGAAAAACAATCAAATAACACCACAAAAAAGTAGATAAAAGACTTGAACAGAAGCTTTTCAAAAGATAGACTAGTAGTCAATACACATATGAAAAACTGCTCTATGTCTTTAATCATCAGGGAAATGCAAATCAAAGCTGCTGTAATGAGGTATCACCAAATGACAGTGAGAATGGCTTTCATCAGAAAATCTCAAAACAACAGATGCTGGCCTGGACGCAGAGAGAAATGAACACTTATTCACTGTTGGTGGGATTGCAAACTGATACAACCTCAATGGAGAGTGGTGTGGAGATACCCCAAAGAACCAAAAGTAGCTTACCGTTTCATCCAGTGATCCCAGCATTGGGTATTTAACCACAAGAAAACAAAGTTGTTTTATCAAAGAAATATATGCACTTGAATGTGGTTTTTTTTTTTTTTTTTTGCAACATGATTCACAATTGCAAAGTTGTGGACACAACCCAAATGCCCATCAATACATGAATGGATTACTAAAATGTGGTATACGTACAGCATGGATTACTACTCAGCCATAAAATATGGTGAACTAATAATACCCTTTACAACAACCTGGATGAAACTGGAGACCATTCTTCTAAGTGAAGCTTCTTAAGAACAGAAAAAGAAACATGTGTGCTCATTATTAAACCGGAACTAGTCCATCAACTCCCATATGCTCATTTGCTACTAAACTAAGTGAAAAGCGAGTCAGTGAGAGGAAGAGGGGCAGCGTTCATTCACACCTACTGGGTACAACGGACACTAGCGCTGACTCAAAATGTACTGAAATTAAAAAAAAATACGTACATCTAGGCATCAGACTTAGGAAATCTGTAATTATAAAATGCAACTCACGTGACTTACACACTAAACTTTGAGAATCATGGGATTCCAAAGAGCATGACGTTTAGAATGTGATGGATCTGAGCCTGGGTTCCACTCTACAATTTATTTGCTGTTTGACCTTGGAAAATAAATTAACCTCTTAGAGCTTGACTTTTCTTACTTATAAAATGAATATAATACTGTCTCCTCCTTGGGAGGTTGAGAGGATTATGTAAAATAAGATAAGGTACTTAGAATGATGCTCGTGACTCAGAGCAGAGAATTGATGTTGTCTCTGGCAACGTCAATCTCTCCTTGTCTCCCCAGCTTCATTTTCTTGTTCAAATTCTCTTCAGTAATCAGACTAACTGAAAACAAACCCCACACGCATCTTTTTATTTCCCTTGTGCAGAATTCAAATAATCTTGACATCATCATCATCATTTTGAAAATAATTGCTTGAACTCTACGTATGTTAAAATATTCATACTGTGTTTTTATCTCCTTATGGGGACTAATCATATTTTGATATGGTTCATATGGAAATTTTACTTTGGCAGAAATGGATATGCCCTTTTTCATTTGTGCCAAGACTTGCCATCATTGGAGGCATGACTACAGGCATTGATTGCCTTACTGTTAATTTCAGAGACTGGCCTGGTGCAAATTAACTTTTCTTCCTCTTCCATGAAAAACAGATCTTTTTATGATCTTTCATAATATTGCCATGATTGTTGCAAGACTCTTATTCCAAAATATGGAAAAGTTTCTTCCACTTCTACACTTCAGAAAATGTTCTTGCCATTAGTCTGTTTTCCTTTGCTGAAAAAGTGTGTGGTCTTTATTCACTTTGAAATTGTTGGAAGAGAGAAAATAGAAATGTTTCATATTGAATTTTCTAATGCGATTAGTAAGGCGAGAGAAATTTTAACTCAATGCGGATAGAGGATCATGAGTTTGAGTTCTTCTGTGTCACCACTGGCGGATAACTGCTCACCATCAGTTCTTATGGGACTTTTGCTAATGCCATTGTAGCAATGATTTCTATAAATTAGGTTCTCTGTTAAAGTGAGCAGCATTTTTTTCTGAGCATTCATGCAAAGCGTGCTAAAACACTTGATGTAAACTTTTGGATTGTAGTGTTAATCACAGATGTGGAAAACAAAACTTTGTTTAAAAGAACCAAATATGTAATAAAACATGAAAGAAATGAGACATTATATTTGGCTCTTTAATAATTCCCAAATGGCAACTATTACTGAAATACTTTCTAACGGAAAAGCCTATATTTTATCTTTCCTTACATTTGAAATTCAAAACTTTGATTTTTTCCTACTATATTCTTATCTCAGCCTACTCACTCTTCAGTTACCTTCTAAATAATAAGATTCCATACCCAGGCAGACATCTGCCTGTTGCTGTGTAACTATTTCACCCAATTGTGAGTTGTCTGTACCATAGTCCACGTCCAGTCAGCCTATTCTTTTATTAGTATGGTAATAGCTCCTTCCCTTATATCAGATGACATTGAAAAATTAGTATCTAGTAATACTAATTATTTAGTATTTAGTAAGTAGAAAATTAGTTTTGGAGTACTGGATATGAAAAACTCCATCTCTGGATGAAGGCATATAAATCTGTCATTTCACCAGGCATCCCAAAAGTCACCCGTAAAGTCACCATACATAGAGAGAATGGGAAATTATAGCTAAATGTACCTTCATTTACAAAATATTCATTACAACGTTTTACGAAGAGGTGGCCAACATGTAGAGACTATTTTGTAAATATTTTGCATAATTTCAAATATAAATTTTACCTTTCCTAGAAGATTATCCCAGTAGAGGGCTCCCATTTGCTTTAACACATAATGGAGAAAAACAATCAGAGGAAGATTTGTGAACACAAAATTTTAAAATATAGAGTCATTTCCCCCAGCAAGACTATACAAATGTCTGTATGTTCACCTATTTGCTTGTCCTAGAGTCCAGCTCAATTTATGTATCTGCCTTTCTCTAGCTGGGCACGCGTATTTTAATCCAGTCATTAATGTCTTTTTGCTTTTTTGCTAGAACATTCTCCATGTTAGTTATTCTAAACCATCCCTATACGCCTAAGGGGCCTAATCCAACTATTTCCTTTAATCTTACAACTTAGTTCCTTTTCTGATTTATGTAAATGTCTTATTGTAAAAAAATAAAATTGATAGTGGATAAAACTTAAATCACCATCATTGGTCTCACTTCCCAGATATTACTTCTCTGCTTCTATATTTGGTATATTTCTCTTCATTCTTTATTCTAGGATACCTGACATACACTATTTACACCCATATAGCATAGTGTGTGTAGTTTCTTATCTTGTTTTTACCACAAAATGTGTCAAGAATTTTTCCATGATAGGAAATATTTTTCAAAATGTTTTTAATAGTCTAATATGACACTATGTGAATGTACTACTATTTGTTGATACAGAAGTACAGTAATACTGTGATGACCATCCTTGTACATATGTCTTTATAGGCAATTATTTCTTTAAATCACATTTCCAGAACCAAAATCACTGATCAAAAACTGTAACATATTTGAGGCTCTTACTCCATGTTTGCAAATTTCCCTTTAGCTGTGCCTATTTATAAGAGTGCCTCCTTTACTTTGCCCTCACCAACATTGGATGTTATAACTTTTAAAAACTTTATCATTTACTTTGGGAGTTTACTGTGTTAATGTACATTTCTTGAATTGAATTGGTTACATATTTTTGTATATTTTGGACTAGTTTTATTTCTTCCTATGTAAATTGCATTTTTAACCCATTGTTTACATTTCTATATTCAACACTTTTCTTATTGATTTATAAGAAACCTTCACATATTAAAGATCTTGACAGTCTACAAAATAAGAATAATAGTAATCATAATCTGAACTCTTTATAATGGTCAAGGTCATGAAGTGACTGATTGTTCTGAGTGGAATTCCCAGGGTATGGAACTTTAGCGTCAAAAGCAGGAAAGTTGGGCAGATAGTAATGAGTGGGTCATCTTAGCTAAAGAACTGTTCTGGATAAAAGGAGACCAAGTGCAATTGAATATAAGATATGGTCCTGCAGCAGGAAAAAAAAAATTACTGTGACATACAGAGATAATTGGTGAAACTCAAATAGTCTATAGATTAAAAATAGGAGTCTATCAGTATTAATTTCCTGATTTTAATTTGTGACTGGCTATGTAAGAGAATATTCTTATTTTTAGAAATGACACACAGAACGGTGGGGTAAATTGGCATGAGGTCCCTAATTTACCCTCAAATAATTGGAAGAGGGAGAAAGACGGAGAATGAGATAGTCAATGTGGTAAAATGTTATATTTGCTGAGCAAATATGGGGGGGAAGGGCATATGGCAATTCTTTGCAATATGTTTTGTGATTATTTCAATATTATCTGCCATGCACTACAAATATTTCCCCAGTTTGCCATTTGTCTCTTCATCTGTTTATATTGTGTATGAATTTTGTTTTATCACTTGAAAATTTTAAATCATACTTGAAGGTCTTTCTTTCTGAGAGGCTGCCCGTCTTGGAGAGCCAGCATAAGTCTGCTGACTTCATCCCCAGTTCTTAACAGTGTCTGGAATCTACTGCTGTCCCATAAATGTTTGATAAACAACATTATAAATAATCTTTTTGGATTTGTTCTTTACTTTTATTCATCAAAGAGTCTTCCTCACCTCTAAAGAAGATAAATTTTTATATATATTTACTTCTAAATCTTCACAGAATGTAATATTTTTATAGCCCATTAATGTGTCTGGACTTGACTTTGGTATACAGCATGAGATAGCAATAACCTTTTCTCTCCCTTAGGACTAATTGTTTCAACATTGTTTGTAAAGGATATCTTCCTTTCTACAGAGTTTTAATATGCCACCTTCATCATATACTGCATTTTATGTCCTCATAAGGATATATGGCAGAACATTGTATTCTATTTCAGTAGCTCCTTGTCTTAAAATTCTTTTGAGAAGAAAAAGAGAAAGAGAGATTATAAGTACGCACTTCATCTAGAGACAGTATGAATTAGTTTAAATCTTGATGACCAGTTTGGCAGTCTTAGGCAATTTAATTAACCTTTGTCTGCCTTTATTTACTTCTCTTTATAATGACGATAATCAATAATACCTACCTAGAGGATTTGTTAAGGGGATAAAATGAGTTTATATACATAAAATACTTAGAACAATACTGATGCTTAGAAAGCACAACAAAGTATTTGGCATATATCTGGTATATATTATTGCTTTTGTCATTAAACAAACTCTCGTTTAGAATCTAATAATATATTCAAGGGATGTGTTAATCTTAAAATAAAACTTTATTTATAACGTATCTTGGTCAAATATCCCTATAACAGCACTGTTCCAATAGATTTTCAAAAAACATTTTTATTGAGGTAAAATATACATATATAATTGACCATCATTATCATTTTTAAGTGTGCAGATTGCCAGTAAGAAATACATTTATATTCTTTTTTTTTCCCCTTCTCTCCTCCTCTTTTCCAACCTCTGGTAGCTGCCAATCTAGGCACTATTTTCATCAGATCCACTTTTTAACACTCCTGCATGTAAGTGAGAACATGCAATATTTATAGTTGTGTGCTTGGCTTATTTCACTTAATATAGTGGCCTCCAGTTCCATCCATGCTGCACAAGACATGATAAGACGTAATTGTTTATGGTTGTCTAATTTGCCACTTGATATATGCACATATACGTGTATATGTAACGTATGCATGTATATGTGTATATATATGCACCACAGTTTCTTTTTCCATCCATCCACTTAGACTGATTTCATATCTTGGCTATTGTGAATGGTGCCGCCGTAAACATAGGAGTGGAGGTATCTCTTTGATACATTGATTTCATTTCTTTTGGATATATACCTTCTAGGGGAATTGCTGGCTCATGGGGGAATTCTATTTTCAGTTTTTTGAGGGCCCTCCACACTGTCCCCCATAGTGGCTGTACTAAATTACGTTCCTACTGACAGAGGATGAGGGCTCCCCTTTCTCCACATCCTCACCAGCATCTATCATTACCAGCTGTTTTGATACAAGCCATTTTAACTGGGGTGAGACAATAGCACACTGTGGTTTTGATTTGTATTTCTCTGATAAACAGTCACGTTGAGCACTTTCTCATATATTTATTAGCCATTCATATATCTTCTTTTAAGAAATGTCTGTTCAGGCTCAGCACCTGTGGCTCAAGCAGCTAAGGCGCCAGCCACATACACCTAAGGTGGCAGGTTCAAATCCCCAGCCCGCCCGCCAAACAACAATGATGGCTGCAACCAAAAAATGGCCGGACGTTGTGGCGGGCGCCTGTGTTCCCGGCTACTTGGGAGGCTGAGGCAGGAGACTTGCTTGAGCCCAGGAGTTGGAGATTGCTGTGAGCTGTGATGCCATGGCACTTTACCCAGGGGGATAGCTTGAGGCTCTGTCTCAAAAAAAAAAAAAAAAGAAAAAGAAATGTCTGTTCAGATCTTTTGCCCATTTCTGGTTTCTTTTTTTCTTTTTGCTATTGTGTCAAGTTCTTTGTATATGTTAGATGCATAGTTTACAAATATTTTCTCCCATTTTGTGATTTGTCCATTCACTTTGAGAGATTGTTTCCTTTCTGTGAAGTATATTATTTTTTTTGAGTTCCTATACTATTAACTCATACTACCACATGCTTTTTGTTCCGTCTCCTTTAGTTCTGCACTGTTTCCTCCCACTTCTGTAAGTTTATATCCTGGGCTCTCTATTCTCTGTTTCAATAGTCCCTTCTTTGAAAATAGGCTTTAAATAACATTTTGTGCAGATGATGAGGAAATTTAAAACTTTTAAGTCTGGCCTCTCTCCTGAACTTTCTTTCCCCTATTTAATTGAATCGTGTCCATCAAATGTTCTACCATAATCTCAAACATAACTTGTATCACTCTGAGTATTTGTCATCCCCTTTGATGTTGGCCAATGTCATAATTTATCATTTAGGCTTTTAATTTCATCTACGTCCTTCCTTACCAAACTAACCAGTTGTCAGCTTTTCCTTATTCATTTTAATAATTATCCTCTTATTTAGCTACTATTCTACTGTTGTTGCCATAGTTCAAAAACCTAACATATCTCAACACTTACACCTAACTTTTGCTCTTTTCAATCCTGACCTTTGATGCTGACTGATCTTAAAATGGGAATATAGAACATCAATCAATATTTATGAGTTTAAAAGTTTTTAATTTGTTTCCATTGTCTTTAGGAGTGAATCTTAAATAGTAGAATACAAAGTTTATGAAGGGAAGAATTTTTATGTATTTTGTCCATGAATACGCATATAACTGAATGCCTAGAAGAGTCCTTGGCACACAGTAGGTAACATGATATGTGTTTATTGAACAACTGAGAGAGCCCTTCCCCTGGCATCCAGAGCCTTCCCCAGCCTGCCCCCATCCTCTGCTCCAGTGCACAAACCTCTAATTCAGTTTGAATTAGAGGTTCTTTTCTCTGGAAATAATCTAGACGTCCCCCTCTTGGTTTATTTGCAGTTAGTCTTCTAACAAGTGATCATATTATACCACATATTTCTCCTGTCCACCTGTTTAAATCCTCTGTGCTTTTAATGGATGAGCTAAGTCCCCAGGTTTGTGGATAGTCTGTCTTGATCATTTTGATCTATGCTAATCTACATCTTCCTATAGTCTATAGCATTTAGTCTGTATATCTTTTCCTGGACAAATATCTCCCTTCCCCAAATAAATATCCTCTGTCTGAGAGTTTGTGTGTTCTTTAACATCTGCGTGGTAAGGATTCCATTAACTCTAATGAGCAACTATTCTCTAGTTATGTGCAAATAACCAGAGATACATTTAAATCACTTGATTTCATGCTGTAGTCCATTATTCAGACTCAGTATTGTGAATAGAAAAAATATTTTTACTCCTTAAAGAACTTATAGAAAAATAGAGAGAGTTTTTTTACTTACAATCTGCCAAATTCTATTGTTCTTTTCCCAGTAAGCCAAATTGGTTACTCTCCTTTAGTTGACCAGTAAAAAGCAGAAACACTAAAGGCCATTTAAGAATGAGTATATTCCCTCAGCCCTGGATTTCTAGGAGAATTTCTGAAAGCTGTGGTTATCTGTTAACAAATCTTAGGGGAAGGGGCAAAAGCTGGGAGGAGGGCGCGATTAGGTGATGCAAGTTGGCATCACTAGTATGAGACGCGTGAACACTTTGTAAGCCTGGGATGATGCCCTAGGAAGAGCACAACATCACTTCAGTGGTATTTGTGTCCCAAACACATAACTTGAATGTGATTCTGAGGTGATCTGACACGAAGCTAAACCGAGGGACCTTCTAGAAAATGACTTCTCAGTCCTCATCACAGTCCGGAAAGACAAGGGCAGCAAGGACTGTTCAGATGGAAGGAGGCTAAGGAGACCTAGCCATTCAATTATCACGTTAATTAATCATGTTAATTAATTAGTGAAACACAATGTGGGATCCTGGGTAAGATCTTAGACCAAAGGACAATAATGAAAAAACTGACTAGATTTTCACAAGATTTATTGATTAGTTATTGGTATTTTATTGGTGTTAATTGCTTAGGGTTGATCATTATAATTTGGTTATATGCGATGTTAACATTAAGGGAAGTCAGGGAAAGGGTGTACAGAACTCCCTGCTGTTATTGGAATACTTCTATACATCTAAAATTATTTCAGAATAAAAAGTTGAAAAATTGAGGGAGGGGAAGATGAATTCCATATTCTTGTATTGAAAAAAAATAGCAAACTTGAGAGTCACCTCAGTCATTGTCATTCACCATTGCGGTCACTTTAACCTTTATAATGTGTGTTTGTGTGTGTGTGTGTGAAACGTGGTACCCTTTAAGTGTGTGCAAGGGTGACCATCTGCTCATGGCGCCCACAATTGACACCGAACATTTGGAGTGATATTCAGCCGTCATTCGCTCAACACGCACGCCGGTGTGATTTTATTAGGTGCTAAAAATGGAGCAAAGCAAGACAGCAGATCCCTGGGCTCTGCTGAGTTTCCAAGCTTATTAATACAAGAGATAAAACCCCAACTTTCGTTTTGAGGGTTTTGTTTTGTTTTTGCAAAAATCAGAAGGAGACTTCCGAGTGTGATAAGGGTATGGGGGTATGGAGGCTGCGTCAAAAAGAAATTATGTTACAAAAATTATAGAAGGTATTCAAGTTGATAGGGCTGCGGTGCTGCGTAAGCACGATCTTGCTGCCTAACTGCGGACCGTAATCCGCACTTGTGAACAAGAAAAGGGCAGGAGAGGCGGAGAGGTGTATCACAGGAGAAAAATCAGGAGAAAGTAGGAAGGGGGACAGATTAAAACGGAAAGGTAGGAAGGAGAACAGTTACGGTCGGTTAATAATAAGACTTAGGCCACATGCCTAACTGCAACTAAAGCAAGACGTGGGGTGGGGTGGGGAAGAAGGACTCCGCTGAGCAAGATTTCAAAAGGTGTGGGGAGAGGGCAGAGGAACCGACTGGGGATAGGAGACGCGAAGGAGGAAAACTTCACATGGGAGACTGCTTGGATGGGGAGTGGTACACAGACACCCTGAGGAAGGAGGCAGGCTAAGTCACCTCCAAGTGCAAAGGGAAAGTGTCCGGGCGGTGCCCGAGGCGGCGTGGGCTCCCGGGGTGCCGCCCAGCCCGACCCGCAGCGCTGGCGAGCCCGGGCCGGGCCCTGGGTGGGGGAAGGTTGCGGGGCATGGGGGGAGGTGTGCACTGTGTTTGGTGATGTCATTGCAAGTCAGTGAGCGGTGAAATTTAACACCGGCCGGATTTGCTTGGCTCCTCTTCTTCCAGGCTAAGCAGCCGGCAGCAGTCAACGCCGGACGCCTGCAGTTGCCACCGGCCCCCTCGCACCGACTTGTTTTCTGAAGTGGGTGTGTGTGCTTGCTAGACTAATGTTGGGGCGCGGGCTGTTTCCAAGGACTTCCTCCCCCTCTTCGTCTCCTTCCCTCCCCCGACCCCTTTCTCCTCCCAGGCCCAAAGCAGAGGACTCGCTGGAGTCACAGAGTCGCCTTTGAACCGCAAGTGAACCCGAGGGCTGCACTGGCCACCGGGCCGCTGCTCCGCGCCTCCGCGTGAGGCCCACCTCCTCCCCGCCTCCCAGGGGAGCGCAACCCGGGGGCTCGTCCCTTCGGAGCCAGGGCGCTAGAAAGCCTATCTGTCCTCCCGCTCGGGTGCTGTTTCCTACTCCCCCATTTCCCCTTCCTATTTTTTTATTCTTGTGGCAAGGTTGGAGCACGGTTTTCATGTGATTTCCTCCCTTTTTCATGGACAGTTACCTGCACCCTTAGCAGTTCCGAGTTGGCTTCTGTTTTCCGTTAGCGCTTTGCTGCACGGACAAATGCATACAAATGCATTTAGGAGCCCACAGGACAAGGCGTGGAAAAGTCTCCCCCACGACAAAAACGTAAGTAGCCCACCCGCCGGGTAGGGATTAGACCAACCCCTCTCTCCACCCCCTGGATCCGCTGAGCCGGTTGGAGATCTGTGGTCCGTCTCCCCTTGGCACGTTTTGGCGTTGGGAGCCGGCGAGCGGCGGTGGCATCTTCCCTCTGTCTTCTCAATTTGCGACATACTGTGCTTGAAAAGAAGTTTCGTGCCAGCGGGTCTCAGTTTATGCTAAAGTAATCCTGTGGCTCGGGAGGAAAGGCTTGCTGGCCCCGGTCCCTGTGTCCTCCACCGCAGCTCCCCCGGCTCCAGAGCCGGACTCGGCCGCCCACTGCCCTCGCGCCCTCCTCGCATCTCCTCCTGCAGGGCCCCAGCTGAGGTCCTGCTGCCCCCGCACCGCGGTGCCCCTCAGGGTGTCCAGCCTGGCTACTGCTACGACACCAGACATTCCCTGGGCTCTGTGCGCATAGCCTGGACCGCTGGGCACAGGCACGGGGCAGGGCTGCCTGCAGAACCTGGGGTGTTGGGGCACTACTGTACTCACGGACTCAGAGGCAATCGCCTCTTTTTAGAAGGCCAACAACGTGCTGCCCATTCGGAGCGGAGGCTGCGCCCTGATCACTGTCAGTGGGGAAGTGTGGCCTTGGCAGCGGGGTCCCTGGGGCTATGAGGGGTCAGGACCGGGGGCGGGGCTGCCCCTTTTGGGGAGTGTTTAGGCTGGCCCTAAAGGGCACCCCAACTTCTTTCTGGGAGCTGTATCTGCTCCCACTTCCTCACTGGGAAAAAGGCATAGAGGGGATGTGTTCTTGGCTGGTTGCCCTGGTCCCCTTGGAAGAGGTCAGTGGGTCACACAAGTTTGTTTCTGGCCCCAGGGGGAAGAGGGGCGCAGGCTTCTTGGGTGATTTTCTGCAGAGTCTGCCCCTCAGGGAAGTAGGTGGGAGGAGGGCGGGGGCTGCTGGCGGGGGCGGGGTGAGGAGAAAGCCCGCCTCGTGGCAGTGTTTGTGTGAACATGTGCTTCCCAGCCGCGTGCAGCGGGCCTGGAGGTGCTCCTGCACTTTCCTCTCCGACCCTGGGAGCCCCTCTGTCCAGCGACCAGGAGGCACTTCCCTGCGCGCCCCGCAACCGCAGAGACAGGAGGAGGAAAGCGCCCACCTCTGCTACCCGGTGCGATGCCAAGCCGGGGGCTGGGGAGACCCGGGTGCCTGAAGACGTCAAGGTCTGCCGGCTACCTGTGTGGACTGGTCTGGCTTGGAGAGCGAGGGGGGCGGGGCGCCACCGATCCTGGGGCGTTGGACACGTCGTCCGGCTGATCGGGTCTAGTGCAAAAAGGCTCTGGCCTCCGCGGGTCCTGAGACCAGGAGAGGTTGGGAGAGGCCCCCACCTCCTGTCCAGCAGCAGCCTCCGCGTGCTGCCCTCCCTGGTGAGGGCTTTCCCCCGCCACCGCGCGAGGCCCACGTCGCTGACTAACATTCTCCTTGGTGGTTGTGACCAGCCTCGCGGATGAAAGCAGATCTTCTGCTGCTGGCCTCTGTCTTGTCTGGTTTACACTTCCCTTCCAGACGCTCCCAGAAAAGGCCCTGCATAAATTCTTGGGCAGTTTGGGGTTTGTAAATTGGGTCCAGATGATTGGGGGGAGGGAGGCAGAGAAAGCAAATAGAACGGATTACACTAGGGGAACTTCTGAGGCAAAATTATACTATGTGGAATGAGGAAAGAAGCCGTGTGAAGACATGTTGGGATGGATGGCGCATCCTGGAGGAAGGTGCCCATCACCTCTTACCTCTTAGTGGATCTCTGGGTCAGGCCCTTGCAGACCCTGGATAGCTCATAATATCCAATTTGTTCCCTTACAGGAGCTAGTGGGGATGGACGGCAGAGAATTAAGGGTAATTCATATTTACATCAGATTACAGAACTCACAGCTCCAACCGCACACGTGCAAACTGTGGAGAAGGTAGTTAATGTTTAGGCGAGGAAAGTGTTTCTAGGAAAAAACCCCAATTTTCATAAAGATTTTGGAGTTTTTCAACTTGAAAAAAAAAATGCCACCAACCTCTAGATGCAGGGGAGGGCCCTGGGAGAAGCAGCTGATTAGCTGATGATAGCTCAGGCCACTGGATTAAACCTCAAGGGTTCCTTGTGAAATCCCTGAGGTTTTCATTTTCCACCATACTTTTGTGGAGGCGTTTTGTAAGAGCAGGAGCAGCTTTTTAAAATCACAGTTCTGATTAGTCACCCCTAAACATTTACAGTTTTAAAACTGGGCCCTTAGGGTGGTGCCTATGGCTCAAGGAGTAGGGCGCAGGCCCCATATACCAGTGGTGGTGGGTTCAAACCCGGTTCTGGCCAAAAAACATTAAAAAAAAGAAAAACTGGACCCTTAAAGAAATTTTCTTTCATGAGATTGCCTTTGTATAGGTTACCTAATGTGAATTTGTAGAATTAACCCAAAGTCAGTGTTAGATCCATAGGTCGAACATATTATCAGAAAGTCTCCCGGAGAAGATATTTTGGTAATTAAAGTGTTTCTATAACATAAACACTGACATTTTGTATATGAGGATCTATTTCTTAGCTGTCATGAAATTCTGTTTTTTAAAGTTGCTTAGATATCCTTCTATTCAAATAAATGTTTAAAATAAACTGGTGTCTCAGAGAGTGAAAATGTAATTTATGGAAAGTAATTTCAAGTGTTTGTTTAGACATTCTGCTTCGTAATTTGCGAAGGTGCAGAAGGACAATCAATTTCATTTTGGGAATTAGAATAGCTGCGCTAATTTCCTTGCCATGCCTTGCAACCATGGGTTATTTTAGAATTTGTAACTTTGAGTGAGAAGTGAAGACCATTGCATTTTCATTCTTATAAAGGGCTTATCATTAATATACTCATCGTTCATTTACTTGTTTATTCAACTAATGCTCACCAAGCTCTATGAATGTGCCTAGTGATTCTGAGCAGTAAGAATGCTCATGGGTGAGCAAGACAGAGACACCGTTGTTACCTTCCCAATATGCATAGTCCAATAGAGGAAATGGTATGTTATATAAGCAAGTATAATAAAATGCGGTGATGGGATGATGGTATATGTAGGAGGGGCTCTGGGTCAGTAGGCAGGGAAAAGAAGGATGATCTTGGAAGAAAAGTTAACCAGAGGGAATTCAATCTTCACTGATACCTAAGAGGAAAGGGCACGGCATTTTCCAGACAGAAGGAACAGTAAAGGCTCAGAGGGGAGAGAGCACAGTGTATTTGAGCATCTCAATGAAATGAAGTTGGTTGGTGCACACACTGTAGGGAAGAAGCGACTGGAACCAGAGCTGCAGAGAGAACCAGAGACCACATCCTTAAAGGCCTTTAAACCATGTTACTTTCTTAGCTGAACAAATAGAGATTGGGGACACTAGACTTTTCTTGATCTTGGGATCAATGTGCAGGTAGAAGATGCTGGAAAAGTGATATATTTGTTGATACTCAAGACCCCCTCTAGTTTTCTTGGCTGAAGATGGTCTGATTCATTCATTCATTTAAAAATCTTTATTTCACACTGGTACGTGCAGAGATTTTTGATAGGCTAGTTAACAATCACAACCTCTGTGGTCTTTCCTATGACCGACAGGTTTAGGTGCAATTTCCTTTCCTCCTACTAACTGGACTCTAGGTACTTTGACTATTTGAAGTCCTTTAAGTGCTTCTCCAGGTTGAGTATCCCTTATCTAAAATGCTTGGGACTACTGTGTCAGATTTAGGAATTTTTTGGATTTTAGAATATTTGCATATACATAATGAGATATCTTAGAGAGAAGACCTAAGTCTAAACATGAAATTCATTTATATTTTGTATACGCCTTATATGCATAGCCCGAAGGTAATCGTATACAATATTTTTAGTAATTTGCACATGAAACAAAGTTTTTGCTGTGACTCATCACATAAATTCAGGTGTGGAATTTTCCACTTGTGGTATCATGTTGACACTCAAAAAGTTTCAGATTTTGGAGGATGTGGGATTTCAGACTTTCAGGGATGTTCAGCCTGTAGTTTGCTTCACAATGGATTAGCTTTACAAAGTACCCATTGAGTTGAATTGAGAGTCTGAAAAATTCATTGTATATAAATGAGTAACAACACTGCTTTGCTCCCTGAAACATCTGACTTTATACCCCTTGCTATGATGAGAACTTTTTCAGTTAATTTGGGAACAAAGATCAAAAATTTTACTATTTCTGGTCTTAGCAGCTAGTAAAGAACAAAATCTGTAAAGTTGTCATGACTTTGAAACATTTTTGGCCTATAAACACAGTGTGGTGGAAAACATGGATGTGTATCATGTGTGTGTGTTTTTCAAATTAGTTCACCCTTTTAACTTGGTTTAAAAGGAAATTACCAACTCATAAAGAAAGTTTTCTGTTCGCAAGATTTTGCAAGTTCTTCTTACTATGTAAACTGTGTCTATGCAGGAATGAGTCTCAGTAGCCTGAAGATAGGTATTAATAACACCTAACTTTACAGTCTCATGGGTGCTTCACACAAAAATGTTCCTGGGGATGCCCTTGATGTTTCTTGGACCTTTCAGATAAAGAGAAAGCTGAATATCTCTAAGAATCATCTAGGGAAGATGCCTGGAATGGATTTTAGTCCCTTAAATGTTCAGAGGATGGTTTTGGGGTACCTGTTTTCTGCTGTGTCCACTTTAAGCCTTTCCCCTCTATGCCCAGTTGTATTTGTACCGTGGTTGTTGTCAAACTAAAAATGCGGCTTGCCAGCCAGACTCATGCAGAGTGTTCCATATTTTGTTAGATATCAATAGCATGGGCTATATTTTTTGAACTTCTATTAAATGTTTGCTATCATATTGTTGACTTCCATTGTCTGATTTTGTTAAGTGTCTGGGTACATACATTCCTGCAACTTGGTATTAGTGTCTAGATACATACAACAGTAAGTGAAAACAGGCATGTTTTGAACATTTGAAAAATATTCATTTTAATTAATTAATTAATTTATTTTTGAGACAGAGCCTTACTTTGTCACCCTTGGTATAGTGCCATGCATCATAGCTCACAGCAACCTTAAACTCAAACTCTTGGGCTCAAATGATTCTCTTGCCTCAGCCTCCCAAGTAGCTGGGACTACAGGCACCAGACACAATGCCCCACTAGTTTTTTCTTGCTCTGGCTCAGGCTGGTCTGAACATCTCGGGCAATCCACTCACCTTGGCCTACCAGAGTGCTAGGATTGCAGATGTGAGCCACCACATCCAGCCTTGAAAAATATTCGTATTTAATATGTTCTTTTGTTGGAGTAAACTAAGTATATGAACCAATTAACAAACTTAGTGAATTATTTTAGGTTACTTCGTTAAAACAGGATTTAGCCCAAACTGTAGGAAGACCTCTCCAGATTTGTAGCTTCATAACATATTTATTAAACAGATTTTAATATATGATTTATATAAAATCTTGCCAGATAACTTGATTTTTGTCCTTTAACACCAGTATACTAGTGGGGTCTCATCATACACACAAACTATAGTATTTTACATTTGGAATGTGCAATATACAAATATAAAATTAATATTATGTCATTGCATACTAGATGAGCCAACTAAGACCCAGAAAAAGACAAATAATAGCTGCCATCATTGGGACTCCACCATCTACCTGTTAATGTGGAAACTTGATTTTTTGTTGTTGTTGTTAAGGAAATGTATAGTAATCTGCCATGGAAGATTTTTAAAAGCTCTATTTCTCCTCTTTCTCCCTTTGGACACCCACCTAAAAGTACCCTGATTTTACTTTACTTTTCTTAAGTGTTTAAGGATGAGGTTCATGAGGAAGAAAGTTGAACTCCTCCATCTTTGGGAGATGATACTCTTGTTTCTTTCCTTTTCAAAAGTATGAATTAAGTATCAATTTCATGTAAGATATGAGTACAAGAGAGAGATAAAGAGAAGATCGGCTGCTTGCTCAGATATTTACTTAGTAATTAATCATAAAAGTTAGACCACATAAGGGCTATAATAAAGTTTCCATTAAAGCATCAAGAGTACTGAGATGAGGCAAACTCCCTTCCTCTTTAGGAATGATGGAAAACTTCACAGAGTTAGTGCTGTTTCATAATAATTAGGTCTTGCACATCCTTAAGAATAGTAGGTGGAGCCTGGGTGGGCATTTCAGACACCTACAAGCTCTGTCCAGGGAGTAGGCAATAAGTTGGTATGACTGGAGCTTCGGAGGTATCAGGTGTAATGGGATCCACATTGCTAAAAAAGGAAGTTGAGGCTGAATGATATGGGGTTTGAATGCTTTGTAAGGAACTTGACTTTTCCATCTTTGGTTGGTATTAGCATTGGGAGTGAAAAAGAAGAGGGAAATGTCTATTTCAGTCACTTATCTTTACTGGTCCCTCCATTAGTCATCAGCTATATAGGTACCCTTACGTAAGCTATGGCTCAGCTGGTTTGTCATAATCTGCTAGGATCCCTTGGCTGAAGGCTGATGTTGGATGCCTTTAGGCTTTCCTGTCTCATACCGTGAATGGACTTGTTAACATGTCTAGAAAGAACTTTATTTTCCATTTTTCTCTCCTGAGATCATTGGAAAAATGTATGAGTTTGCTGAATTGCTAGGTTAATGGTGCTGGCTATTGTGTTCCTATTCCTCCTTAGTTAGCTTTATTCTGAATGGAAAAGTACCTGTGAGGTTGTTTCTAAGTGCGGAGTGAGCCTGATGATCTTGGGCGGTTGGACAGGCTTCCACTCACATTCTACTTCCTGCCAAGACAGTGTGACAGTAATCCTGACCAGTTTCCTCGTCTCCCTGATAGGTATTCTGTCAGTTAAGCATGGAAATGAGAACTTGAAAGAAGAGCCTCCTTCCACCAGCTCGAGATCACATTTCAGTCCACCCTGGAGAGCACAGAAATCATTTTAATCTCACACAAGTGTTCTCAACCTTGTTTGCACATCAGAATACTGACTAGTGTTTAAAAATGCCTGTCCTGTGGACACACTAAAATCAGAATCTTCCGGGGAGTCGGGGACAGGACCCAATTATTAGTAGGTTTTAGAATTCCTCAGGTGATTCCATGCTGCAGCCAATGTGAAAAAAGATCCCAAACTGGTGGGCCGTATCTCATCAATTAAGCATCCTCTGTTTTAGAGCAGTGGTCCTTGGAAAGTGGTTTCTAGAGCAGCAGCAGCAACAGCACCTGGGAACTTGGTATGGATGTGGATTTTTGAGTCCCATCCCAGGCTACTCAGTCAGAACCTCTGAGGGTGAGGCCAGGTGATTTTTAACAAGTTCTCCAGGTGATTCTGATCACTCTAAAGTCTGAAAATCACTGCCCAAGTGCAGTAGAAAAGGATTTTAAAATGTGCATTAGAATTATCTAGTTAAAATGTACACATCCTGGAGATCTACCTCACATTTTTGAATCGTCCTCTCTCTGGCAGGGTCCAGAATCTGCATTCTTCACAAGCACTTTAGGTGATTCTTTGGCAAAATAACTTCTGGGAGCCACTGATCTAAATGAATGACACCATGACACCATACATGACAATGTCTTATAGGTGTCATTAAAATATATGGTTCTGCTGTTTGTCCCTACCAGTTGAAATTTCTGAAATGAATCAATTGATTAGGTTGTAGAGTTAGTGACATTTGGTAAATATTCTATCAAAACTTTATCTTACAAAAGCTATGCTCTGGAATGAGTATGAACATTGAGTGTACATTTTTCACTTACTCTCAAATGATAAACACAATTTTAATACAGATGATGACATTTATGTTTCAGTATAAATAGTATAATTTTATATTTTGGCTTAAATTTTGTAAAAAGATTCTTTCTTATGTAAGATGCTGCTTATACTAGTTGACAAAGGTATTATAAATAACAAATAGAGATGAACCAAAATCTATGATTATACCAGCAACTTACTAAAAAGAATAAATGATTTTCAGGAAGTTCTGTAATCATTTCTTGCAGAATAGCATTTTACGGATGTCATTTAAAGATTCCCTGGGTTAGAATAAAAAACAGAATCAGAGTCTATATTAACAAGAATTAAGTAACGAAGTACTGTTTTTAGTATTCTCTCCATCTATTTTTAAACTTATTTCTACAGTTTTCTTTTGGGAGGTAGATATAACCAATTATGAAGAATGTTCCACAAAATGTATTAAATGATTGGTTATGCCAGAAATATAATACAATTTTTTTGTTAGATAACTAATAGCTAATCAATATGAATGAACACTTTTACTTGTTGGCTAATCAAAGTATACAATGTGGATATCTACAGGCCATTACTATTTTCAAAATCAAAGAATCACGAATCTAGTCCAAGTGATTTAAATATGATATTCAAATAGCTTTCACATACAAGGATTCATATAAACAAATATCTAGTTCCATTAATTATAAACTCTATATTTAAGTGACTGTAATTTGGGCTATTTTGTGGAAATTTCTATTATTATACATGAAACTGCATATATGCTAATTTGACATCTATAATAATAGTATCACCTATACCAGTTCACATTTATGTAGGCCTTCCTTTGTGCCAGGTACTGTTTTGTGTGGTTTACATGAATTTTTCTAATTCATCTCCAAAAAGCCATCTGAGATAGGTTTAACAAATAAGAAACTAAGGATTAGAGTGCCTAAAAAGTGTGCCCAACTCACATAGCAAGTGGCAATACTGGAACTTGAAGTTAGAGCCTTTGCTCTTAATCACTATGAATATTAAAATACCATGCTAATTAAAATAATAGTTTAAATAAGTGAATCTTTCTTAAAGTAGACTATAAATGTCATAGCACAATAACTAAGAAAATGACACAAAGGTATGTTAACCAGTTTCATGAAGATATTTCAAATTGTATATGAAAACATCACACTGTACCCCATGACTGCATTAATGTACACAGCTATCATTTAATAAAATAAGAATAATAGTTTAATTCTTAATCTTGCGTTTGACTCCATTTTGGATTTTATGTGGTGGTAAATGTCCAACTAATAAATTTTTCCTGGATGCTTTTTTCTTTTCTCAGGAAACCTGTTCTTCATTTTATTGTGCTATGTGCAGTCGGGGTCGCTATTCAGGCACAAGAACCAGGTAAGAAAATCACCTCGGTACTTATTTGCTTGTATAAACATTCTGCTTCCAGACTGTAAAAGTCTGTGACTTTTAAGTCATAATAACCTTAAATTTAACCTTAAACAATAAAAAATAATTCCATCTAGTACAATAAGAATGGAAGGGTAAAGAAACCAATTTTGGGGGGAAATATGACCTTTAAGAAATACTCAGATCTTCCATCTGTGAAATTTCTTACATTTTTAAGCAAACTCTCTATAAAGGGAAGTTTTGTACAGAAAAAAGGCTTTGCTTGTGACTTCATTTTAAGTGGGAGTCCTTGGGGGTGGCAAACTGTGACTGAATTACCTTTGCACTTCTTGAAACAACACAAGCATATAATAAATGTTCCATCTAGATTTGCGTCATTCGGAAACAAAATAAAATTTGCATACTAGTGGGCTTGGGATTTTATTTAATTCAAATAGAGAGGTTTAGAAAATAGTGTTTTGTTTTGGGATGGAAGCTACTTGCTCTGGTAGTATAAGAGTTTAAGGAATTGTGTATACCACAATTCATTCATTTATTAAGCAGCATTTTAAACATATCACCTATTCCCCATGTAATATTCTAATTGCCAATGATTGAAATGTAAATAAGATAATATCTCTAAACCTTAAAGTGAAAGAAAAGTACCTTTGTCATCAAGGGGAAAAAAAAAACACTCAGGGTGTCAGTGTGTGACACATCTTGTACCCTCAATGAATCCCCAACAATAAAAAAAAGAAAAAAGAAAAAAAACCACACCAAAGTCAAAGAGAAAAATCCTGGAACCGTGCTGGACCTATACACAGTAACCCTATGACCTCATTTTTTTTTTAAGTCTTCTGCCTTAAATGTAGCAGAGCTACATGGGGCTGCCAAAGTTATTTAGTCCGACAGAACCAAGTTTTCAATTCAACGAGCCACTTGTTAGATTCGCCAGTCAACCAAATAACAATCAGGAAAAGACAAGTAAACAACTTACTTGTCTGTGCCCCTTACTAGAGAAGGGGCACAGAGGTGATGCTTTGTCTGACTGTCCAAACTGACAAGTGGATATAGGTAAATATGCTGTCAAATATCACATCGACACAGATAAGTACCCTGTCCAACATCACCTCAGTGTAGATACATATTCTGTTAAGTATCACATCATTGAATTTTTAGAATTTTTGTTGGAAGACATATTCTAATTCTCTTTTATGGAGGAATTATTAAATTAGTCTACATGTCACATGTAATGCTGTGAAATACTGTTCTTGGTTCCAATCACCAAGCAATTTCTGTTATTGGATTTTGCTTTAAGTAGGCACACAGAGGAAAGAAATGATGTCTTTTAATTTATTGTTATTATTACTGTTTCTTTTTCTTTTTTTTTTATTAAATGATAGCTGTGTACATTAATGCAATCATGGGGTACAGTGTGGTGTTTTCACATACAATTTGAAACATTTTCATCAAACTGATTAACATAGCCTTTATGTCATTTTCTTAGTTATTGTGTTAAGACATTTATATTCTACTTTTAGAAAGATTCACTTGTACCCCCGTAAGATAAACCATAGAAGTGATCCCTCCAATCACCTTCCCTCCACCCATCCCCCCTCCCCTACTGTTGCTATTTCTGAGAACTCATTTTGGACCAGTTGCTGTGCTAGTAGAACACACATTTTCCCTACCCCTGTCCATCACAGGGCTTTTGAGAGGATGCCCAGGATAGACATGCTGAAACTAAGATCAGGGAGAAGAGATGACTACTCTAAGGCTTACAGCCCAATGAATGGGAGAACCAGGATTTGAACGGAAGCAATTTGAATGCAGAGTCTAGAAATTCTTAAAAATTCAGCCTCTTAGAACCACAGAAAAGATAAGAAAGAGAAGCATGGCAATTATTAATTATCTATTTGGGTCATATCCTTTGCTAGTACTTTCCACGTTGTCCTCTGGTCCTCTTACTGAACCTGCATGGTAGGTTCCCCCAGGCTCATATGCCCAAGACTCTAATCTAGGCCTGTCCACCCCTGAAGACAAAACTCCGCCCCTACGTAGTCCCTGGTTTCATTGCGGGACTCTCAGTAAGCCTTTATAAATGTGGAAACTGATCCTTCATCTTCTGGGGAATTTACTGTGTGGCTTCTTTCTTTCTGATATATTTATTTCTTCTTTCTGCCATTTCTATTATATGTTCAATCTTCAGTACTGAGCCCCTTATTTTCTTAATTTTAGATCCTATAATATTTTTTCATCTTTGGTTTGGGTTCTATCTTATATGAGAATTTCATCAGTTACTACTTCAAATATTTTGTTTAATTTTTTTATTTCTGCTTTATTTAATTTTTTACGGGACCTTTTTCAGGCATATTATTCCTTAAAAAAAAAAAAAAAAGAAAGGAAAATATCCCGTTCTTGTTTTTCTGATGTAGTGTCTAATCTCTCTAAGGATAAGAATGATGATTTTTTTCAACTTTTCTTCTATTCCTGTTGTTGTCTTTGTTTCTTCCAAATTTTCATTTGTTTTTGGTTTGTCTTTTATATTGGAGTTGTTCTTTGTAAGTTTGCAGTACCTGTGTTATCAATTAAAAGAAAGAAGGGGGTTCAGTGGCTCATGTCTGTAATCGTAGCACTCTGGGAAGCCAAAAAGGGTGGATTGCTTGAGCTTGAGAGTTTGAAACCAGCCAGAGTTAGACCCCTGTCGCTACTAAAAATAGAAAAAAGTAGCCAGGTGTTGCGGTGAGCACCTGTCTGAAGGCTGAGGCAGGAGTATCTCTTGAGCCCAAAAGGTTGCTGTGAGCTAGGCTGAAGCTATGGTCCGCAACCCCAGGGTGACAGAGTGAGACTCAGTCTCAAATAAATAAATAAATAAATAAATGAAGTAAGACACTAAAAATTGGCTTGAAAACTCCATGGGCAGGCCTGCCAACTGAGATGTTTCACATAGAAGGTGATTAAGTAGGAATCTGGCTGACCATCTTGTTGAGCCACAGTCTGAGGCTGCACCGTTTCTTTAGAACATTTAGAACATTTCTCATGTCTTATTTGTACAGTATTATGCTGTTCTCAGACTTAAGTGATCTAAAGAGGTTCTTAGTTGGGGGAGGAGTCACACCATTTAGCATGGCGTTTTTAGTTGAATTCCTAGTTCTCAAAATGGTGCTTCCCTTTCTTTTTCCTCTATGATTGATTTAATGTCTCTACATAATTTTGGCTTTAAAGCTTTTTATATCAACTTTCAAACCCCCGGCCTCCACATGTCCCCATTTAGGGACCCCACTTTGAAATGTCCTGAGTTCGGTAACTTGGTGCCTCCATTCTTACGCCATCCAAGTTGTGATCAGCGTCCACCTCTGTACTCCTTCACTGCTCAGTTTTTTCACCTCTGCTAATCCTTCATGTGCTTTTCATTTTCCAAAACTTCATTGATACCTTTGGTCTGCTGTTGTTTCTCCTACGGATTCACTGTGTCCATGTAGCTTCAAACCACGTTTCCTTATTCTTGTGTTCGATTTTTAACACTGAGAAGAAATAAGCACCTATGTGATATGCCATGGTGTCAGTCATTCCTTCAAATTTTAACACAGCTAAGAAAAATCATTTTAAGTATCTTATTCATAAATACACATTTTATATTCAAGTTTTAAGGTATACTCTAACAAAGACCTGATTTGATTTCAAGAAAAGGGTGATTATGTAAGTCTCAGTTTCCTACAGATTTGACAGATATAGATCCCTTTTTTACCTGATCGAGTATATTTTGCTCATTACTTAATGTTGGTGGCTGGCTGCCAGTGAGGGACTGACGTGGCCGCAATGCATTTCCGCAGTGACTTACCCCATGCAAGATGTGTAACTAATTCTCAGCATGGGCATCATTGTCAGGTTCATGATCCCTAGGTGTGAAAACCATGTGTGTAGAACTCTACGTGTAGCTCATCTCCAAGCAAAGTAGTTCATGTTGAAATTAATCCAAAATGTGTTTATTGTTAACAGAGAAGCAGCTCATTCCAGCTGCGGTAACTCCAAGTATTTTTGGTCAAACCTTCTATGGGCACTTAGCCCAAAACTTTACACATAGCTTCATTTCCCATTTTATAAATACAATGGCATTTGCCTCTTTATACAGAATAGATAGATTATTTAAACTAAAAATACCACAAAGAAACAATCACCACTTTTAACATTTCAAGTGTGACAGTGGTGCCTAAACACTGATGTTCTGGAGCCAGAAGCCTGGTTTTATGCCCACATTCCACCACTTATTAACTAAGTGGCCTTGAGAAGTTCCTTAAATACCCTGAGCCTCATTCTCAGCAACTCTAAAGTGAAGAAAATGATAATAGATAATACTACACAAAGCTGTTGTACAGATACAATGAGATAACACATATAAAGTGCTCAGCACAGTGCCTATTACATAATAAGCTTACAAGAAATTCTAGTAGAAAGAAAAAAAAAAAGGAACACTCCATATCCTTTCCCCATATGCTCATAATATTGAAAAAATAAAACAGAAGAGTTGATTTTAAACAATTTCCTTCAGTTCCTTAACTCAGTGAACTAGAGCCAGGAAGCTATATTTGAGTCTTGATTCTGGCACTATTTGGCTGAGCCTATATAAAACAGTACAAAGTGGATATTGGGCAATTATCTAGTCAACTTAGCAAGTTTGGATAAATTGGCAAGGGAAAAAGAAAAGTATGTTGAAGTCTGTATGATCTTTCTCATTCACCACTATGGTGATTTCAAATAACTACCTTAGTTTTTCTTTCCTACAAATTGGGAAAAATATAGCAATGGGGTCTTAACTGATGCAGGATATGAAAATTTAAAACAGTGAGTATTCATTAAAATTAAGTGCTATGTTATATTAATTTAGTTATTAATAGTTGAAAGTCAACACTAATTTGTCATACTCCATAAAATATTATTCTTTACTTTTTATGAAAAATTGATAACTGTATTTTAAATCTTTTAAGCTACCAAGCCGTAAGAAATGTAAAAAGCCTTATATTTTGAGGGGGTAAACGGTTGTTTACCTTGTTATTTCAATTTGTGATAGAATGTTCTTGAATATTGACAGGTAAAATGGTTCATTTGTCCTCTGTACTTCTAAAGCAAGTATAACATTGTATCTTCTCTATTTATTTCTTTAACCTTTAATGCTCTCCTCTCCCACATAGTTAATTATAGATTTAGAGTCAAAGCATTGGGTATAAGTCAAACTTTTCTCATTTATTGAGACTCAATTTCTCCTTTTTGTCCTCCCTCTTCCTCCCTCTACATCCCTTTCTCCCTTTTTCCTGCCCTTTCCCTGTCTGCTTTCTCCTCCCCCAACTTTTGCTTATTCAAACTTGTGATAACAGTATCTATGCTGCTTAGTACATCAGTTTCAAATGAAAGGCGAGTACTAATTTGGGGTATCTGTAGAGTATCAGCTTTGCAAGCTTAGAAGATTGGGTTTATTAGTACTGAAAGAGGATCAATTTCTCGTTAGTGTGTGACAAAACAACAAACAAAAATTGCACTGATGGTTTAAAAAGGAGCGAACACTTGACCTGAGTGTTGTAGGAAGAATGAAGCATGGTGTGGAGGGATACACTTAGTAGGACTCTGAAGGAATGAGATTAAAAAATAGAGAAGCTTTTATATGGCAAGAAATTCAAAAAAGAGTAAAAAATACAGTGAGTGGAAAGTGCTATGATATGAGCAGGTATTTCAGTGAAAAACAAATGAGGAAGGGTTAGTGGAAAGCTGGAGAGTTGTCCCCAAGACTAATCTTACTTCTGATACCAACTTAAAGCTTGGGAGTTCCCAAGACTAACTTCAGCCTTGATAATAACTTCAGAAGGACTCATAGAAATTGCCGAAATGTTTATACTCACAGTTATGATTTATTACAACAAAAGGATACAGATTAAAATCAGTACAAGGAATGAACTAAGAGTTTAGAGCATCCCAAACAGAGAATAGCAAGTACAAATGCGATAAGTTAAAAATTAGTGTAAGGTATAAGTAAAGAATAGCTGGACTGAAGCACAGGTTGGATGACATGATAGCAGATGACGGCAGGGAGATAAAAAGGCAATAGAGGACACAGGTTTCATGTACCATGTAAAACCATTGGAGAATTTTGGTCAGAAGAATGGAATCATCTATTTTGTACTATAAAAGATTATTCTGACTGCTTGTGGAGTTATAGGGCTCGTCACTGGGAGAAGCACTAAAGAAAGAAAAACAAAGTCTGGGGAAAATCTATTCAGTTAAAAGCGCTTTGGGGACATCTAATCTCAACTGGGTAAATTCAAAAGACAATTGGATATGCAAGCCCAGAGGAGAGGTTTGTGAGTCATCGTATGTGGTTGTTGAAGCCTTGGTTTTGGTGAAGTGATTAGACCTGGTGTTTATAGTCAAAAGAGCAAAGTGTTGTCATGGTAACACCAGCATTTGTTCTACACTTAAGAAACAAATAGAGGGAGGAGATAGAGTCAATTCTGGTGTTAGGTGACATGTACATTCCTAAAAGTCATGGTGTTAAGAGATGGCTCACATTATGCCTCTGCACTTCCTTGTTGGGTGACCTCAGGCGCCCACTTCATGGGGTTATCATGAGAATTATGTAACTTAAAACATTGACATTCTTATGCTTTGTACATAGAAAGAATTAATAAATGCTGTTATAATTCTTATTCTTAAAAAAATACACAAAGTACCTAACATGGTACCTGGTTGATAATTAATATACTTTCAATGGCCACTGATTTCCCAGGTGATATGTACTGGATTGATTTTGTAGATAGGGCCATTCATGAAACAAGTAGTCTACTTCTTGTTGTATATATTGATACTAAATATCTCAGTTTAACCTGAAATTTGGTGATATCCAGGTATAGGCCTAAATGAAATATTAAAGAGTATTGTCTGCTGGAAGAACTCTTCCTATTTTTAGTCTTCTGTTCTCTCCAACCCGTATTGCATGTGCCTTCTACCCACATGAGTTCTCTATTATCTCTTCTCTCAACATCTGCATAAACATCTGTTAAATGTATTCATACTCAGGTATGAAAGCTTAAAATCAGGATGAACATCTGATGATTTCACCTCAGGAAGCCATTTTGGTGGATACCTACAAAGTATTCCCCAGTGTGAGATTTCTGTGGGGTGAATTAACCCTGCTATGATTAATTAGTAAGATTTGCCAAGGAAAATGTGGAGTGAGTGTGGGGAATACAATGGCTACAAGGCAAATAAAACTGATTAGGCTCACTCAAAACTGTCTGCACATTTGTCCATGTAATCTTGATCAAGTCACTTAATCTCTATGTCCTTCAGATTTTTCATCTGTGAAGTGGGCATAGACTTGAAGTATAAACTTGACACCATGAGACATTATCTTCCCACTTCTGTTTCTGTGTTTTGTAAAAAAGAAATTGGTGAATGAAATAATAAAGAAACCTAAAAACTTTACTTCCAGAAAAATGAGGGGACTGATATAATCTAGAGCCCCTCCAAAATACGCTGTTAAAAGTAGATGCTACATGGACTAAAGTCAATAGTAGGATCTGAGCAAGGACCAGCAAAACCAAACTTCCTGAAGGTGAGGAGCACACCCTGAAAGACTTAGCCTTTAGCCCTTGTGCATTAGTACTACGAGATCAGGGGAGGACAGAAAATGCCTGGGGGAAGATATAAGAATGAAGAACAAAAAATAGCCAAATGGATCAGTAGGGACAAATCTCAGAAAAGGCCAAAATCTACTCCCTGAGGTGAAGGATTTATTCAGATGCATGTACCAATGTAAGTGGATACAGAGGAAGGAGAGTGAGGGCTGTACACAGAGCTGGCTATAACCGTCTTCCTGAACTAAGTTTGGGTCAGAGAAGAAAGTGGGGCTATACAAATGAATCATTTTAGAAGGAATCTCTGTTAATGCTGAAACAACATTAATGTTCAGCAACATAATGCTGAACCAACAGAGATTTGGAAGGCGGGGCCTGTCCTCCTCTTACCCCAGCCTCCTTTTCTATAAATTGCTAGGCTAGGAGTTACTGAGTAATTAAAAGGCACAGTATAAATAGAAAGATGCATAAGACAAAATATAGGGAAAAACAGCAAGATTGAGAATAAACGCAAAAATATTGCCACTAAACAGATAAAAATTTCAACCAAATACTCCCCCAATCACCTATATGAAGATAATAAAGTGGAAATATAGGAACTCAGGAAAAAGGAAAAGAAAGTAAGACATTAAAAGAATGTGAGTTATTAGCTTATAGAATTCAGAAAACAAGTTATAGAAGAAATATAAATCAAGACTAAATTCGAAGAGACACAGAGAAAAATTAGACCTTGTAGGAAGCACAGTAAAGATAAAAATAAGAAAATCACACAAATGGAGCTGAAGATAAAGAACAAATTTTAAAGGACTCCAGAGAAAAGATGCATGCAGAAGACAGTAGTCACTTTACATACTCATAATAGGCAGTTTTGAAGAAGAAAATCAAAACTATAAAATAAAACGAATATTCAAAGATACGATTCATGAAAACTTTGTTAAAGTTTAAAAATCTGTACAATGAATGGGCATTCTGTACCTGGGAACATTTATCAAGAATGATCAATCTGGAGCCATATTCTAATAAAATTATTGCATTTCAAAGATAAAGAACAACTTTGGGCAGACTGGAAAAAACAGAGTCATTTATAAGGAGAACAACTTTAGGTGACTTCAGATTTAGAGATCATTGAGGACTCTGGAACAATATCCACAAGATATTCAAAGAGAGAACGTATCAGCAAAGAATTCCATACCCAGGAAACTTGAGGAATAAGGCTACAAACAAATAATTCTGAAAAGTCCGACACTCAGGAAATGTTCTTATGAACACTTCTTGAGGAACTAATCAAGAATGAACTTCAGCAAAGGAGAAGTGACTGAGGATGCTTTTGTGAAAGGCTGGGTCTATTTATACAAGGAAAATGTGGCAACAGGGCAGAATACAAATGCCGTATGAACTAACAATGTAGAAAATAGTACAACTACTAAAAAATAGGAAGAGAAGGGGAAAAAATATGGGAGTATATTAATTTTACTGATTGCCTCATCTATAGAAACTGAGGATTAAATACTATTCAAAGTTGATAAATAAAAGAAGGATAAGGACATTTGACAATAAAAAGATTAAGATCCTCCTGTTAACTAATATTATAGATGGTCAAGTAGAGGGCTAATGGTGAGGAAGAGAACATCATTCAAAGGAAAGAAGTAATAGATGTGCCTAAAGAAAGGACTAGGGGAGCTATACACATTTATAATTTTAGAGGTAAGCCTTAGAATGAAAATATCAACCTTTCTACATCTCAAAAGAACTATACACAAAAACAAAGGAAGCAAACCAGAGTGAAAGACTCTAAAAAATTAAAGAGGTAAAACATAATATAAAATAATATGATGGATGAAACAAGACATTCTATCCACAAATGTAAATATATTTGATTTATATATTCAAAAAAGTTTTCAAATTGGATTACAAAACAAACTCAACCCCTTCCTGTTTACCTAAAACACAGTGTTTCAGAACAGATGTAGACAAAAGCATGGGCCAGGGTCTACCAGACAGGTGGAAACAAGAAGAAAGTAGGGGAAAGGGGGCTTAGTCTTACTCTCAGGTGAGGTAATGCCCAAAATACCCAGAATAAATTAGACATGGAGGGTCTTTCTATAATTCTAAAAATTATAACAATAAATATATGAATTTTATGATTATGCATAAAACTGTCAGTGCTGCATGCAGAAAACAGCCAGTACACAGATTGAAAGTATAAGCTTGTTATTAGCTATAACCTAATAACAGCCTAAGAATACAGGGAGGAGGGAGGGAGAAGGAAAAGGGGAAGGGTGGAGGGAGGTGGATTGAAGGGATCACTTCTGTGGTCTTACAAGGGTACAAGTGAACCTTTCTAAGAGTAGAATATGAACGTTTTGGCACAATAACTAGGTAAATGACATGAAGGCTATGTTAACCAGTTTGATGAAATGTTTCAAATTGTATGTGAAAACACCATGCTGTACCCCAAAAGTGCATTAATGTACATAGTTACCAGTCAATAAAAAAAAAAAAAAAGAAAGAAAGAAAGTACAAGCTTGCAAGAGGTGAGGCTCACCAGAGGTACAGGAGAGCCCCGAGCAACCTCTGCAGTGGCTATTCATTGAGACAATACATAATATAACAGGTGTGGGGAGTGCCCATACAAGAGCTAAGTGCTTAAGGATCGGTAAGTGCTCTTTCTCCCCATGGGCTTGACCCCCTTCCTGAAGTGCCACAAATGCTCAAGGTCCAACACCTGCTTACTAATGAGCAGCCAATCTCATTTCATTAGAGCACGAGTTTCTTGAGGGCTTGTCCCCAGGCTGCAAGATATCTCTAGGCCAGCCAAGAGATTGTCCTGCTCTCAGCGTTTTCCTCAAGAACCGATGACTGTTCTTACAAGCATGGTGTTCATTCTCCCACATAGAGCCATGACATCAATATTCATAAAGCAAAGACTATAAAAAAATGAAAGGACAAACACACTAGTAATAAGAGATATTCTTTACCTCTCAGTCCATGACAGATTAATTATATAAAAATAAAAAAGGAATATAGCAGATATAAATGACATAAACAGTGAGATACAACTAACCGGTATGTATTAAATTTTGTGCCCTGGAACACCTTTGTAAATACTTATATAAGATTATTAAAAACTGACCACCTATTAGGCTACTTTAATTTTAAAGTGCACATTGGACACCATTTTCTGATCACAGTGCTTTTAAGTTAGATTGTATTATAATAAGAAAATCAGGAAACAAAAGACCCTTCTAACTAGAAATTTAAAACCTTTTTCTTAAACCATTTGAGTTGAAAGGAAAATACAAATAAAAATACTTTTAAAAAACAACAAAAATGAATATACCACATATTAAAAGTTATGGGATACAGCCAAAGCAGTACTCAGGAAAATTTATAGCTTAAATGCCTCCATCATCAAAAAAGAAAGAAAAAACAAAGAACTAAATACTCATTTTTAGAAATTAGAAAAAGAATGAAACTGAAAATAGGAAGAGAAAATGAAGATACATACTGGCATTAATTAATGATATAGATGTTACTAATCATCAGGGAAATGCAAATTTAAACACAATGTATTTACCTTACTCCTGTTAGAATGGATTTTATTACAAAGCCCCCAAACAATAGTGCTGACATGGATGTGGAGAAAAAGGAATGCTTATACACTATTAGTGGGACTTCAAATTAGTATAAAAACCTATATAGAGATTCCTCATAGCACTGAAAGTAGACCTACCATTCCATCCAGCTATCCCACTACTGGGTATCTACCCAAAGGAAATACAGTCATTTTATCAAAAAGTCACCTGCACTAGAATGTTTATTGTAGCACATTTTACAATTGTAAAGATGTGGAATCAACCCAAGTGCTCATTAATTCATGAGTGCACTAAAAGAATGTAGTATATACATGCCAAGGAGTATACTCGGCCATAAAAAGGATGAATTAATGTATTTTTAAACAATCTGGATGGAACTGGAGACCATTATCCTAATGTGAAGTATCACAAGAGTAGAAAAAGAAATAGCACACATACTTGCTGTTAAACTGGAACTAAGTGATGAGCACACATGTGCAGAGAGGCAATCAGTCAGCAGGGAGGGGGGAAGAAAGGGAAGGTCACAAACTGACCTAATGGGTATCATGAACACTATGGGGTGAGGGGCATACTTACCGCCAGTCAAGCATTACAAAAGTGATCTATGTAACCAAAACATCTGTAGCTGCTTAATACTTGGAAAAAAATAAAAAAGATGTAGAAAATAAGCAAAAATACTAAAGAAGAGTTTAAAAACATTCTTTTTTTGAAATGACCAATAGTGACACCGATTTAAGAACCAATAGAGCAAAATATTCAAAATCAGGAAAATGAGATAAAGAATCACAGAAATAGGAAAAGAAAAAGAATTATAAGAGATTATCACTCAAAGATCTCAGGGTAATATGTTTAAAATCTTGAAGGAAGTTTATTATTTCGTAGAAAGATATAAAATTCTAAAACTGATACAGTCAAAAAATTAGGATAAGTCAATTAACCATGGGAGAGATTAGAAAAGTGAATAAAGAGGTGTTAACAAAAGTGCCAGGATGATAAGTTTGGTTTACAGATGAGTTTTATGTAATTTTGGGGAAAAAAGATAATTACAAAGTTATTTAAATTGTTGTAGGCCATGGAAAATAATGTAATTTCAATGTTATAATCTGATACGAAATAGGACAATAAGACAAAAACACAGATCAAGCTAACTTGTAAATATTGATGCATTGATTTTACATAAATTATTACTCAGGAATCCAGCAAGGTATCAAAAGAACAACATTGAACTAACAAGAATATTTGACTTTTGAAATGCAATCATGGTTCAATAACAGGAAATTTATTCAGGAATAAATTCTCAAAGACATTTGATTTTTACAAAACACCTGTTTGTTATAAATCTCCTATAGAATGGAATCAGAGGAAACCATATTGATGTACAAATAAAGAAATACTGAAGAGCAATACATGCATTCTAGAGTTTTCAAATAATACTCTGGCCAATCATATTTCCTTTTAATAGGATCAGAAAGTTGAGGCAGTCGTTTGCAGGGGTTCTTATTAAATGCAATGAGAGGTTTTCTTGAGGCAAAGTGCAGCCCATGAGATTACACCACATCTGTGACTCTTTGGGCAAGAGTAGCTTATTTGGTATCATAGAATTATAACCTTCACGTACTTTGATTGTATATACTTTAAATTTAAGCCCTGTGATTTTTCCAAAAGTGGTGCTTCTTCCATAGTTTACTTGACAGATTGAGGTATGCGTACTCTTAAAGTTAGGTAGCCCTAGGAGAGGATATCCAGCGTCACAGACCAAGATAGCATGTTTCGATGGTATAAATTTTGATTGACAATTGGGTATAGGCATAGTTAACTGATTTAGTTGGTAGGTAATGTACATATATTGGGTATTAAACAGCCACATTATGGATTAAAGTTAAATTTTTGCATGAATTATACTAATGATATAAAATGAGAAATCAAAGATTTTTTTTTTTTGATGTGTACATGGGACCTCTTTAAAATATACCTCCAAATCCCTGGAGTTGCATATAATTCTACACTAGTGTTAGGAATATTTTGGTGAAAAATTTGAGATACTCTTTCATACAATATCTTAGATACAAACAGTTATGTCCTTAACTGTTAAAAATTACACTGTTATTAGTAAAGTGATGATGATTCTAACCCCGAAAGAAAACATTTGAGTGTTTTGTGAAGCTCTCCGAAAATTCTGTATTATGTTTTGTTATTTGTCATGAGCATAAATGGTCAAGTATTTACTAATTTCCCGTGAAAGGGACATAAAGGTGATGCCAGGTGTTCCTAGCTAATCTTCAGAAACTTTTATTTTTCTTCACTTATCACAATTCTTTAATATTTCTTGTTTGAAATGATTGTAACTATACAAAGATACATATGGGAGATTTATAATCCAAAGAACAATAAAGATGATATAGCTTGCAAAGCTGGTCTATATTTTTAAGATAGGTTTTATCATTTTTCACAAGTAGTATTTAATTACATGTGATTTCACAGGTGACTATGAGATCTGATCAGATTCTTATGGGGCGAATTCATTCATTCAGAAATTATAAAGCTATAGTAGAACCTCTGTAAGTTGACCGCCCAAGAGACTGCAACGAACTGGTGAACATATGTAGGTGGTCAGTGTAAGGAAGTAGGTCTACTGTACTGATATGTACATGTGGTGCATGCCCAGTATGTGAAGAGCAGGTCTTCTTCAGGACGGGGGTTAAAGTAGGGAGGTGGTCAGCTATGGAGGTTCTACTGTATTTGCAAGGCAGGTGTTGTAGAACCAATAATGAATCAGACAGAAACAGTCTTCCAGGAGCTTATCATTGAGTAAAGGAGATAAGCAGTATACTATTGGTAAGGTTACAATTACCAATAAACAGGGAAAACCATAATTATATCAGATCCACATTGTATAAATACGTATTACACAATACATATTGAAAAAGAGTCTAAAAATTGGATAAAAATTATTGTGGAGGACTGGGACATAAGGGAAGAGAGAGAAACTTGGAAGAGACAGAAAAATTATGAGGCTTACCAACAAAACAAATCTAAATTGTCTTACTTAGGACTCATAAAGGGATTTTGTCCAGAGTGCTTTAAGTGTAGCACCCCCTCAAGGTATTTATGCACTCGGAGAGCTTCCATGTGATTTGAAAATTCCCAGAAAGTTAAAAGGGAAAATACCTGAAAAATCATACTTTAATGGAATTGTGTGAACTTAATTTATAAAATGGCTTCCAAATCACCATTTGTCTTTGTCAGTATGAGTCCAGTTTCTCTTTCACATAGATATCATTAAGTTTCGATTCAATTAAAAAATAAATGGCACCCAGGAATCTTTGAATATGTACATTCATTGGAGTGGCAAATAAGAATCCTACCCAAATGGAAAAATTAGAGAGCTACACCAATTCTTCAGTTAAATTTGGGGTTTAGAGACATTGGTGTGTGGGTGTGTATTTGTGTTTGCACATGTGTACACATTTTATTTGAATAATTGAATATAACGTCTTACTCTCTCTCTCTCTTGTTACCTGTAAATTAGTTATGGATAGAGCATGCTTATTTTAAAATGACTGTTGATACCAGGAAGATTTTCTCATACTCAAACATTCATATAAACACAAGAATGCCTAAGAGTAAGAATCTCTCTCTCTCTCTCTCTCTTTCTTTCTCTCTCTTTTTAATTTCCAGGCATAGATATTCTTCATCAACTAGGCCTTGGAGGCAAAGATGTCAGACACTCATCATCAGTGACTGCTGTGCCATCATCATCTACACCACTACCTCGGGGGGTTCAATTAACAGAATCAGGTGTCATTTTAAAAAACGATGCTTACATTGAGTCACCTCTCATGAAAATTTTACCGGTCAACTTAAGGCGGCCATTTACGATAGTCATTGGGTTGCAGTCACATAGAGTGAACAATGCATTTCTCTTCAGCATTAGAAATAAAAACAGACTACAACTAGGAGTACAATTACTACCTAAAAAGTTAATAGTGCACATTGGAGGGAAGCAGTCTATATTTTTCAACTACAGTGTTCACGATGAGCAGTGGCACTCACTGGCCATTTCTATTAGCAACCAAGTTGTTTCCATGTTTGTTGAGTGTGGAAAGAAATATTTTAGCAGAGATACCGTTTCCGAAGTTCAGACCTTTGACTCGAACAGTGTGTTTACCTTAGGAAGCATCAATAATCATTCTGTCCACTTTGAAGGAATAATATGTCAGTTGGATATTATTCCTTCTGCGGAAGAATCTGCAAACTACTGCAGGAACCTGAAACGTCAGTGTCTTCCAGCAGACAAATACCAGCCGGAAACAAGCCTGCCTCACACAACTATCCCATCCACTGAGACATTGGAACGCTCTCCCTTGCCCAAGAAATTTGATGGACAAAAACTGTCAGGAGATGCATTTCCTGAAAACAAAAGCATTCCAAATATCGTAAGTAATGATTCTGCAACAGTGCATCAAAGACAAGAACACCAGATAGCGAGATCGCAGTTAACTTCTCTTCAGTCAGGAAATGTCTCTGCTGTGGATTTCACAAGCCAAGGGATTCTGGCCAAAAAAATGAGCACTGAGGGACATACCGAGCCACACTTAAGCCTGTCAGGGGCCCATCATCCCCTCAGCAAGGCAGGAATGAATACTAAGGAGACATTTATTTCTTACCTAAATGTGTCTGACAATATCACACATGAAGATAGAATAACTGCCTTGTTACTATCTAAGAAGATGTCATCTCTCCTTCCTCAAATGAAACAGGATACAATTATTAACCTCAAGAAGGCTATCACGGCAAATCTACACACTAATGAACTCATGGAAATGCAACGGATTTTAAACACAACCTTGTATAGAATAACAGATGAGCCGTCTGTGGATAATCACCTTGACCTAAGGAAGGAAGGTGAATTTTATCCTGACACTACTTATCCCATTGAAAATAACTATGAAACTGAGCTTTATGATTATTATTATTATGAGGATCTTAGTAGAATGCTCGAAATGGAGTATCTGAGAGGGCCAAAAGGAGACACTGGACCTCCCGTAAGTTTTTTCTTTCTTTTTTTTTTTTTTTTAATATGTTTTAATGCACTAACTTGCCATACAGTTTAAAGAGAGTTCTTTGGACTAAACAATATGGAACAGGTCAGATCTGTCACAGAAATGTATTCTGGCACAGTGAGTGAATTTATGGTTGCTGTACCACATTTACTAGGTTGAAACCTTGGCCCAAATGTTGTAGCTTTTTTCCTTAATTCACAAGCTGAAAAAGTTACTTAAACCTGGTAAAGTGGTGAACAAACTATGGTTGTCTTTTTTTAGGTAAAATGAATTCATCAATTTAGCTGCTAAATATAGATCAGCATTCAATACTATAGAAACAAAACTGAATTTTTCAGCTTTGAATTTCTTTTGTTATGTAGGCACAGAGATCAATATTTGAAAATTTCTAAAATCATTTAAAAACCATGTAAAGCCATTTAAAATCACAGTGTTGGAAACATTGTTTTTACTTTTCATATTTGTATACCTGAATAATTTATCTTCATGTCTTTGGAAATTGTTTTTTCAAAATTACAAATAGACTAATTTTAAAAAATAAAATCTCAAGAATATGCTAGTATAGAAAAAGAAACTCTTTTCATTTATGACAATTAATCATCAATCTATTGGTCGTAATATTGAATCCCTGGGTGCAGGTTAAACAAATTATTAAAGGAGCCATTTGCTTTTTCATAAGAAGTCAGATAAGTATTAAACTTTTTTGTAAATCCAAAAGTCGTTCAACATTTGTAGGTGAAGCAATACTTTACAGTAGATATTTGCTGAGTCTCTGCTTTATGTAAGGCAGAGACACAGAATATATATAACATAGTTATTATGCTAATGGAGGTAAAGAAAGTATACTTACAAATACACGGTACCTTGAAATAAATGCTGCTGAGAGAGTCAAACTAAATGTGTGGGATATAGATGTTCAAAGGTAAAAAAATAATACTGTTTGAGGGGATCTCCATGAAAGATCATTTAAAGCTGCACAGCTCAGAATAGGTTCTTGTGGACAAAGTTATGATATAGGCTCAAAGGATGGATAAGATTTTGACAGATGAGAGGAGCAAGCCGAAAAGGTTTAATGCTTTTATGTAGGGAAATGAACGATATAGCTATCATTCACTGAGTTCTTAATTTTGGGAGATGCTCTGCCATTCTCTTTACAGACATTATATTATCTTAAAAGAACTAATGTAAGGTTAGTATTATTATCCTAACTTTTTGCATAAAGAAACGGAAGCTGAATGGAGTTAGTGTACTTGCCCACAATATTGCCGCTAAATAGTAGAGCCAGAATTTGCACCCATTTTCTGCCTTTAAAGCCCAAAGTCTTTTATAATATTTCAAACAAATAAAGACTTAAGCTAGATGATGTTGGGTTGTGAAGAGTCTTAACTATCAAACAGATGATTCTAACTTTATCTTATTCTTAATGGGAAATTTTGTAGTTTTTTAAATGAAAGTCTATCTGGCAACAGTGCCCAGAACAGATAGGAAGTTCTTGTTACCATCTTGGTGACATTATCTAGGTTGGCAACAGTAAAAATGCAAAGAAAATGTAGACTCAAAAGATTTTGAAGAAAGATTTGGTAGAGATAGCAAATTAATGAGACCTAGGCCCTAAGCAAAAAGGAAGCGTATCAAAGATGACTATGAAGTTGTAAGCCTTCAGATGGAACAAAGGGTGATACCATTATTAAAAACACTCATTAATAAAATGAGTTGACATTAGGAGAAGAAATTATGTTAAAACACATGGCAATTCATTAAGCTGTTGGAAGAGCTGAAGAAGTTGTAGTAAACAAGAGAAATCAAACCTGGGGATATAGGTTTGGGGCCTTCATATCAATATCATAGTTGAAACTATAGGGATGGATAGGATTTTCAAAGAAAGGAGGTTGGCATAAGATCAAGAGTCAAATCCTGGGGGAGTTAGCTTTTCAGGTATAGAAGAAAAAAGCAGAGATGTTGTAGTCACAGAAATGGGTGAGGAGAATAGTGAATTATTTAAAAAAAAATCAAAGAAGAGAGCTTTGAGAAGAAATTGATTGGCAGTACCAAAAGATACAGAGAAGTCAAAGCGAACTGGGAAAAAGTGGGGAAGTCTGTTGGATCTTCTGACGGGGAAGCCATTGTTGAACTTTGAGAATCCAACTTCAGCATGGTGTAGGAGACTAAGGTAGTTTGTGGAGAGTTAATGAGAGAATGAACTATGATAAAATGATGAACTTGTAGGGACTGTTTCATTGCTTCTTGAACTGGGTGTGACTGTGGGAAGATGAGGTCGGGCTGTTTTTTCTTACTTTTAAGTGACTCTTTTTTCCTGCCTATGTACCCATGTGGTCCTTTCATTATCTTTGAAGTTTATGAAATCTGTTTCTTGGGCTCAGTTCCTGTAGCTCAAGTGGCTAAGGTGCCAGCCACGTACACCAGAGCTGGCGGGTTCAAATCCAGCCCGGGTCTGCCAAACAACAATGACGACTACAACCAAAAAATAGCCGGGCATTGTGGTGGGTGCCTGTAGTCCCAGCTACTTGGGAGGCTGAGGCAAGTGAGCTGCAATGCCATGGTACTCTACCCAGGGCAACAGCTTGAGGTTCTGTCTCAAAAAACAAAACAAAACAAAACAAACAAACAAACAAACAAAAACCTGTTTCTGTATCAGTTTTTTTTTTTTTGTATTCTTTTGATCTGAAGGTAATTTTTGTTATAGGAAAGTCTCCCCTTATATCATTAAATATGTTTCTCTTCCATTTTTCCCTATTCTTCCTCAGGTACACCAGTTTGCATATGTGGCATGTCATTGGTGACGATAGTGCTTATTATCTCCTCTACAACCATGTCACCATGGTTGCTTTTTTCCATTTCGCTTTGAGTGAAGTCATTTATTCTACCTTTAGATCCCTTCATTGGTTTTTTAGTTGTAATCCATTTTTGTTGATCTCATATGAATTTCTTCTACAAAGCCTTCTTTTGTGCTCCTAGGATCTTCTGGTGCACATTTTTTTCCCTTTGGTTTTCTTTTTAATCTCTTGTAACTCTTCCTTGAGCTCTCTTTTTGTAGAGTAATGTCGTCTTGAAAGTCTTTGAACATAGGGTCACTACAAAAGTTTTGAGATAGACTGCGTGATGGTCCGTTATCCCATTTCCAAGTCACAGTCAATAGCGTCCTTTCTGTTTCACCTGTGCAAGTTTCAACTTGCTCGGCTTATTGGGGTTGCCAGGAGGGCTCCCTTTGTTTCCATCCAGGCGGGTTTTACATTTCTTGATTTTTATGTATCTCAAACCTTTTGTAATGACCCACATAAAGTGAACTATCTATAACTGAACTCTTTCTCTGTTGTAGGGTATAATTCCTCTTCTGCTACGTGATTTTTACCCTCTTTCAATTTATGTTTCTGTCCTCTGACTTTTCTCTTCCCCCCAGTATGGTTGCTATTCATTTTTAAAGTAGAGACAATTCGATCTGAGCTATTTATTTTATAGTAGTATAGAGAAAAGCAAAGGGAAGTTAAGTTGGAGTGGTACACAGAATCGGATTTAGACTGCTGCTTTAAATACCGTCTTACCACATTTGTTTTGTCTTCTACTCGGAGCCATGCATCCTCTCATTTTCACATACAATATGTTGGGCAGCCCTTTGTATCACAGGCTCTCTGAGAATTGATATGGTGATTTATGCTTCTCATCCCTTTTATCCTCTCTCACCACCAGAAATCTATAGTTAGGAGATGTGGTTGTAGGTCATGAAAATGATGGGTTCTTCTTCTCCAGCTCTACCCTCTTTATTCTCAGCTCTTTGGGTCTTTACTGGGTCATGAATTATTTCTCCTGTGGCTCGCCCATTCCCTGAAACCTCGTCATTGTAATCAAAGGATTGTTGGAATGTTGGAGCAGATGTTCAGGATTGATATACTTTTAGAGATATCTGTAGCCTGTTCAAAGTTTGAGGTCTGAGGAGGTTTCTGGTTTTGGTCATCTCTCAACATCTCTGCTCCAAAGTTTCTCAGTATTTGGCAGATAACCTTCATGTTTGGTGGTTTGTGGTTGTGGGCCTTTCCTTGTTTCATTGGAGATTTTTTTTTTTCTTCTTTTGGTGTTTTTTGTTTTGTTTTTAGTGGGTATTGAGGGAGGGAGGGTAGTTTGAAAAATGCTCTCACTTGGCCATCTTTTACCAAAATTCTCTAGTGATCTTTTTAAAAACATAAACCAGATTACATTATTTATCAGCTTAGGTCCACCAGTGGCAGAAGATTAAAGCACTTAGAATAAACTAAAAACTCTGCATCGTGACCTGTTCAGAAACATATGAAATGGCTCCGGATCACCCCTGCAACCTCGGATCACTTCACTTTCCCCTTGCTCTAGTAGTTTCTCAAAAGGATGCTGTCTTTTGTTTGTTCTCTCTTACTCATGCTTCATTCATTTATTCCTGTTTTCTGGAATGTTATTTTCTCCTCTTTTTTAAAATTTCAGTTTAATAAAAAGGTACACATGATTAGGTTACATTGTTTGCCACTCCTGCTTAGCTTTTAACACTTCCTCAGAGAAGCCTTCTCTGACATCACAGTGTATAGAACGAGGCCCATTTTATTAATCTCTCTTGGTTGCCATTCTTTTCCTCTATATTACTAAAGAAAATATGTAATTATGTGTTAATAGGTTGATATGTGTCTTTTACTCTAGACTATAAACTCTAGGTGGTATTGATGCTTTATATTGTTTATTGAATGAATGAATTACAAAAGGAATGTAAGACCCAGACCTTCCAAGATTAACTGATCAGGGATTATTATCTTTTAGAAGTGTTGTTCTATTAAATATAGTTACCTTTGTAAATATGTTACCCTGCCAATAATAATATATAGCTAACATTGAATGCTTGTTGTGCTCTATTTATACCTTTAAAAGTTAGTTATATTACGTTTACTGGTTAACTGCTATATTCTAGGAACAATAATAGGTATTTTATATACAATAGCTTTAATGCTCACAATAATCCTAAAAAGTTGATTTTTTAAATTCATCAATATTTTAAAGATTTGAATACTAAGTTAGAAAACATAACAAACTTGTCTAGGGTCATTGACCTACTGAATTATTAGGGCACAATTTGAATCTAGTTGCATGATTGTGAAGCCATTGCCTTTTTAATCAAATTGCATCTTCTCTCAATAACAAATAATCTGAAAGTTAAAGTGCTTTTTCTAGTTCTTAACTTTATTTATAGGAAGTAACTTGTTCTCCTCCTCAAAAAAAAAAAAAAATCATGTCATAAAAAATGACATTGCTTCTCTGGTTTCTAAAAAAATACCTATTAATAATCTGTTTTCAATGATTTGGAAAGGCAAAATGGTGAAGATGTGAAAATTGCTTTTCATCTAGTGCTTATGAAACAATTCACATATTTCATTCACAATGAAAAATATGCCTTATTTTTCCCATAGTATCGAATATTAACTTCATCTTAGTTCAGGGTGCTATAACAACCTGCTATAAACTTGGAAGCTTATGAACAACAGAAATTTATTTCTCATAGTTCAGGGGCGGAAAGTCCAAGATCAAGGTGGCGGTAGATTTGGTGTTTGGCAAGGACTCATGGTTCATAGATGCTGCCTTCTCAATGTGTTATCATACTATGAAAGGGAGAAATGGCCTCTCTTGGGCTCTTATGTAAGAGCATTAGTCCCTGACCTAATAAGCTCCCAAATTTTTATCACCTAATGCCATCACTTTGTGGTTAGGATTTCAACATATGAACTTTGAGGAGCCACAAACATTCAAACAAACGTCCTTTTCAATGTGAATGTTGAAGTGTTTTCTTTTGTCACAAAGTAAGAAGGCCCTAAACAAAACTAGACATTTTTAAAGAAAATTTTCCATTTACCTTTTTCATTTTTAGTAATAATTTCTCTTACTTGCTCTTCTTTGGGGGGACTTAAATTTCAAATCAACAGCTATTAACTTCTGATTATAACAGCAGAACCAGGAGGTGCCTGTCGCTCAGTGAGTAAGGCGCCGGCCCCATATACCGAGGGTGGCGGGTTCAAACCCAGCCCTGGCCAAACTGCAACAAAAAATAGCCGGGCGTTGTGGCGGGCGCCTGTAGTCCCAGCTACTTGGGAGGCTGAGGCAGAAGAATCGCCTAAGCCCAGGAGTTGGAGGTTGCTGGAGCGACTCCGCTGCACTCTACCGAGGGCGAAAAAGTGAGACTCTGTCTCTACAAAAAAAACAAACAAACAAACAAAAAAAAAAAACAGCAGAACCCAAACTAGTTTGAAAAGACTATAAACATTTTTTGACAAGAAGTGGAAATGAATTTTTGATGGACGCTCGTGATTATAATAATAACTGTTCAAATGCTAGAAGAGCTCAGGAAGGAGAATGCCCTCAGTTTTGACTTAAATAGAAATAGAACTGCTCTCTCAATATTAGGAAATTCATGAACAGTTTCATCTAATTAAGGGTAAGAGGAAAAAAATACAATTCGAATGAAAAAAGAGCAGTTTAAAATACATAATGAATGTCAGAAAACTGAAAAAATGCTGATAATGTCAGCAAAGGAGAAATTTTCAAGTAGAAATTGGTATCAGAAAGAATGAAAATGAGAAAAAAATGCTTCCCAACTCTTACTTTTTTCCAACAGAGTTGTTTTCCCTGATGTTTTTTAATTAGAATGACCCTTTCTCCTCAATCCATTTTTCCTCTCCACCTTGGAAAGTCAATGGAAAGTTTAGGTGTACCTGGCCATGCTACAGATCAAACTGTAAAATTATGTTTTTATAGGTTAACTAACATATTGGCAATTGCCCATGACTGAACCTGGATTCTTCTCTTTTATGCTCCATCGACATAGATATATAGACGTTTTACAATTTAAAAAGTATGAGACATGTTAGGTCATAATGCTTGTGAGTAGCGAGGCTAGTATTTTAACCTCGATGTGTCTAATTTTAAAGCTTGTGCTATTTCTCCTGCAATACTGACTGGATGTCTGTTGAATGGTATATGCGTATGCTCTATGGACACCAACAACAGAGCCATATCTGCAGACAGCTCAGTAACAGTTGAGTGAATGAACAGATGAATGAATGAATGAACCATATCACAAATGAACATTTATCCTTCCACAGTTGATTGTTGCAGTAAGTAAAAAAGATAACATCCGATATTATGTGAAGAAGGAAAGAAGTAGCTTCCTATTTCTTATTTGATATATTTAAAAAGTAATGTCTAAAAAACTCAGAACACCATAACAATTGATCAGTGTTTGTTCTCACACTTGGTTTTCCTAAGTCACTTAACACGGTTAGTGACCTCCTGGTGCCTGGATTTAGTCTAAATCAGATTTCTTAATGGATACACAAAATGGGTCTCCTTATAACAGTTTAACACATTACACAGATCCTTGGAATAATTCTTTTAAAAGAATATAAAATTGCCCTTTTATTGTTCCAGGCGAGTCTTCATTCGAAATGTGTTTGAAAAAAATTGTAGTTGTGGTCTCCAAACCCTAAATTGAGTTCCTCCTTCCGTAGTGAAAGTAAATTTAGGTAAAATTTACCCACAAAACTACTAGTTATGGTCCCTGTAAAAACCAGATACAGTGGCTGTAACCATATGTCATGGACTTCCTGCTGCCATTTCTGGCCAGATTAAAGAGGACCCTTGAGCTTCAACTCACTCCTGCGGATTAGGGTGGGGGATTCACGTTACTTTAAAATCATCAACAACTGGGACCTGGGGACTGAAAAAGAGTTGTCCTAGAGTGGAAATCTGATTAAGACTTGTAAGAAAAGATGTGTTCACTGTTGTGCTTAATGTCTTGGTATTTCTTTTCCAAGGGTCCACCTGGTCCAGCAGGTATTCCAGGTCCCTCAGGAAAGAGAGGCCCGCGGGTAAGTAGATGGGCTGCGTTTCCTGCTGGCTCTTAGTCATTTTCCAGTGTGTTTTTCCTGGTATTGTACAGTTACATACTTCCCTTGGAAACCTGCCTGGATCTTCAAACTTAGCCCTACCTTTGCCAATTCAAGAGGAGTGTAAAGACACAGGCAGCCTTGTTTATCTGAGTATATACAGCCAAAGTGGTCTCTGTGCCAATGGCCAAGAAGGAGTATGTAAATGAGCGCCTGTTCTGGTGCTAATTGTAACATTATTCTTAGTTATAAAGTGATCTCAGTAGTCCGAGATGAGCTTCATTTGTTTTGGGAAATGAAGAGGAGTGGGCTGCCTTAAAATAGTGCATTCCTGGATTACATAATGGAAAATACTGGAGCTATTGACAAGAAAAAAAATGGCCCTGAGGAAAAAAGCTGCCTTAAGGATCAGCAGTAGTTTCTCACATTACACAGGTCCAACAAAAGATTTATTGCTATGTTAGAATTATATTTTTCAGACCTAAAAAAAAAAGTATATTTTTACTAAGGAAAGTCTTTCTTCAGTATTCTTTAATTAACTAGAAAAAGAATTCTGTGTTAGAAAGACAAATACAAATACCGTTTATATAACTCACTTTCTTTTGATCCTGATTTTTGTTTATCGTGTAAAGAAAAATCGCCCCAAAATACTCCTTTATGTTGTCTCATTCACAGCAAACTTTTGTCCATGTGAGGCCTCAGATGAATTCTCCCTGGGCTCTGTTGTTTAGAATTTTAAAACATGTCACTATAGTTGATGACCTATCGCATTCCTCCCACAGTCCATTTCAAACCTTTCCATTCTCCTTTAGCTGGTGAGCCATTCCTATCCTCCTACCTCCCTGAAAGGAGAGACCTCAGAGCCCTACTTTTCAGGGGAACTGGGCGCGTCTTTGCACTATTTCTATTCCCTCTCCCCCGTTAAAGCTGTTCTTCTCCGAACATCATGAATGTTGGGTTCTGAATCTCCATCTATTTTCATAACACAGCAGCTTCCTTCCCTAATTTCCTATTTTAAAATTTCATTGACTTGTCTAGTCCTCTTTCCCTTAAGGAAGGAAGAGTATTCTCAAGGCCAATTTTTTCACTTATGTCCCTAATTTCACTCTCTTCAATCACCTGACTTAAAAGTTGCCACTTCACCTTTTTTCTCTCCCTAAGTTTTATACCCTTTGGCAACAACCAACAAGTTATCCCATTTTTTAAAATTCCAAACTTTGATTGGTAGGGATTTTTCCTAAGGTTATTATCCTGGCTCACGGTGGAACTACTGAGTTTTGTGAAATAAAAGTTTATGCCCATTGCCCTTACTTTTATGGCAACAAATCATTCATTAACCCCCACGTTTTTTCCCCACTGTTCTTCCAATGACGTATGAATCTAATCTTTCTTTTCTTTAGTTTTTATCTTCCTAGATGTGTCTTTAATATTTGTATTGCTGGCTCCCCTGTCTTTCTGAAACATTCTGTTCTATTAATCCAGAATCAAAGTGACTGACAAATAAGTATTAACTATTTGTTGAAGAGCACAGCAGTAGGGTACAAAACCCAAATGAGCATAGGTGGCCAGGGGACTTGGGTACCTAGAAAACTTTCTGGAAGGGATGATTCTTGTTTCCTCTACGTACTGGTTGTGTGAGCTTAAGTTTCCTGATCTGTAAATGAGAGTAAAAATAACAACCTTGCAGGATTGTTATAAAGATTAGCAATGAGAAGTACAAAGCATTAACGCAGCTCCTGGCACACAGCAGGTACTCAGTAAATAGAATCACTTCTTGAAGTCAGATCATGTAATTTATTGGAGATGCAAAATCAAACTGACCAATACTGAGTAGCCAATGGGTGTTATGTACTACACTAGTAATATTTTAAAAGTCTTTTCAAAGAATTTATCCTTCTGGAACTCAATAGAACCTGTCATAATGCAGTTAAAATAGCAGCAAGATATTTAAAGAACAGATGAGAACAGTGTAAGATGTATCCCAAGGCAATATATGATTAATTGACAAAATGAATTTTACATGAAGTAATTTCTATAGACGTTAGTAGGAGAGAGGAATTACTTCATGCTGGTGTGGCGAGGATTTAAAAATGAAGTGGGATAACAGTTGAGATTTGAAGAACGATTTGAGAAGGTGTAGGGGACAAGAAGTAGGCCTTTAAGGGACACATCCTGGCATAGCAAAAGCTCAAAAGCAGGAAGGAATCGCTTGTTGAGGGGAGAGTAACTGAACAACTACACTTTGTTATTTATGGGTTTCTTACTCTTCACGGCTTTTAGAAACAGCACTAAGCCGTATGCTGTGGCTGCAGGTAGGATGGCGAATAAGACGGTAAACATCTTGAGGTCATGTTTAGAAACAAAAGATGGAAACTGTAGTTCTGCTCTATGATTAGTGTAGCTGTCCATTCTGAAATATGTAGGATCTCAAAAAAAATAAAGAACCTTGAAAACAAAGTATGACATTCAGTTTAATGGAATTATGGTACGTAATATTTACTTAAGTGATATAATAAACACTGATATTTGTATTTGTATCTGTTCCATGCATGACTTGACTTTCCTATTATTTGCAGGGCATACCAGGGCCACATGGAAATCCCGGGTTACCTGGATTACCAGGTCCAAAGGTGAGTGGTGACAAATGAGTGACGCATGGCAGGGTAGGATCACTATTAACAGTGGTGAGCACTTTCTGAACAGCCCTTGCGTACATGGGTGTATGTGTTTTTCTTCATTTGTTTAAGCTGCTATGACAAAGTATCATAAACTGACTAGTTTAGAAACAACATAAGTTTATTTATCACAGTGCTGGAGCCTGGGATGTCCAAGATCAAAGCGCCTATCGAGTGTCTATCAAGTCCAGATACCAGCAGACTTGGCGTCTGCTGAGGACCCAGTTTCTGGCTCATAGACAGAACCTTCTCACTGGGTTCTTACATGGTGGAGGGACTAGCTACGTCTCTGGGGTCTCTTTTATAAGAGAATTAATCTTGATCATGAGAGTTCTGCCCTCATGGCATAATCACCCCCCAAAGTCCTTACCTCCTATTACATGGGTCACTATGAAAGTTTTGAGACAGTGTTTTATGGTCCATTATTTCACTTCAAGAAACACAGTCAACTTGCTCAGCTTATAGGTGTTTCTGGGAGGGGTTTGTTTGTTTCTATCCAGGTGGATTTTACATTTCTTGATTTTTGTGTATCTCAAAATTTTCATAATGACCTAACCCTAACCCTGTGTATTATCACCTTGGGGGGGGGGAGTTAAGATCATAACATATGAATTTTGGGGGGTCACAATGATTCTGACCTAGAAATATTTGGATTATTTGATTGTTGGCATGAACATGCATACATTTCATAATTATTTATTAAAGGAAATTAACTATTTTAGTTTATTCAGACTGCTGTGACAAAAATATCAGGGGGCTTATAAACAACAGAAAAAGATTTCTCACAGTTCTTGGGGCTGGGTAGTCCAAGATCAAGGCACTGATAGATTTGGTGTCTGGTAAAGGTCTGATTCTGGGTTCACAGATGGCTGTCTTCTTGCTGTGTCCTTACATGGCAGAAGGGGCAAGGGAGGCATCTGGGGTCTCTGTTATAAGGGTACTGATATCAAACACAAGTGCTCCACCCTTATGCCCTAATCACCTCCCAAAGACCTCACCTCCAAATACCACCACATTGGGGGTTAGACTTCAACATATAAATGTTGAAGGGGCATTCCATCTACTGCATTAAGAAAGGAAAAAAAAGTATGCATGTGAGTGATGAAGGAGTTTGGGGAATGGATTATATAAGCATTGTGATCTTGGTTGTCAGTAACTTAATAAATCTTTTAGATCTCACGTTTCTGCTATTAATGATCACATTCAGAAGTAAACATATGATCATATATAGAATAGGGCTAAGAAGAGAGGTTTTAGAGCATTCAAGATTTGCATTCAAGTCTTAGTCCTCTCAGTTTGAGTGACTGGAAGCCAATTGCTTTTTTTAGGTTCTTTAAGCTTTCCTTTTCTGTAAGTTGGGGAGAATCATAGTACCTTCACATAGTACTGTAGTGAAAGCTAAATAAATTAATGTAATGCTTTTAGCATGGTGCTACCAAGTAATAGCATATAGGGAGGATAATTTAAACCTAAATTTCCTAAAATTTTTCATCTGTCTACAATTTTTTTTTTAGTTCAATAAAATTGCCTCAGAGAGGAAAAAGACTAGCTTTTCACTGAAGTCTGGTTGTTTAATAGTTAAGGAGGTAGATGACTTCTAATGAAATTAGGAGTTTGTTTTTGAATCTATTATTCCCTAGACCTTCCAGCTTTGTCTGGGGATTTATCATTAGCCCAGTAAAAGGTTAAAGTAGCTGCAAAGGTTCAGCTTATATTTCTCCATAGGGCTGACATTATAGTGGGTTTACAGTTCTGCTAATAACTTCATCTCTACAAGACCCAAGAAGACAGAGAAGGAGAGGGAAATTTCCATGTGGCTCGTGTTCTTTTCTCCCTTCTATTCAGCCAGTAGGGATAGGTTAGGTTCTCTTTCGATTTGATTCTCAATCTACAGTGGCAAGAACCAGTGTACTCCATTAAGACACAAGGTGTTTGGATACAGGTGTACAATGAGAAATAATCAAATCAGGGTCATTATGGCATCCATCACCTCAGGTATTTAATGATTCTTTGTGTCCAGAGTTCCAATGCACTCTTTTAGTTAAAGTATACCCTAACTTACTGTGGATTGTAGTCACTTTGATGTGTTATCAGATGTCGTTCATTTTAACTATTTGACCATATATTTGCACCCATTAACCATTCCCATTTTACCCTCCCTGCCTGCTGCCTTTCCCATACTCTGGGAACCAGGACTCTATTCTATCTCCACAAGATCAATGTGAAAACATGTGAGATTTGTCTTTCTGTGTTTGGCTCATTTCATTTAACATAATGTTCTCCATTTCCATTCATGTTGTTGCAAATGGCAGAATTTCATTCTTTTTTGTGGCTGTATAATATTCCATTGTATCTGTGTACCACAATTTCTTTATCCATTCATCGGCTGATGGACAATTAGGGTGCTTCCATATCTTACCTATTGTGAATAGTACTGTAATAAACATGAGGATACAGACATAAGTATCTTTCCAATATATAGAATTCACGTCCTTTGGATATATACCCAGCAGTGAGTTTGCTGGGTCATATGATAGTTCTACTTCTAGTTTTTTGAGGAGTCTCCATCTGTTTTCCACAGTGATTGCACTAATTTACATTCCCACAAACAGTATATGAGGATTCCCCTTTCTTCATCCTCACTAGCATTCATCATAGTCCGTCTTTTTGATAAAAACCATTTTAGTTGGGGTGAGATGATACCCCAATGAGATGACCCCATTGTCATTTTGATTTGTATTTCTTTGATGACTATTGATGCTGAGAATTTTTTTATATCCCTCTCAGCCATTTGTGTGTCTTCTTTTAAGAAATGACTATTTAGACCCTTTGCCCATTTTTAATATAATTATTATAATTTTTAATTTATTGTTTCAGGTTCTTTGAGGGTACAGAGAATTAGGTTACATTGTTTGCATTTGTTAGGTAAAGTCCCTCTTATTATGGATTTTTTTTAGACAGAGCCTCAAGTTGTCTCCCTGGGTAGAGTGCTGTGACATCACAGCTCACAGCAACCTCCAACTCCTGGGCTCAAGCGAGTCTCCTGCCTCAGCCTCTCAAGCAGCTGGGAGCACAGGCCCCTGCCACAACACCTGGCTATTTTTTTTTTTTTTTTAGTTGTAGCTGTCATTGTTGTTTGGTGGGCCCAGGCTGGATTCGAACCCGCCACCTTAGGTATATATGGCTGGCGCCTCAGCCACCTGAGCCACAGGCGCCAAGCCATTATGGATTTTTTTCTTGTCATGCTGTTTGAGTTCCTTATGTATTATTGTTATTTAACTCTTGTCAGATAGAAAATTTGCAAATATTTTCTCCCATTCTGTGAGTTGTCTCTTCGTTTTGTTGATTGTTGCATTTGCTGCGCAGAAGCTTTTTAGCTCGATGTGATCCCATTTGTCCAATTTTGCTTTGGTTGCCTGTGTACTCACTCGAAAAGTCCTTGCCCAGACCAATGTCCTGAAGTATTTCCCCAGTGGTTTTTCTGTTACTAGTAGTGTCTTAGTTTCAAGTTTTAGATTTAGGCCTTTAATCCATTTTGATTTGATTTTTGTGTAGCTTTGTAATATAATTTGAAGTCAGGTAATATGATTCCTCTAGTTTCATTCTTTTTGCTCAGGAAGGACCCTGCTTTCTTAATAAGCACAGTGGCTGTTTCAGCCTAGAAACAGATAAACAAAAGGTGTGGACAATAGGGTGGGGAGAGATGAAGACAGAAATGGTGAAAAGTATTTTACTTAATTGACTTCTTAAAATTTGTACACATATTTGGGAGAAAATCTTTGATAAAAATGAAGAACTTTGTATCAAATGAACACTATCCCTTGTCCCAAAATAAAAAACTATATTTTTCAGTATTGTTTAGTATTAATATGTGTCTATGGTAAAATGATCTAGGAGAAATTAAAATTGGAATCTCTACATTCTTCTTTGATGTTATATTTAGTAGTATGGATTTAATTTTGACTATAATTAATCCTCAGTATAATGAATATTTTATGAGCACATATGTGAGGGATTAAAAAAACGTACATTCTGGAACAATAAGGCTTCTGGGAGGCTTAGTCTTATAAACCTGAATATTTGTCTTTAATTCATTAACTATTTGATAACTGTATCAAAAATAGCCAAAACTGATCATGATACAACTGCATATTTGTGGAAGGCAATAGGTTTGTGTTAAAAATTACCAACGTGTACTAAATATATCAAATAAAGTGATCAAGTAATCTTTGAATTCATGAAACCAATTTCTCTAGGTTTTTTGATTTTTTTTTTTCTTTTTTTTTTGAGATAGAGGCTCTGTTGCCCAGGCTGATTTCTCAAAGATTATCATTTCTCAAATTCTTTTAAAATTTACCATAAATTATTGCCTCAAATCAATTACAGTTTTTATAATAAAAGATTTCAATATTTTAAAATTTAAAATAATATTTAATTTAATAAATATTGTGATACAAAAAAGAAACTTGATCTAATTTGGCAATACTTTTCTAAGCAATCTTAAGCAAATTAATTAACCTTTGTGAATCTCACTGCTTCTTTATCTACATAATATGATTTATTAGATAAGCCTTAATATCTCTTAGACTTTCTTAGTATATTACCTTTTTTTGCTGAAGAGATGAATTCTTAAATATTAAAACATCACCAAAGCCATTCTGTAGGTCTCATAATTTTATAATCAGTGATCTAAAATTGTAGACTTGGTAGCCGTGATGATGGCTATGGAAGGGGAGAGGTCAAGTTGGAACACGTCTTCTTTAAAAATACTCTGACTATAGAGCATAGGACTCTGCCAATAAGCACTCATTGCTAATTTATAAATGAAAAGACTTTCTGAGGATCATGCATGCCTTTTCATTTGGTATTCCATTTTTTTTTTAATCAATCTGCTTGAATGCTGTTTAAAATCATCCCTGAATAAGGGAAAGAAGATGTATCTATTTCCCTATTTCCCAAAGGGTAAAAATAGTATTTAGCATTTTCTAGGAAAGGAGAATTATTTAGTCTTAGTTGAGAATGGTAATGACATCAGGATTTGAATTTATAGAATCTCCATCGTGACCCCTATTATTTTATGAGGTGTGAAAAAGAGATACTCTGCTACTATGCATCATAAGAAAGATGATTTTAATATTGTACCAAAAAATTTTAGCATAGTCCACTAATGCCATAGTCCTCATGAAAGGTGAAAGATAACGATTCTTACACACCAAAAGCATCTATTTTTAGAACAGAATAAAAAGAATTTTAACAAAATAGAAGTATCTTTTTAAATTATTTCTTTATTATAAGAATAATACATGTACACAACTATGATTTAATAAAATAAAAAAACAGAATAATGCAGGTGTACTGTGAAATTTTAGAAAATCTTTAAACTTATAATTTTAAGGATTATAATAAGCAGTTTTCTTTTACTAATGTAACTAGTCTTCCAGGAATAAAATGCAATATGTTACAAAAATGGAAGAGACTATGAAGCCTTTAACAAGTCTTTCAAGGAAAAATGTTTCAATAGCATTATAATTTTTTTATGTTCATTAGGTTTCAAAAAGTCAATTACCTGAATCAACTATCTACTAACAATATATCTATTTGTTGTATACAATGTGCTCTCATGTGTGATGTCCACCCATGTTTTTAGTCCAAACTTTTAGGGAAAAAAGACCTTTTGTTTAAATTTTTAAATTCTAAATTTTATTTGCTTATATCTAGGTAGTTGTTTTCTGTATTATAAAGGTAGTTTACCATTTATTTTCTACCATACAATGGTATAAGAAGTTTTATGTAACAAATAATTACAAAACACAAGAACAGATACAAGGTGCAGGAAATTTTACGTACCAGTAACAAACTTATGATACTTGTGCATCATAGAAGGCCAAAAGTTCTTCTCTGTCAGTACTGGCCATATCACCTTCTCCAGTATCTACATTACTAGTGTCTTCTAAGGCATCACTTTCCTCATCCTGGTAAATTTCATCATCCTCACTTCCATCTATAGCATTGGTGATGCTGCATTTTTTTATTGTTTCAGGTTAATTTGAGGATTAGGTTATAATATTTGGATTTGTTAGGTAGAGTCTCTCTTATAATTATGTCCTGCTCCCAGAGGTGTGCGTACACCCTGACTTTGTGCCTATTAAGTGGGAGCACACCCACACCCCTCTTTCCTCCCCTCTCCCTTCTCCTTCATTCCCTCACCCCTCATCTTGAATTGATTTGAGTTTTTTCTCTTATGTGGGTGTGTATTAGCTGATATACCATCAGCTAAAGCCTTCATATTAGTACTGGGGACATTGGATTCTTGCTCTTCCAGTTTTATGATACTTTACTAAGAAGAATGTGTTTCATTTCCATCCAGGTAAATACAAAAGATGTAAAGTCCCCATCTATTTTTATGGCTGAAATAGTATTCCATGGTATACATACACCATAGCTTGTTAACCCATTCCTAGGGTGGTGGGCATTTAGGTTGTTTCCACATTTTGTGATACTGAATTTTTTAAATGATTCACAACCACTTCTTTCTTGACACCATACCACAATCTTAGGATCCAATCACAAACCTCAGTAATAGATGCTTTCCTCCCTCGTTCCCTCATTCCTTCCTTCCTTTTTGTTGGCCTGGATAGAGTGCTATGGTATCAAAGCTCACAGCAACCTCAAATTCTTGGGCTCAAGTGATCCTCTTGCCTGAACCTCTCAAACAGCTGGGACTACTGATGTGCACCACCATGCTCAGCTAGTTTTTCTATTTTTAGTGGAGACAGAGGGGTCTCACTCTTGCTCAGGCTGGTCTTGAACTCCAGAGCTCAAGCAATCCACATACTTTGGCCTCCTAGAGTGCTAGCATTACAGGCATGAGTCATCACACCCAGCCTGATGGATTCTTCATTCTGCATGTAGGTGTTAAATCAGTAACAGCTGACTGCATCCATGATGCCCACTCTTTCTTCAATAGACCTTAATGGGCTTGTTTATTGACACATCAAGTGGGTAGCCCACCAGGTATCACACAAGCTGGGTTTTCAAGTCTGCAGCGATTGCTATTACACTTTGGCAACATGTGCTTTGAAGTGATCAAAAGGAAGCAAAGCTCTTCTTTTAAGTAATCTTCCAGGCCTTTGTGACCAGACTTTGTTAAACCAGATTTTTATGTCTCCTTTATTCACCCATCCTTTTTCATGCACATGAACCAGGGGTCCTCAAACTTTTTAAATAGGGGGCCAGTTCACTGTCCCTCATACCATTGGAGGGCCAGACTGTGGGCCCCGGGATGAGTCGGCTTCTAAGCAGGACAGGCAGCGGCAGCAAAAACACCCGGCGGGCTGGATAAATGTCCTCGGCAGGCTGCATGTGGCCCCTGGGCAGTAGTTTGAGGACACCTGACATGGACAATAACTCCACAAGAAGTCTCCTTTTAGAAACATTTTTCTTTTAAAGAAGATCATAAGTGGTAGATTTGTCCCATTTGCATAACAGGCTAGAACAGCAGTGAAAAGTGTTTTCTAATGTCAACTAATTTTGATAGCCATTGTTTTGGTTCCATGTCCACAGTTCTGTTCTGACATATCCAGTATGAGTGGGATCTTATCCATATTGGTGATGTGGGGCAGCTCAAAGTTGTGTCTTTTGAAGATTGATGGCATAAGAATAAAATTTCAAAACTTGATTCTCAGTGGCTGCTGGAAGTTTGGGGCACATTTTGTTTGGATCCTCACGCTCAAATCTTCTCTCTTAAAGTTAAAGCACCGTTTAGGTGTCCCTGAGAAATCATCAATGTTTTTTTCTTAGGCAATCCTTTTACCCTCTTCTTGTATCATCTTGGTTGAAACAGAGATCCCACTTTGCTGCTGCCCAAGCATCAGAATCTAGGTCTTCACCTCTGGCCCCACCTCCAACCACTGTGCAGGTTTCCCTCACATTTCCTTCTATTTTGGCATCTGAAGAAGGTTTTCTTCATGTTGACTCCGCAGAGGACACTGTCTGTGGCAGAAGGTCCAACGTGTCTCTGGGCAGCTCTGTTGCCATGCTTTTTAGTATCCTTAATTACTGTTAGCTTGAAGCTTGTAGCATGTGAAAATTATTTGACATCTTCTAAGAGATTTTCCCATAATTTCTGTAAAAATATCAGCTAGATTGCCAGCTTGAAACTTACAAAGAGAAATGCATCATTCTTCGTTGGCCAAAAATGCTTTCATTGGAACTTCGCTGTAAGTTCAACAAAACCAATTACCATATTCCAGGGTATTATTTTACATATGGATATCATTACTATTTTCTAGAGTTATACTTCTAATGCATCAGTATAAATAAAAGAATTAAAGACATTTATATAGATACAGAATTAGTACTACCCACGTATAATGTACATCCTTATTTTCCCTCAAAAATTTGGGCAAATAAGTGCTCATTATATGTGACAAAATATATTATGTCTGGAGAATTTTTTGAAACCTTCTCATTATTTAAAAATAAGTCTAAGATCCCACCAATTACTCTCCCTCTACCCATCCTCCCCCCTCCCCTTCCCTCCGTCTCCCCTTTCCCCTTCTTCTTGGGCTATAATTGGGTTATAGCTTTCATAAGAAAGCTATAAATTGGTTTCATAGTAAGACTGAGTACATTGGATACTTTTTCTTCCATTCTTGAGATACTTTGCTAAGAAGAATCTTACAAGGGTTCATGTGAAATTTACTAGATCTAGAATATAAATGTCTTAATACAATAACTAAGAGAATGTCTTGAAGGCTGAGTTGACCAATTTGATGAGAGCATTTGAAATTGTGTGTAAGGCCAGCACATTGTACCCCATGATTGCATTAATGTACACAGCTATGATTTAATAAAAAAAGTTAAAAAAAAATGAAAAAATACCCAAAGAGCCATAATAATAATAATAATAATAACAACGTCTAAGAAAGGTACATTTAAAAAGTTAATAACCTATGACTATCTCAATTTAAAATAATTTTATTTAATATCATATATTGTGTATAGCCTCTGATAATACATCACTGAGGGTATATGATATATTCCATGTATGCTTCACCATGTATTTTGTAACTATTTTATGTAGGGCCCCAAAGGAGATCCAGGATTTTCTCCACGTCAAGCTGTTTCTGGAGAAAAGGTAATTATATGTCTATGAAATAAAAGCATGCTAATATATTTCAAGCATTTTAAAATCATTTTTATTTTATAAAAATATAAGTATCTTGATGGTAGCAGGCAGAGAATATATCAGAGAACCACTGGATTTTAATGAAGGAAGAAATATTTGAAGAATTAAGTAAACTCTGTCATTTTAACTTATTGATTTAAACCTTGACATAAATTTTATTTAGCATCTGCTATGGCCTGTCATTGTGCTAGAGCAAGGTGTGATCCTAACTGCAAGGATTTTGCTGTTGATATACACGCACACAGTAGGATATAAATCCCAATGACATTTTGCATCATTTTGTAATCGTTCCATTTTAAGATACTTTATCTTCTGTAAATACCAGAGTAACTCTCTGTGAGAGAAACAGTCATCCTTATTTTGTTTTCTAGTTGACAAAACAAAATTCGTAGATTTTAAATGGCTTCTTACATGGCTAGAAAGTGGCAGAGTTAATGATGTATTCAGATTTTCTGACTTCTCATCTGGTGTGCTTTTCATTTTATAATATTGGTCTCAATACAGACATAAACACATTTAGATAAAAAGTGATGTTTTAATCTAGAGATAGCAACAAAATCTTCACTGGGAGGAGGATGCCGTCTTCCAGTGAGGATAAATACCGATGGAGTCTTTAGGAGGACATCTGGGAAGTTTTGCCTAGACAAGCAATTTATAAATGCAGTATAATTGTAGCATCTTTTTGTTTATGTGATATATATTCACAGACTTTAAAAATCCCTGAACAACTTTGGTGGTTCCTAGGTTGAAATGGGATCTTTTCTTTGCCTTCCAAAAACTCTTAGAAACTATAAAGAAAATCATGTCATAACCCTATAATCATCAAAAACCTTTTATTTTTTAATTTTTTTATGGACATGGAGTAGTTGTCCCTATTTGGGGGAGCCACGTTCATTTTTTAATGTAGAATTTTGGGAATTGTATTCCTGTGATGGAACTGAATTCACTGAGCCTTAAATTACTTGGAAACAGAATGGAAATTTATTATCAGCCACACCATTTTTCACTAGTCTTTTAATTATGGTAAGAAAAAATATCTGCAACCTGAGAAATATAAATGCCATCCTTAAAAATATCAAAATATAGCATATTTGATTTCTTACCTAAAATTTACAAATTAGAGGCTCACTCTGGTTTGGTGACTGCTTTAAATAAAACTCTCGGTTTAAACATTCACATTTATATCAAATGCTTGGTTTTATCTTTCCCTGCAGCTTTTTTGTACAGAATGTAGGGGTGGTTTAGAAGAGGAGTGGAGACTTGGAATCATGTCAGCGTTTTTTATTTTACTTTTTGTGTTCCTCATATACTAATTGTAATCAACACTACGTAAGAGAAATAGGAAGACATAAAATTTAATAGCATGCTGTCACTGGGCCTCCAGTGAAATCTAATTTTTAAAATTGAGAGATGGCATTTCCCAAATGGTAAAATTTAAAAGCAGTCTCTTAGAAATTGTATTATATTTACATTCAATTGAGTTCAAATATACTGAGGAGACAGGAGAGTAGTTCTACACATAAATCTGAATACAAATAAATGCAAACATTAGATTGGGGGGAAGAAGGGAGCTGGAAAGTAATTTTAGCCACCTTTACTATAAATACATGGGCAACAATGAGACAATGAAAGAAACGCACAGACTGGTCTTTCACCGTGTAACATCCACCAAGTAACATCTATCACGGCCCATATGCAAACTACATACTCCATTCCTTCTGGGACATCTAGGGCATGCCTCTATAGCTTTTAAATGGTGTAATTTAAAGTAAGAGGACATGAGGACATGATCATCATCATTATCACCACCACCACCACCATCATCATCATCCTGATTTTCAGATGGAGACAGAGAAATTAAACAATTTATCCATGATGAGAGCTACAGGAAGGGGGGCAGCCTCCAGTCTCCTTTTTCCTGGTACAGTGTTCTTTTCCTCTTATCAGAGTATTAAATGTTAAAAAAAAACAAACAGCCTGGATAAATTGGTCATCCCATTGTAAATGGAAGCCCTCCTAATAAAACTCTGAGAAGCAGTAAAGTGAGTATTAGAACAAATGGAAAAACGTTCCATTGTTAATCAGAAACACGCCTTTCTGATTGGTTAATTTGATGACATATTAGAATATGAAATACACCAAAAACTAGGCAGAACACACAGAGAAGCTTTTGTAGGGTTATTTCCCAAGTAAACTGGCTCAAAACGATCCACGCGTCCATGTTTACTTTCTTTCTCCCCAACTCTTTTTGACCTTTTTTTTCCCTCTGACAATTCACACAGCCTCCATTGTCACTAGTTGTCACTCATACCCACCCGGGCACCCCTTCCCCATCACCAGTGTACTTTCTCCTTCCTTCCCTGAGATGGGCTCACAGGAATTCATCAGAAGATGGTCACGATCAGTAGTCTCGTCTGCCCAAGCTAAACCCACGGGCTTCCCAGTCAATTTCCACTTTAGTTACTTCCTGGGGTAACGTGCTGTGATGGGGTAAGCACAGCAGCAGTTACCAGCTCAGCCCCAGAAACAGAAGGGTCCCTGCTCTGGGCCTCACCTGAACCCAGCCCGGCCCTTGACTCCCTGGAGATTGGGCCTGGGAGTCCTCACAGGGAAGGACTGACACCTCCCCAGTTGCCTCACAAAAGCACTGTAGAATTTCAAAGGAAATTACTATGTATTTTTTTAAACACAACTTTTTAAACTTGAGCTGCTAGGAAGTATGTGGGCAAGATCATTACTAGAGAAAAGAAAAAGTAACATAAGAGAAAAAGGGGGCAAGTGTCCGGAGGCAGGAAAACATGCTCTGGGTCCTAACATTAGGCAGGGGAAGAGAGAGTGACTGGGAGCCTCTGAGAAGGGGCAAAAAGGCTCGGAAAATAGGTGAAACTCGAGCCAGATTGTGGAGATCAGAAATGGATGTAGTAAGAGCTTGACATCTAAAATTAAAGGCAGCTGTAATTTTCAAAGGAGCTCTAATTTTCCATTCTCTTTCATGACATTGAACCTCTGTGTTTTGTTCCTAGGGTGAGCGAGGCCTTGGTGGATTAATGGGGCCCCCTGGTATGCAAGGTAATAAGGTAAGATGTAGTTCACTTGGACTTAGATGTCACGTGGATCTGGGAGCTCGTCAACTGCTCTGATCTCATTTTGAAGTTGAGCTCCCAACCAATGTTTCAAGTTCCTTTTCTCAGCAATAGGGAATTAGGATGCTTTCCTGATCCAGGAAAGTGGTGCCTGCAAAGGGCAGGATCTCATGAATAATAAAAAAAGACCCTTCAGTAGGTGACACGTACAAAATTCATGTGCAAGAGAAAGTCAAAGTCACTGAAAGAATATTGATCCTTTCCTCTTTTTAAAATGATATGAGTGCAGTGACCTACTTCGGAAACCATGAAGTCAATGGATAACTTTTATATGCCAGAAGTGAGGCTTACTTGCTTATAGGTATAACACTTGGATTTTTAAGGGGTTCTCATTTTATTGGGAAATAATCATCTCTGCCACAATGTGTATACTAGAGTGAGGCTTGAAGGGTCAGAGGGAGGTAAGGCCTGGTGGTAGTAAAATGCAGTAGCCATGACTAGACTTTTTCTGCGGTAGGAGGGAGTCTGGATACAGCTGCTATAATTATTTGATGAAATACGTTGTATAGTTTTCTGGGTTCACACAAGTACAAATTCTTTTCTATCTGTTCAACTTGTTTTTCTCCAAACATTACATTGTTCGTTTTTTGAAAGGAATGAGGAAGTTACAACATTTCTTTCTAAGGTATTAAAGGCTCCGGAATGTGGTAGGGCCGTATTTGGCTTGATGTGAATCTGTAAATATGTATAGCGATGAGCGGTGTCAGTGTCTTACTCTGCTGATTCTTTTCCTCTTGGGACGTGTAGGTGGCACGTAGTATTCAGGCTCCGGTTACTTGGATCAAATCCCATCTGTGATTTTCTAGGTTCCATCAACCTTGTGTAGGTTGTCGACCCTCTGTCAGATTCACTCACCTCGTCTCTAAAATGAGAAGATAATACTATAAGCAGTCCCCGAGTTACAAACTTCCGACTTATGTATAACTCTCACTTATGAACGGAGGCCATCGCAGCAAGTCCCTGGGTTACAAACATCCAGCCGACATACGATTCACACTTACAAATGGTACAGGTAATAGGTCAATGTGCTTGTCCCAACTTACATACAAATTCCACTTAAGGACAAACCTGTAGAACCTACCTCATTTGTAACCCGGGGACTGCATACACTCACTTCCCAGGGAGTCTCGAGGAAGATGGGATGAGACAATCCAGGTAATACAGTGTCAGACAAATAGCCGCCTTTATAAATGTCAACCATCAAGTTACTTATTTGGTTTTTGGAAAGAATGCTGATCTCTTTTGCTTTCCATTGTAACCCCTGTTAAAGGGCTGGATTGTAAAAGGATGAATAAGTTTTGATCTTAGGAAGAGGGTTTCCTGTCCAGTGACTACACCATGATTTTTATGGCCTTCAGGCTGGTCTTCATGCAAGACAGAACTTAGAATCTGATCACTCCCTTGAGGCTGAGGGTTACTGCCATAGAAACATGTAACAGCACAGCAATCATCTCTAACAGAATTTGTCTTGATATACAGTCATGAATCTGTTTCATGCTACTCAGTATACTTCTGACTATTCATGTAGCTCTTAGGGAACTGTACTGGCACAGCCTTAAGGAAAGAAGATCTATTATAACAATATGGATAGGGCCTCAATTATTTTTTTTTTTGATGTCAAATATGCAATCATGAGAAGTGTCCTATAATGAGATTTCATATAAAAGAAGAATAAACTAGTTTCTGTTGTTTATGAAATTAACAGTCCAGAAAGGTAAACACAAAATGTTGGTTAGTTTTTTTTTTTTTGAGACAGAACCTCAAGCTGTCCCCCTGGGTAGAGTGCCATGGCATCACAGCTCATAGCAACCTCCAACTCCTGGGCTCAAGTGAGTCTCCTGCCTCAGCCTCCCAAGTAGCTGGGACCACAGGTGCCTGCTACAACGCCCGGCTATTTTTTTGGTTGCAGCCGCCATTGTTGTTTGGCAGGCCCGGGCTAGATTTGAACCTGCCACCTTAGGTGTATGTGACTGGCGCCTTAGCCATTTGAGCCACAGACGCCAAGCCTGGTTAGTTTTTGTGTAGAGGGGAATATAACAGGCTATCTCTGGGGAAAAATATTATTTGAGGACAAAAGGAAAATAACTTTGATTTTAATCATTAGAGCAGATTATCATCTGAACTTTGGAGTTATACTTACTTAAAGCAGAAGATACTAACTTCCTATGTATATGTTATACACCTGTGTATATGTTATATGGCCCGTCAGTATTTTAAAATATTAACAAGTGTGTGTTCTTCAGTCTGTGTAAGTCTGATAAAGTGAAATAGAAACATTATTTTAAACAAACTGGGCCATGCATTGAATATTCTTCACATAGTTCTTTTTTCTCATCTTATTTTTTTTAACTTATTTAAATTTGGCTTATTGTTAACTAATAAAAAAGTAGGCCCTATGTAGAAGTCAGGATTCTTGATGTATTATCAGTTAGCAGCTGTTATTGACTTTTCTCTAGAGAAGATTTCGTTGAAAGTATTTAGAAACTGAGTTATTGTGTGATAATTAAAACATCCCTGTTTGCTATGATTTGACAGAGGTTCAGAACAGGTTGAAATATTTGAGATGCTCTTTGTTGTCTTTTTGAGAACATTTTCCCCTTTTGGAAACTATCTAGATTATTGAAAAACTAGTATTATAGACATACATTCCAAATGAGCTTGACATACTATTACTCTGATTTGTATGGAAGAGGAAAGAGAAATACGGGTTACTGGATGGAATGTTTAGGTAAATTATGAGACTTTTAAAAGTCAAAATAACTAATGTGGCTCAATGTATGGACCATTTAAATCACACAGAGTTATTTCCTACTAATAGGATTCATGCTAAGAGAACCTAGAAAAATAGCTCCATAGCCTAGGAACCCCTATTTCCTTATCCTTGAGTTCTCTCCCCAAGTGCTAGCTGAATCCTTAAAATCAAGGTGAGATCTTATTCATTTTCTAAGTGAGAAAACTAAGATAAACCTAGAGAAGTTCAGGGAATTGCTCAGTGTCACCTGGAGAGTTATGGCAGGATCAAGAGATACAACTTACTGATACAGAATCAGCTGTGCATTTCACTATTCAGTGCATATTATGAGAGATGGATAAGATACTTGGGTTTCAAGTACTGTGAAGTAATTACATATTTTATAATTTGCAGTTGAATTATTATCATATATTAATATATGTTTTTAAAATTTATTATATAATTTATTATATATCAACATACAATTATATGTTTTAAATATTTTATATTTATTTTGAATTTGAATTATTATAACTTTCATGAATTATAACTATTACTAATACTTAAAGTAGCTTTTTTATTATGTGCAATGTTCCAGTCTCTCTCCTGAGCACTGTTTCTTTTAATCTTAAAAACAATTCATTGAAACCAGGAGCAAAATGCCTATAGTACAAGATACTCGGGAGGCTGAGGCAGGAGGATCTCTTGATCCCAGGAATTGGAGGCTATAGTGTATTATGGCTGTGTCTGTGCATAGCTGTTGTAGCCTAGCCTGGATAACATAGCAAGACCCCATCTCTTAAAAACATCAAATGAAAAATAACTTATGGAGACAGATACCAGCTTCAGTATGTTGAATAAGTTAGTTGAGGTGTCCCAGGGTTAAATCATTCACTCAAGGGCATACAGCTATTCATTTGAAGATTTAGGACTCACATCCAGGCATATTTAACACATACGACTGTGGTCTTAATAGCTTTGGATACTGCTTTTCTATTAATTAATTTATTACTTATGTCAATATTTGTTCGATATGGGCATTTAAGTAATTTTGTCTCTAACAGGCATGCAAAAGGAACCGTGATATTGTTTTTCATGAAATCCAAGGGAACAAGTCTAGTTTTGGATGACAGGAGAAAAATGACTCCATTATTCTTTTTCTCTGGAAAGTATCTGGCAATATTAAATGTTTTTAGTATACACTAAACTTAAGTAATTTTAAAAGCTAAAACAGCTGTAAGAAAGTTGGTGGAGCGCACTAACTGTTGAGCTGTTGAACTGAAAACACAGAAAAGTAATAATGTAAAACAAGGTTTGAAAACTAGAAGTACCATTGAGATGGAGATAACAAAGCAAACATAGCAACGTTTTCTTCACGCTTCAGCAGATCATTTCGATTTGCTTTCTCCCCCATTCTTTTATCCCTTGCTGCCACTTTTTGAAACCAATATTAACATCTTGAACAGGCAATTTGTTTTTCTCAGATTGACTGGTTGCATTGCCGCCTTCATGTAACTCTTATTTTCCTAGAAACTGAAGTATATATTTTACTTCTCACTAAGTGTCTAAATTTTTGCCAGAAAGCAGATAAGTTGGATCCGGAGTACATGTTGGGTTGGATGGAAGACAGAAGTCATAGTAGAGCTTGGACTCAAGATGGATTTTTAAGTTGCTTTTATATAGCTGAGTAGTTGGTATATTAAAATTGGAGGCCTTCTATTTACAATGTAAGAGCATTAGCAATGTAATCAATGGAAACAATGTTTCTAGGTTAGAAAAGATAAGTTAGATAGGAGCAGTTAAGCGCATCTTAGCACGAAGGTGTAATTCAGGGCTATTGTGAAATATAATGTACATATTTTAAAACATTTTTATGAGATGGGGACTTGACATCTTTTGAATTAACATGGATGGAATTGAAACACATTCTTCTTCTTCTTCTTCTTTTTTTTTGTCGAGGCAGAGTCTTACTATGTTGCTCTTGGTAGAATGCCATGGTGTCACAGCTTGCAGCATCCTCTAACTCTTGGACTTAAGTGATTCTCTTGCCTCCGCCTCCCAAGTAGCTGGGACTACAGGTGCTTACCACACCTGGCTATTTTCTGTTGCAGTTGTTATTGTTGTTTTTAGCTGGCCTGGGCTGGGTTTGAACCCACCACCCTTAGTCGATGTGGCTCACATCACCACTATGGGTGCTGAGCCTGAAACACGTTCTTAGTAAAGTGTCACATGAATGGAAAAGTGAGTATCCAATGTACTCAATGCTAATGTGAAGCCAGTAGATGATCTAATACATGCCCGCATAAGAGAAAAACTCAATTCAATTCAAGTTGGCAAAGGGGGAAGAAGGGAAGGGAGGATGGAGGGGTATGGTGTGCTCCATACCCCTTAATGGGCACAGATATAGGGCACACCCTTGGGTGTGGGACACAACTACAGTAAGGACTCTACCTAACAAATGCAAACATGGTAACCTATTTGTTTGTACCTTCATATTAATCTGAAATTAAAAGATAAAAGAAACAATGAATGAAGTATGCAGTATTTTTCTGAGTATTAAAAATACTCACAGCAGTGTAACTGTGGTTAAACTAAGTTTCAGTGACAATTATGAATCAGCATGAAGTCTTATTCTATTTTGATAGAATTATTTTAATTAATTTTAAAAAATCTATTAGATAGGAGGTTTATAGTAAATATCTGTACAAAGCTGGAAAGGAAGAAAGGACTGGAGCATCCAGTGGAACTCCGTATGATGAATCAGTCACTCAAAAATCATACAGGTTTCCAGACACTGTGTAAGCAAGGACAGCCCTAAAGAGTTATTATGATACTGAATACCAGTGAGAGCCAGAATGAAAAATCAGTCGGTGGACAAATCAATGCCAGAAGGCATGGAGAATTTTATTGTTCCATCATCTCTTACTGAGATCATCTCTCAGTGGTCCGTTATTCCCATAAAACTCGGCAGAGCTGTGTTTTGAGTTGCTGCCCAATTCAAGTGCAATACTGACAGTCTACTGCAAATACTGCTGCCTAGGAACTGTGCTGCCTCCTCGGTTTCTGTCCCCTCTGCAATCTGCCATTCCCACTAATGGCAGGGGAAGCTAAGAACAAGCAGGACCCGGTACCGACCTCCCTAACAGGCAGGCCAAGGGTTGCCAAAGGGGTGTAGCTTGTGGGACTTCTGTGTTCAAAGATACAGCCCTCAGTCTGGCTCATGTGATCAAAATTACAGCCTCAATGATAAATTCATTTGGCTGAAAGGATTTCTGTTTCCAGAAGTCTTTCTGAAAATGTCTGTGTCCTCAGAATAGGCTGTTACATTTCATTTAGCATCATTTTGAATTAAACTATCATCGTGTTTTTCTGTGTAAGGTAGAGAAGGACTATAGCTGGGGTTGAGGGAACCAAAGGAAAAATCTAGTACTACTCAAAAGAGGTTAGTGTGTCCGTATCGCAAGGAGGTGGGGATAGGGGTTGGTACAATTCTGTAGCATACATGAGGGAAATGAGAGGAGGTGGGCAGAATAGGGAGATTTGTATTGTACTGATCCTAATACTTTGAGTCTCCCCAAGTTCTCCAGCCACTGGAATCATTCTTCTATTTATTATTTTTAAAAAATTAATTTAAATCCTTATTCTTAGAACTTTAGGAGATTTTTCTTACCCCCTATCCCAAGAGGTACTTACATTCTTGTAGTTGTTGACTTTCATCTGATTCTAAATTCTTCTCTAGGGATTCTTTTGTGATCACCTGTGACTATCCTATCTTATCACTGTTTCTCAGTTTCTCCGTAGCTTTCTCTGGTTATTTTGGTCGAAATGTGTTGTAAGCCTTTGTTGCATTTCTCAAGTACTGTAGTAGTTGACAAACTTTACTAGAGATTTACAATGACCTGATCTGTAAACTAAAGCTTTTGCATTGTAGAGAAAGAACATGTCATATTGGTGGGCGGCGCCTGTGGCTCAGTGAATAGGGCGTCGGCCCCATATGCCGGAGGTGGTGGGTTCAAACACGGCCCCGGCCAAAAACTGCAAAAGAAAATGTCATATTGGCTTTCAGACCACAATGCAGTAATGTATAAAGGGAAATAGGTGATGGATTTAGGAGATACACTGTAAGTTGCTTAAGTGCAAGGACTGTGCTCCTTTCACGGTGGTGTCTCGGGTCAGCATTGGCACATAACAAGCACATATTATTAGTGAAAGAATGAATCCTGCTCGTCTTAAATTCAGTTGACCATGCCCCCTTCACCTCCTGGTCCTACTGCAATCTTTCAACTTATGAGTTGCTTCTCAAAGCAGGGTTCCCTCTCTGCTGTCTTATTTCCCTGATTCCTCTGGCTCCAAACATCCATCCTTCCATCTCTACTTAGCTCACCTGTTCCTGATCACTCAGTGGCTTTGCCTTTCACATGACTGTCTACAATGGCTGGCTCACCTTTGCCTCAGCTTCTCCAAAATAAATAGGGCAGAAGATCCAGGGAAGTTGCCTCAAACAAAAGAGAAGTTATTTTTCTTTTTCAGATGAGTTTTGTCATTAACCCTACAATGCTGGCTGGACACAGTGGCTCATACCTATAATCCTAGCATTCTGGGAGGCCAAGGCAGGAGGATTGCTGAGATCAAGAGTTTGAGAGCAACCTGAACAAGAAAGAGTGAGACTCTTGTCTTCACTAAAAGTAGAAAAATTAAGTGGGCATTGTGGGGGGCAACCATAGTCACAGCTCCTCAGGAGGCTGAGGCAAGAGGATCGCTTGAGCCCAGGAGATTGAGGATGCTGTGAGCTAGGCTGACTTCATGGTACTCCAGCCTGGGGCGACAGAGTAGCACCCTGTCTCAGAAAAGCAAAAGCAAACAAAACAAAATGAACCTAGATGCTACAGTTGTTTTAATCACACACTTTGTCCTACCGTTCATTCTGCAAACCAATATTATGTAATGAAGATAAAGTCTCTCCCTTCAAGTACCTTCCTGTCTTAAAAAGGAAACACATACAAGTTAAGTATCCCAAATCCTATACGTGAAATACTCAAAAATATAAAACTTTCTGCATGCCAACACACCATTGCTGAAAGAACATGCTTTTGAAATGTTCTAGCTTTTGAATTTTCAGATTTGGTATGCTCAACTGACATAATGCAAATATTTTAAAATATGAGAAAGAAATCTGACACTTTTCTTGTCCTAAGCATTTCAGATAAGGGATACTCAACATGTAACAAAAGCAAATCACAAATGCGTATTATGCTTCGGAAAGTGTAATGATGAAGATCTGGACAGGATAGGACACTTTTGAGGGTTGCATAAACTTCCTGGGGTGAGGGGTGGGTGGGGGCAGGGAGCAGGGAGAGAAGTGACATCTAAGTTGAGGCTTGAGGATCAGCAGAAGTTCCCCTGATGATACTTTGCTTAGTGGAAAAGCTGCTTTCTACACACAGATCATCCATAAACAAAGGCTTGGAGGCAAGAAGCAGTTTCTTGTTCCCGAATCTTGAAATGTGAGGCAGGAGGCTTCAGAAATAAAGCTTGAGGAATAGTCAGGTGCACATTATAGAGGGGTTTATACGCCATGTTAAAGCATTTATCATGCAGTAGAGAGTTACTGCAGGGTTTTATGAAGGATCATGGCGAAGGTAAATCTTCTAGTCCCCACAGTTTCACTGGAACTTTTTTGAGTTCTAGAAAGGAATAATTCTACCTTTTTAAAACCTAACAGTTTGTGAAAGGAAGCTCTTGATAGAAAAGGAGGGTGATTGTACAGAAACTGGCTTGTGTCATAGAAAGCAATTTCTCATATGTAAAAAACTCTAAGAATACAAGTGCTCCCCATCATTGGGGTGGGGG
>NW_003852405.1:22032552-22114691 GCF_000181295.1 Otolemur garnettii
CCGGGCTGGGGATTCGAACCTGCCACCTTAGGTGTACGTGGCTGGCACCTTAGCCGGTTGAGCTATAGGCGCTGAGCCAGGAAACTCTTAAAAAAAGAAAACCATTCATAGAAAAGGTTGAAAACATGGAAATTACAAAGGCCTTGAGAATCTCAATACTTAACTCACTTTGCATGGATCCTATATACATAGAGTATCAGTCTCTCTAATGACATGGTTCAAATTTATTTTACCATAATACATTAACTGTGGTTAGCTTCCTAATGTACAGACTGCTGCTGGCTCTTCAGTTCACAAGTCACTGCATAAATAACAGATGAGCATCATGGCCAGGTGCATAATTTTGGTGATGTCTATTGGTGATGTCTCATTGTACATCTGTAATTCGATTCATGCACAGACAACAGAAGGATTCAGTTGTGTTGCTTCCTTGTCCCTCAGTGATAAACTTTTGTGACATTTTACAGAGAAGCAATCAAAAGAAGTAATTGTCTACCAAAAATGATTACAAAGATGAGAGTGCATCAAAATAAAAGAATAGTGGTAACACAGGAATTGACGTTAGAATCGAACATAAGTGGAATTATAAAAACAATATACGGCATTCAGGAGACTCTGCATCTGCAGCCATGGGAACTTAGTGAACGTGAACTTCTTGACATAAATGAGGAATGTGATTTGATGCACAGGACAAAGATGTTCCAGAGGAACATCTGGCGAAAAACTTAATATTCGAAGAACTCTTGGAAATATTTTATGGCATTGTAAAGGAAAAGGATAAAATGTGGAGAGTTGATCCAAACTTAGAAAGGAGTACGAGAATTTGCAGGGCATGGCAAACTTGCTTGCTTAGTTTGGTAATTCAGACAAGAAGAAGGCAAGCTCTTTCAAAGTACTTCTGATAAATTTGGGGAAAAAAATGACACTTCAGTTCTCAGTGTTTCTAATATTTTAAATTACATTGTACTAAATCAATATTAGTTTAATTCTTTTCATTTCCCAATGCTATTCTAACTGACAGTAGGGGAGTTTTTTTTAACATGTTAACAAAAATATTTAAAGTAATGAAGCAATTATAAATTTTACCATTAATTTTTAAGATTAGTTTGTGTGGTCATTTGTAGGGCCCTACACTATTGTGCTAAGTGATGGGAGTCTGTATATAAAGGGTGCTACTATTTTCTTTATGTTTGAATATTTCATTCATATCCAAATTTTATAGGGGATTGTTTGAAATTTGCTTCTTTTGTATCTGTTTATATCTTTAATTTTTGTTCATTTTTATCTTTTTTTCCCTCCTGTGTGGCCATGTTTTGATAACACATTTATTAAGGTTCAATTTCTTGTTAAAATAAGTATTAAAATTAAAGTCTCTATAAAAATGTATTCTAATCTACATTTATCATTAGAATTATTGGTATGTCAATTTTATATCACAACAGAAATTGGGACAGTTCTATCAATGATAGTAGGGGGTTATCTGTTTTGAAATGTAATTTGTGAATTTTTCTATTGGTATTGCTTAAGTTCACAGTCAAACTGCAAACTTAAAACTTCACTAAACAGTAAAATTGTTCACATCGGTTTTGCCCAGAATATTCATCAGAGAATATTCATCATATATTGTTAGTTACTGAACTATTTTTGTTATTCTTCCTGTTGGAGTATAAAATAATGACTTGGATGATATTTTCAAAAGACTACAAAATAAACTAAGTTTTTGAAATAAAATGCCAGGTCCTTAGACTGGAGCAATGCCAAAGGGTGAATGTAGGAGATTTCCCAGGAATTTATATTTTTCACTTTTAAAAATAGACTAACTAGTGTTAAATAGAAGATGAATGAGGCATATTGTCTCAAATTTAGGAAATAAATGGAATTCTTTATATAATAGTGTTGATAACTTCTGTATATTACCAATATGCATTTAAAAATAACAAAAAAGTAATCTTTAATTATTACCTTCAATTTCAACCTGATGAAAATTGAGATACCATATTAAATACTTTTAAAATCTATTTTTTACACAGGTAATTCCCAAGTGCATCCAAGTCTTTCCATCCATCCATTCATTCATCGGTTGTTTCTTTATCAACTAATTAATGACCACTTACTATGAAGCAGCCACTGTTCTGGGCATTCAGGATATCACATTAATTGAAATAGGGAGCTTACATTAAGCTTAAGCTCTTCAAGACGTTTATTATACCATCTCTAACTCTATCACCCTCATGTAATTTATGATTATCTTTCTCCAAGACTATCATAATAGACTTCTACTTGACCCACTCTTTTCCATTCTGCTCACCCCAAAGTCCCCATCTTTGTGTTAGATCATATGAGGAACTGCTCATTGGAGACTGAGTCTTGGTTTTCTCTGATATGTACACTGATTTTCTTGAATACTTCCTATGTCTCCAAGCCTGAGCTGACTCTTATATCTGCCTTTTAAAAAATTCAATGGCAGGTAACTTTAAAAACAAACTAGTGACTTCCTTCCAGATTCTACTAATCAAGCAACAAAAAAGAAATTTAGCAGTGACTTAGTTCAATGCTATCATTTTACAAATAAAGACGTTGAGATTCATGGTCTGGCTAGTTAGTGGCAAAACTTGATGCAGAACTCAGTGTATTTGGTCCATTCTTTGTTGTTAGCAGTAAAAAAAAAAAAAAAAAAGCAAAGTATTGTTTTACCTAGGATCTTTTGAATGCAAAGAATGGAGGCTTAGGCTATCTCAAGGAAGAAAATGAGGCATTACTATCCTCTCTGCAGCAAAAAAGAAAACAGGTCTCGTAGAATCTAAAAGCAGCTGTGATAATATGCTTTGGTCTCAGAGAGAAAGAGAGATTCAAAGAAGCTCTTAGCATCTTTCAGTATTTTAGCAACATTACTTTGTGGATTTTAAATTTTTTTTATTTTTGTGTGAGACAGAGTCATACTCTGTCCCCTTGGGTAGAGTGCTGTGCTGTCATAGCTCACAGCAACCTCAAACTCTTGGGTTCAAGAGATTCTCTTGCCTCAGCCTCCCCAGTAGCTGGTAGTATGGATGCCTGCCACAATGCCTGGCTAGTTTTTCTATTTGTTTTTAGTAGACACAAGGTCTTGCTATTGCTCAGGCTGGTCTTGAACTCTTGAGCTCAAGCAATCCACCTGCCTCAGCCTCCCACAGTGCGAGGGTATCAGGCGTGGTGGCTCACCTCCCTGATTGCTTTCTAATGGCCTAATTGCAAAGGATCCTGCCAGAGTACAAGCTTTGTCCTCTCCCCTCTAGTGTATTGTTTTATTATATTTTTATTAGTTATCTGCTATATAATAAGACAAAAATCTTTGTCTCCAAACTTCGTCTTTCCTTTTTCTGTCTTCTCCTTGGTTCCCAAGAGACCTCTCCCCTTAAACCATTTACTGTTTTAAGTTTAATATCTCAAAAGCTGCTTCAATCATTCCCTTCTTTTTTGTCTGTCATTTCCCCATTGTCTAATCAAAGTATAATTTCCTTCCCTAATTCTTTAATCCACACGCATCAGTCTGGTTAATTACCTCAGAGATTAATCCCTCATGATTCTTTGACTCCAGTAGACGACATTCTGAAACCCTGAAAACTTGTTTTCAGTTTACAGTATATGAATTGAAAGTTTTTGATATTTGTAGACTATGATTTATTGCAGGGCCTTGAGTTTCACTTTGTTTAAAATCCTAAACTTTTTAACGTTCTAAAGAAAAGGAACTTTTATTTCATGTGCACCAAAATCTTCCAGGTAAACAGTAGGTCAAATCGCTTTTAATTAGGACTATACAAAGAAGGTCCAAAAGCTTCTTTGGCTCTCTGTCCTTTCTTTCAGCTTCCTTCATGTTGCTCCTAGAAGACCTTTCTTAGAGGAAGAGTCTGTTTTATAACCTTAGTGCAAAAGAGAGATTAAGACTTGATTTTGGGCTCGGCGCCTTTGGCTCAAGTGGCTGAGGCGCCAGCCACATACACCTAAGGTGGCAGGTTCGAATCCAGCCCGGGCCCGCCAAAAACAGCAATGACGGCTGCAACCAAAAAATAGCGGGGCATTGTGGCGGGCACCTGTGGTCCCAGCTGCTTGGGAGGCGGAGGCAGGAGACTTGCTTGAGCCCAGGGGTTGGAGGTTGCTGTGAGCTGTGATGCCACGGCGGCACTCTACCCAGGGGGACAGCTTGAGGCTCTGTCTTAAAAAAAAAAAAAAGACTTGATTTTGGTGCTATTATTTGGAAAATATTTTTTTTCCTAATTTCCCAGATGACTTCATATTAACCCTTTTGGTGAACCTGTGGGCAGCCTCTTTTGTTTGAGTTAGCTCATTCATGGGGTGTTAATGATGATTTGGATCAGAGAAACTGCCTGGAGGAGGTCCAGGTCTTTAATAATTACCAACTAAAACCAGCATTCAAAAAGCTGCAGCAAACTTAACAGATCCATTGCTAGATATGAGCCTTTTGGTGTATAAAGATGTCCTTTATTCTTTATTCAACCCTATGCTACCATTTTAGTTGATAATAAGTCATTCAAATAACACTTAATCGACAGATATTAATAAGATTTAATTTATTATTTAATATAAATTAAATTCCTGTTAACTTTAGAAGTTTACATTTAATAAGAAATACATTAGTAACAATTAAATTTGTATTGATGAGGAAATCCAAAGTTGGAACAACTTAAAACCTGTGGTTAATTATTTGGCTTATGATGAGTTTACTTTTCATAGCATGTCTTCACCTTTTCATTGGCAGGGTCTCAAAGGATATCCAGGGCCCCCAGGACTCCAGGGTGAGCAAGTAAGTTCTAAGACTTATGTTTGCTTCAGCGCAGAAGGCACATGTCAGGGAAGGGAACTACTCTGAGGGATTATTTCCCTTCACTTTTTCTATTTGTCTTAGTGATATTTATTGTAGGAAGTACATGAAATTTTTGTAATTGATTAGCTATAGATCTTTTACTGTCAAAATCTATAACAGATAATATTTCACTATTATTCACTTTTACTATTTACCTAGCATGTTTCAGAACAGTACTTCTTAAACTTCTGTGGTTTTTGTCACTTCTTGGCCTTTTGGCCAAGATCAAGTGTAGTGTCTGTTCTTATCATTTTACTATCTGATACATTCTCTATCCAAGGAAAATATAGTAAATGGATTTTTGGAGCAGGGAGTTATAGCCCAAGATAAAGGGGAAAGAAAGGGGGAGGGGAGGGAGGGAAAGGATGGGTGGAGGGAGGGCAATTGGTGGGACCACACCTATGGTGCATTTTACAAGGGTACATGTTCAATCTACTAAGTGTAGAATATAAATGTCTTAACACTATAACTAAGAAAATGTGGTGAAGGCCATGTTAGCCAGTTTGATGAAAGTATTTCAAATTGTATATAAGACTAGCGCTTTGTATCCCATAATTCCATTAATGAACACAGCTATGATTTAATTAAAAAACAAAACCCCAAAAAACTGTGGTTTACAGGCCTCTTCCAGAATCTCATAAATGCTGGGAACCCTTTCCTAGAAAATATACATGTCCTTGCACACCCATATACACATTTGATTTTGCGGGCAGTATCAGGCGCTTACTTTTTCATTAAAGCCTAATCCATAGCTGTTGACTCCCAGACCCTTGCAAAGGAAATGCAAATAAGTATTCACAACAGTCCAAATCAGAATGAGGCATCTGTTATCCATACTACACATACGCACTGTCTAAATGTCCGATTTGGGGCTGTTTAAGTTTTTTTTTGTTTGTTTGTTTGGGGTTCTGTTGCAGTTTTTGGCCGGGCTGGTTTTGAACCCACCACCTCCGGCATATGGGGCCGGCGCCCTACTCCTTTGGGCCACAGGTGCCATCTTAGGGCTGTTTGAGTTTTGATCATGCTATTATTTCTCTTTCCCACCAGAAAATAATACATCATTATGTCAAGAAAAAAATAGTCGTAGCTCTTGTTTTAGGGCCAGTAGGAATAAAACCGTGAAAAAGATAGATGAGAAACTGACAAGGTGATGGATATTGTTATTAAAGAATCAGCGAAGAGTCTCAGGAAGCCCTAAAGGGAGGTTCAGGAAGAAATCTGATAAATGATAACTGAGAGAGAGACATAAATGAGAAAACAAAACCAGTTTTCTCTTCAATTCCTGTTAAGTGAGACAGTACATTCTATTCAGTCTCTGAGGTATCTTTTTCAAGGTTACTAATTGGTTACTAATTATGTCAAACAAAGTGATAGATGTGTTTGTAGCAGGTGTAATCTTAGTTTCCTGAAGATCAAACAAGTGCTGAAAAGCATCTGAGCATTTAGGAAGGATCGGGGGATAAGCAGTGTGGTAGGGATTAGTCCCTGGAGAGGGGAAAAAAAAAATGCCTAGAATATTACTTTGGCAGAAATGTGTGGATTCCAGGGGAGGCAACCTGATACTTCAAAAGTAAGTGAAAAACGGGCCACCTGACAGTGCTAACCAGTTCTCTTACAACTGCCCTGTGACCTAGTTCTGGGGATATGTATGTTATTATTCAGAGGGTAGTATACTTTTTAAGAGTCTACATTTAGTTTTAATGGCTGGAAAATGTATTGGGAATTTGTTTTTGATGTCTATTCTATTTGTTTCCCCCCCAAAAAAGAGGCAAAATTTGTGTTAACTTCGAGGAACTAAATAGGTTTCCATTTTAACATAGACAGAGCATGACTGTTTGCTAGAAGACGTTCACTTCTCGAGAGCTGGTGAATATCTTTAAAATGGTCAGCAAGCATTTGGAAAGCTACTTCTCTGTGTGAGCTCTATTAATAAGAGCTGTCATTTACCGAGCCCTTATTTTTGTCAAACTGTACTACTGTTATCCTGTTAACAACTTCCAGCAGCAAAATTATCTATTCAAGATGTTCCAGGTGTTAACTAAGGCAATGCCCAGCAGCATTAAGAGATATTGCAGTGAGCTCCACTTTTAAATGTTTCTACACATATTGTTTTGTCCACATAATAATCTAATGACCTGGGTCTTATTATTCTACTTTACTAATAAAAAAACTTAGATATAAGAGGATGCCCCAGTAGCAGGGCTGGGATTCTGAATGAAGTCTGACCGACTCAGAGCATGTGTTTTAATGCTCAGAGTGACAACTGAGATTGGGGCAGCTTTTCCTAATTTCCTGTTGCTAACTTCTCACGGTGCTGGTGTTGTGACCGTATCTCTATTCTTCCATCCCATCTACAGATTTGAATGAGCCAACTTAAATCTTTTAAGTGCAGAACAATTTGAGTCACAGTGTTTGTTTTGAGTTTCTGTGCTGGATGCAGTGCTTTTAGGGTGTGGTTGGCTCAGAATATGTTTATTTCGTATAAAGGCTATGCCGAAGTCTTGTTTACTTTGTTTACTACTATTCTAGTATAGCAAAACTTAGACGGGGAGTGCAATTCTTTTGTGTCTTACTCTGTGCAGCTGGAATGTATTAATTAGATCTCTGTATATTGCCTGAACACCCTCTATGAAAATCCATTCAGAATCAGATTTTGCTTATATCCTATAGAGATTGACTTTTTTTTTAAGTCAGCCTGTTTTGACTGGGAAAGGGGTGGGGAAGGGGCAGTGTTTGGCATTAGCCAGATAGTGGCCTACAGAGTAAAAACAGCCTTTTAAATTTGTTTCACATTTTTCAATTGCAATACCCATACGTACAATTTTGTGAATGTCCAGGTGTAGGCCTGTGTGTTTTGGAATTGGATGGGGTATAAAGGAAAGCGGTTGTTAATAGACTGGACCAAATCTCATAATTAGAAGATTTTCCTTACAGTGCTAGTGAATGTTATTTTTACATCAAACCCAAACTAGGGAAGTAGGCTTGAATGGTGGTCTCTGGAATTAGATCTGCTGACTTAAATCCTGTCATCCTACTTACTAGCTAGGTGATCGTCAACTTTAATATCTCATTTTTTCTCCTCTATAGCATAGGGCTAATGATATCCTCCTTATGGGGGTTTTGAGTGTACTGAATAAGATAATACATATAAAATACTTAAAATAGTGCCTGACACATGATAAGTTGTTCAGTATATGTTATGTGAATAAAATATTATACGTATAAAATACTAAGTGTGTAATATTTAATACATAAATATGGTTCTGATAGAACCATAACTTGATAAAGGTATTTACCTCTTAATATCCATTTAACTTAATCAGGCTTGCTGTAAGATTAAACTTATTTCAGGAAGGAAGAAGAGAAGGGTTTTGAAGTTTCCTGTCTCTCTTGGTCTTCTGAGGCGAGTGTTGCAGGATAATTGAGATAAGAAAGGATTTAATCCAAAAAAGTGACTGGCTGAATAATGTGTCAGCTCTGCCTCTAGATTCTAAATGTCTTCTTTGGTTATGTAGCTCTAGACTTTCCCATCCCAGATTTATCATTATATGATTGATGTCTCATTTAGAGCTCTCATCTAAAATGTTTATTTATTTCTATTCAGCAATTCTGGTTTACTTGTCTTCGAATAAGTGATTTCAGTCTGATAAAACATGTGCAGGGCCCAGTGTTTTTATGGGGAAAAAATTATTCCCCAACTTGTATGTCATAAACATACCTAATTTATTTCCTTGGGCTTTCTTTGACTCTGTTGTACTGCTTTATTTATTTCACTTTTTATTTCAGGGGATTCCAGGATTTGCTGGTAATATTGGTTCACCTGGTTATCCCGGCAGGCAGGTGCAGTAACTATATCTACACGTCTCTTTTTAATACCTCATCATGAATGCATTGTGGGGTCTGATTTTGAAAATTAATATTCAAATGACTGACGGTATATTTTTAATCAGTAATGAATTAGTCATAAAGAAATAATTTCAAAATCAAAGTTGTAAAAATCCTTAATACATTTTACTGCAGAAAGTATTATTCAACATGAGAGTGGGGCGTTTAAACAGGTTTGATGTGCTGTACAGTGGAACCTTCAAAATTAAAATGCCCAAGAATTTAATAATATCTTAAAATATCCCTGATGCTGATTTTATAATACTGCCGCTGACCAAAAAGAAGTAAAGGTTAAGACTCTATAATGAACATCATTTTTAGTGAGACAGTTGTAAAAACTTGACAAACGGCATACTACCACCAAATACGTTTATCTGAACTGTTTAAAAAATTTGTGCTAATGATTTAGTATTTATTTCCCCCTCATTTTTAACTAGTATGTATAGATTAATAAGCAAGTTTTCTTTTCTAGGTTTTCATGAATGATTACCTCTAAAGTTAATTAATTAAATGTATAAAATTACATTTATAATGTATTTTTTATTTTAAAGAATGAGGGAAAAAAAATCACCAAAACTATTTACTGCTAACAAAATTCCATTTTTTAAGCCTTTAAAAATACCTAGAGATATTATATATTAGATTCCTGCCACTATGTGATGATGTTATCTTAAAAATGTAAAATATGAATACTTAAATATCTGAAGTTTAAAATGTATTCATCTTTTTTAAAAAAAAAAATGAGAATTATCTTTTTGCTTTTTTTGAGATAGTGTTTCTTTCTGTTGCCCAGGCTGGAGTGCAGTGTGACTGATCACAGCTCATTACAACCTCAAACTCCTGGGCTCGAATATCCTCCTGCCTCAGCCCCTCAAGTAGCTAGGACTACAGGTGTGCATTACCACACCCAGCTCATTTTTAAAATTTTTGTAGAGACAGGGCCTCACTATATTGCTCAGTCTGATCGCCAGTACCTAGGCTTAAGCAGTCCTCCTGCCTTGACCTCCCGAAGTGCTAGGATTAAAGGTGTAAGCCACTTCTCCCAGCCAGACATTTCTTTTAGAATAAGTTAATTGGAAATGTTTTAAAACAGCACAGATAGTTTTCCAAAGAGACATATGTTAATAAAAAAAAACTTTGTATTTGACAATGTATGTTAATGCACTTTATTTAGATATGTAAAATATAGTTGTATATAGATTATATTCAGTGCCTCTTCTGGTTCTGGAATTCTAAAATTCCTCAAACATTTGTAATTTTCATTAGCTATATGGTGTCCTGAATTTTATAGTTTAAAAATGATACCTCTTTATATACCTTTTTTATTACTTGTGTTTATCAGCTCTTCGGAAAGCCCTATAGTATGACAATGTCTTTGTTCACACTAGGGTTTAGCTGGCCCAGAAGGTAGTCCAGGTCCTAAAGGTGTGCGGGTAAGTAAGCATTGGCATCATTTTGTTAAGCGTGCTTGCATAAAAGTAAAATGAAATATACAAAATACTGAACATATTTATGCTTTTAAAGAAGGTTTGAATTTAGTTTAAGTTTCATGTTCTGTGGAGAGGGCCAGCTTACATTGTATTATCTGGGTGATCTCAACACCTCCTGTGTCTCCATGTCTAAATCTCTCACTAGACCTAGAAAGTTTTCATCTCTTATTTTGTTAAATAGGTTTCCTAAACCTTTCGTTCTCTCATCACCCTCTTGGACCCCCCAAAATTCAAATATTTTGTCATTTTACAGTGTCTCATATGTCACAAAAGCTTTGCTCATTCTTTTTTAGTCATTTTGAATTTTTTGTCTCATTGAATTATTTCGAAAGAACTATCATCGCCTTCTGAGAGTCTTTCTTCTGCTTGATTTTGTCTATTGCTGAAGCTTTCATATGTATTTTGTGTTTCATTCAATGAACTCTTCAGTTTTGGAATTTCCATTTGGTTCTGTTTTCTATAATACCTCTTTGGTAAATTTCTTATTCATATCCTGAGTGATTTTTCTGATGCCTTTTTATTATTTTTTAGACTTCCCTTTTATCTCACTGAGCTTCTTTAGAATTGAAAATTTGAATTCTTTTTCAGGAATTTCTTAAATTTCTTTTTGATTTGGATCTGCTGCTGGAGAATTATTGTGTTACTTAGAAGGTAGATGTCTTTACTTTTTCATGTTTCCTAAGTCCTTACGTTATCGGCACATCTAATATAACACTTCCAATTTTTTTGAATTTGCTTTCATAGAAAAGGACTTTCTTCTAAAGACATGTCTATGGTTTGGGTTGGATCAGGCAATTTGGTTTGGGTCTGAGTGTGTGTAGCAATGTCTCTGTATGATTTCTTTGTGTGAAACAGCATCAGTTCTATCTGCGGTTTCCTTGGTGACTTAGAGTACAGTTTTTAGTAGAGCTTGTGGTGAATTTTTTCTGAGACTAGGATGCCAAGTAGGCCAGTCTTTGGGCCAGTGCAGCAGGAGTTTCCTAAGCATGCCTATTCTTGGGAAGCTTGCACTGGCACTAATGTTAGGAAGTTTGGGTGGCCAATTCTTAGGCCTCCTGATGGCTAACTCAGATGCTGGTAGTGGCAGCAGTGGGCCAGAAAGGTGGGTGTGTTCTCAGTCCTCTGAGCATCTGTTGTGGCATGGGCGATGGCACAACAGTGACATCCTCCAGTGACAGTGGAGGATGACCATCTGGGTCCTGAGTGGTGCATGGTGGTATTATCATTGGTGCAGCGTGCTAGGTAGGCCAGTCTCCAGGCTGCCTGACGTGCAGAGGGGTGACAGCTGTGGTGGTTGTGGTCAGGTCTGTAGGCCCAAACTCAGGCCCCCAGGAGTAGTGTTCAGATGCCAACAGTGGTGAACTGGACTGGAAATCTCCTGGCCCTCTGACTTCTCTGCATCAGGGTTAGCAAAGCCATTCTAGGCGGGCTTGTCCTCAGGTGCCCTGATGGTGTGTAGGAGGATAGCCATAGTAGGCAGAGACGGGGTGATCTCCAGGCCCTCAGTTGGGAGTTGGCAATGACCAACTGGAAAAGTTGGTGCTGCCTTCAGTGAATGGAGCACAGGCTGCTGTGTGGGGACATGTGTGCCACTCACACCACCTCAGCCCATGAATTGCTAATGACTCAGCCTCTGGTGCAGTAGCAGATGCCTCTGTTCTGTCTCTGCTCTATCTCTTGGTCCTCAGCTCCGGTGCCACTGAACTTCAGGACTGTGCATGATCTGTTGGGGGTAGGGCTCTAAAATGGTATCTTGCTGTCATTACATAGATTTCAGCGAGTGTGGGGGACCTGGCCTCCCTATGGCAGTGCCATTGTAACTATCAGTGTTAGCTTCATAGCCTGCAGGAGTCAAGGGGCTCTCCTATGACTAGGATGTAGGAGTCCACTGTGGAAATGTGGAACACTGAGGGTCTGTCACTTACCTTTTCCCCATATGTGGGGATCTCTCTGCTCCCAGCTGTCCCAGCTCAGCTGACTACCTTGTAACCTTCTGCTTTCTTGCTTTATGTATTTCCTGTCACTTTTCTGTTGAATTTCATTGTTTTCTCTTGTTTGATCTATGGAAGTGTGTTCATCTCCTCTTTTGGTTCTTCTTAGTGGGAGAAGGGCATATGAAATATCTATCGTAAGCCATCTTGAAGCCCCTGTCCCCTATGTTTTTTATTTGTTTGTTTTGTTTTGTTAAATGAAAAGATTAATCTGTAACTTCTGGAAGAAAAGTGGTTAAGTGAGGGGATGTTATTCATACTTTAATAATTTCATATTACTTCAAGTAAAATTGTATGTACTTCTATTTAGAATTACTTCTGGGGTAAAGATGCAAATGAAATAATATAAAGATTATTTTCTTGCTTTTAGGGTTTTATTGGCTCTCCTGGAGAAGCAGGACAATTGGGACCTGAAGGAGAAAGGGTAAGTCTATTTCCTTCAAATTTCATTTCTAAAATGATATGTTTATGATAATGTATCATAGGAGTCATAAACTCAGATGTCAGGGAAGTAATCTTAGAGTGAGCAAGCCAGGACTAAGAAAAATCACCTGCCAGAAATATAGTTAGGATTTCTTAAATAATACTGAATTTTGTTATAAGCAATGAAATATAAATATGTATGATTAGATATTTTAAATTCAAATTTTAAGAGGTGTACATTGAAATATTAAAATATGGAATTATGAAACTTTTATAATTCATTGATCTTTAATTTGATTATAAACTCTTGATAGGTCTTGAATTTGCAGTACAATCTGTGTTAAAGAATTTAGGCTTAGAAAATGTTTTTTCTGTTTAATGTCATAATGAGATAGCAATTTGTGAATGTAGGGCGTCATGAATAAAGATTAAACCTTTACAAAATTGTTATGCTGAAAAAGATTAACCAATGTATTTGTGGTGTTTGGCTGTGACAGCTCTATCATGTCTGGTTCGCAGAGCTGCACACAGCATAATGATTCATGTTGCATTTCTTCATTTACACTGTCAGTAGTAATGAAAAAAAGTAAAATTGAACAATATGTGTTATTATACTGTCATATAGTTTAAAGTTAGAGAATCATATTCAGAATTTAACCTTCAACTCTATCATTAAAAGCATGCCATTCAGGCCAACATTTTCATTTCTCAAAAGTGATTTTTGCAAATGAAAGTGAACCAGATTATTCATTACTAAATGAATTTTTCAAATATGTAGTTTTTTGAGTGAGAAAATTAAATTACACTTTCTCCTAATTACTTGTGAGTATCCCTGCAGAGAAGAAATATTTGAAGAGATTAAATGTGCTATAATGGCCATCAAAATATCTAGTCTTCTTTGTTGAGAAGGCATGAAGATTTTGGTTGGTCAACATAGCAATTCATTTCTTTCAATAGTGGAAATTATCTTCAGCATAATACTGCAACGAGGCCACTTAATCTTCATGTAGTACAGCAGAATAATAGAGACTGTATCTCATCAATCATGCAAAGAATTGAACTGCTTTTTTTGACCCAAAAGGATATATCCAATTTATGTTGGCAATTACCCTGTTACTCATGAAGCAATCTTTTTCTGACCTGTTGATTTAAACTTATTTACAGTAAATGATTTAATGGATAAATCAAAATTATATGTCCCTGCAAAATACTGTCATTTGTATTTAAGGATCTTAAGCCCATTGTTGACACTAATAGCATGGTGCTATCATCTCACTCACTAAATTTGACCAGTGTGTACAAAATACCAAGATCTATCTCAACATGTATATGTAAGACCATTTGTGAGACTGTGTGAATAATGGGTACCATGTCCTAATGTTATCTGGCTTTTGCCAAATATCAAAATAATCATTAAAACTATTAATTATATAGTTAAAGGGTATTACTATGTTATGAAACATTTCAATACAAAAAAGCACAAGAAAATAATATACAGTAATGCAAATCACTCCTGCGAATGAATAGAAAAAGTCCTTCTGGAAATCAATATTGCACAAATATATACATATTGTGTATCAATATATATGTATATATATCTATGCACATAAGAAATATGTACATATACACACATACATATGCAAAATGCATAATCCTGTCTGCATTATTTTTAGATTTCCTGCTGAGATTTAGGGAAGGTACAGAACTTTTAGAAAATAATTCTTATTTTTATAAAGGTTGACTGTATTATGCAAAGATACATAAAGTCCTAAGGAAATGAATCCTCTTGCTCACTTATGAACTCTTTTTTGAGAATCAGAGACATGAGTAGTTCTCAAACACTGAAAATGAACGGATTATTTCAATCAATTTTCTAACGTATCTGTATGTACTATCAATCACAGGCCGTGTGTTTGTGACAAGATTTCTTAATTTACCAGTCTCAAAATATTTATATCACGTAGGATGCTATAAACAGCAAGTAACGAAAAGCTCCAATTCAAACTAGCTTAAAAATAAAGAAACTTTTAATGATGATGATTATAGAAGCTAATGATTTATGGAACGGTTTTGTATATACTCATATGTATATCAAAGTGTGTATGTATGTATGTATGTATGTATGTGTTTTATATGAATTAACTCCTCTAATGCCCACAGAACACTATACTATAGCTACAGTCATTCTCATTATTGAAGAAAAAAATGAGGCATACATAAAGATAGTTGACTTATCTTAGACTTTATATGAGTGGTAAGAAGAGAGCCAGGATTTGGACACCAGTATATTCTGCTCCAGAGCCTGAGCTGGTTGCTTAAGCACTATACCCTACTCCTTGTTGCATGACCAGAAACCCTTAGGTTAGTAGGATCAAAGCCCAAGATGGTTGGAGCACCGTGATAGCATCATCCTTCTCTCTACTTTATCCTTTCCACGTTGGCTTTACCTAAGGCTGGTTAGCATCCCGTTTGGAAATACAGATGGGATAGATGCCTGAACAAAATCAGACTTTTGTTTTAAAGAAAAGGGCTGCTTCGGTGAAATCAATATATTGAAGCTTTTTAAAATATCATGCCAGTTTACAGAGCAATGTATTTATGTCTTTGGCATACTTCATTAATTGATAGTTGAGTAAAGAGGCTCTATACTGTCAATTAATTCGTTTATTTAACAAGTATTTGTGACTTTTCTATATTCCAGGGTGTTCCTGGGATCCGTGGAAAGAAGGGACTTAAGGGAAGACAGGTAACTCAGTTCTTGTTTTTAGAAGTCCATTTTAGAGCAATTAAATCTAATCATTCACTTCTCACTATTAAAACTTAGTATATTTTTGTTTTTATTGTTTTCCTCCATAATCCATTCCATTCCACAAGGTTTAAATTTTGCCACTTGAGTAGTACATCAAATAATACTTGAGAAGGTAAAGGAAAATTTAGATTTAAAAATAACTCTAAATTCTAAACGCTAACATTTTACTATATCAGAGAGACCCTTACCTCCATAGAAAAGAGCTAAACTATCACAGAAAATAGATGAACAACGTAAAATATTATTAGTAGCTCTATTTAAACTTTTCTTACATGACTGGATAGAGGTTCAGCCTCATATTTTAGAGGTTTTTAAAATGCCTACTTCAGCCGTTAGCTCAAAGACTAGTTTGTTATAGCCTCTTATATTTATAAAAATCAAGGAAAGTGAATATGACTAGGTAATATTATAATTTTAGAGCTGGGAGAAAAGTTTGATGTCATCCAATGTTTAACAAATGAGAAAACTGGGGTCTAGAGAAGTATCCCCATGTTATCCCGGCTGAGTTAGTATAACTAATTCGCTACCTGCTGTCTACTGGTGCTGCTTTTATTACTATTCAAAGACACATTTCCAATGAGACATTCTGTTCTGTGTTCTGCAGTCTCTGAGGAGAAAAATTGAGTTTTTCATAGCAGCTTTTCTAAAATTATGGTATACCTAAGTAAAATCTTAATGATAATGTTCAAGGATTATACTAGGTCTGACAATTAAGTTCACAAACTTGCCCTAGAAAAGGTGGTATGTACATGCCGTACACTTCATTGCTGAATATCACAGCGGTAACCTTTGAGGTACCTTTGGGAAGCTATGCAATGATAACACTGTCTTCAAAGCAACTTTGGAATTCTTTTTGTACTATCAGAGTTGTCCTTGTACTATCTGTGATGTCCTGAATGTCATCAAAATGTCTTTCTTTTTTTTTTTGTTTGAGACAGAGCCTGTCACTGTGGGTAGAGTGCCATGACCTCTCTTCATCAATGATGCTTTCTCTCCCCTCAGAAAAACATTTCATCCATTTGTACACTGTCTTTTTTTCATGGCATTATCCCCATAAACTTAGACTAACATGTCCTCGATTTTCCTTCCATTATTGCCTAGTTTAACAAGAAATTTAATGTTTGTTCATTGCTCTAATTCAAGTCCAAACATTCTCACCACTGCACAAAAACACGCATAACAATAATGAACACCACTCAGCAGGACACCACCACGTGTTAACATGAACACAGCTGTGAGTCGCTGATATCCCAAGGTTATGAAGCCTTAACAAAGCTCTTTGTACAGTGTGCCAGTGTAAGCTCATGGTGACAAGTTTTCCAATTTAATTGTCAGATCTCATCAGAGTATTCAAGTCATTTTAAAACATTTTACCCATTTAGCTTTGTAATATTCCTTGAAGGTAGATTAGTAGGAATTAATGTCACCATTGTAGGTATATAGGTGTCATATTGGTATTCCCATGTTTCATCACCAGTGATAACATGGCCCAAAACATCGTCTTGCCTCTTGAAAAGGTCTTGGTAAACATTGACTCTCCTTTGCTTTGGAAAAGGAGTAGAAAGGAAGCTCAGAGCTGTTAACAGACTTGCTCGGGATCATAGTTGCAAGTGGTAAAATCGAGACTTGATCACAGCTATTCAGAATTTAAATGCAGATTCGTTTTCCTTACCCCTTAGATATTTCTTCTCTGTCTCCTACTCACACTACTTAGAAGAAGCAAGATTTGTTTTTACATGACATTTAGTCAAGATGTGATAAAATGACTTTAGTTTCACTTTAGAGATTTTTATGTATTAAAATAAATTTACCAAACTGTCCAGAAATACAAAATAAGCCAACATTGTTTTCCTGCATTTATATTCAACTTTGAAACTTATTAACAATTATAGCCATGGAAATTACCATCACCATTGTCATCATCACTATTTTGTTTACTCTCAAGCACTGTGCTATATAGTATTTTGTGTGCCATCTTGTTTAATTATACTCTATTTTACTTGAATACCTTGGTGTGCTATTTCTTTGTTTTAGCACTCATTCACATTCCCCAATAGAAATATGTCTGTATTTTTTGCGTATAACATTTCTAATGTAAATATGTAGATTTGGACCTTTTCAAAATTGACAGAAAATGAAAGTTAACTTCTTTATAATTGTTCTCTCTGTTTTATATCTTTTCATTTTTTCCATCTTCCTTCTATCAAAGTATGCTGTCAATGAAAGAACAGAATTATTTACAATAATGTATAAATTACTTCCTGTGTTTACAATGGTACCTTATCCTTTAATAATTATCTTAAATGTGTAGAGTCCTAAGATAAGATAACTAATCTGCCATGGTGGGATTTTAGATATTGGTGAGCAAATTCAGTGTTTTCTCAAAGCTTCTGTTGTATATCATGTAGGTGACCACCAATTTCATTTATTAATATGGCTGCTTTCACATAGGTATTAACTTGATCTTGGCTTTGGCAATGTATAGGTAATTTCTAATTTCCTACTGCATAATGAGTTATAAAATTATTCAGAGAAATTTGTAGATAACTGGTGGTTTCTTACTCCATAAAGAATCATAAAATTACCCAATAGGACTTTATTTGACTGAATTCAACAGGGGAATTTAAGAAAACTATGGAAAAATAGTGAATGAAATGATTAGTGGACCTTTGATTGCATTATTACTTACATTACAAATAGGGCCAAGTTTTAGTGCTTTAAAAATATATACATTTGAAATAAATTTGAATCTCTAGAAAAATTGGATCCAAGAGACATATGTATTCCATTTTTCCTAACTAATGTTTATAAAATAAAATCATTCTGGTGCTGTAACATGTCATGTATGTTATATATGCTTTTTCTTGTTTTTACCACAAAATGATTTGGCCATATTTGTAAGGAAAATGTGAGTACTTAGAGTAAGATGTAGTTACAGTCACAATTCAAATTATGGCAAGGCTGACCTCAGAGACTGTTCCAGAATGTTACTGTATGTATAAATGCTCCCCCTTATTCCTTCTGTCTACTGTAAGTAAAAGTCATATTAAACATATGTAATGTAACTCAGGTTCCTTGTATTTCACTTTTTCTGCTTAAAATTCCATGACAAGCATGGTCATTCAGTACTATTATCATAACAATAAGCAGAAAAGATCTTTCAATAATATTTCTACTCTCTTTGATGTAGAAAATATTGGGAATGTGAAATATAAATATTGTCATATTTTCCTGGTAATTTATTAAATTATATGTATTATTTGTTGTCACATACATGAATAGGATAAAAAGATTCCGGACCACCATAAAGTAGATGACAGACACTTATATATTTGGAAGAATATGATAGAAACCTGAAAATGTTGAAATCTGTGCAGTATTAAGAAACTTTTGGCTGTACACTTATCAAAGAACGCTACTTTCAATATCCTGCTAGTTTCAGAACTATTTTAAGTTTGTGTTGATGTTTCATTATAGTATTTCTCTGTAGATCTCGTATTATTTCATTTACTGTCGTTAGTGGAATAATATCCGGTGCACTTAAACTGTCATTTCTGTTTAATTAGTTTAAAGCAATAATTATGGGTTTTAAAAGAACTCGTTTCCTCAAATATTAGGTAGCTGGAAGTATGCAGTCTTATAAGCATTGAATATGATTTAATTTTAAATACTAATGACATGTAATTTATAGAAAAATATTAACTATTCTTAGAGAAATCTGTATTTTTTAATGTAACATTTTATGTTTAGATTTTTGAAGTCTCTGAAATTAAGGCCAGAAATTGGCAAAATAAATTACTTCAATTTGTGTATTATGTATAATTTGAAATAAAGCACTCTGGCAGCCAATTTAGTGAAAGTAACAGCATGAAAACTTCAAAATCTAAGTTCAGGCTTTTTTTATTATTATTATTTTTAAATATATCTCCAGCCTTCCAGAGAATTGTATCAGGAGTTAGTCCCTAAAGGCAATGACCCATATTCCTGGCCTGTTGGGGCAGAAATATTTTTCCCTCACTAGTTTGCCCTTGCTTCTTTTCAACTTTTTCAGACTTAAAAAAAATCTATTTAGAGCTGAGGGTGGTGGCTTGTGCCTGTAGTCCTAGCTACCTGGGAGGCTGAGGCAGGATTGGAGGCTGCAGTGAGCTATGACTGTGCCACTGCATTCCAGCCTAAGCAGCAGAGAGAGAACTCGGCTCTGAAAACAAAACACTAGAAAAATTCAAACATAAACAAAGATAGGATAATATAACGAACCCCCATATCCCATCCCCCAACTTCAAACATTAGAAAGGTAGGATAATATAATGAACCCACATGTCCCATCATCCAACTTCAACTGTGATCAACTTGTGGTGAGTTGCTTAATATCATCCGATCCGTGTTCACTTAATCCAGGTATCCTATAAAATTTTTCACAATTTACGTCTGTCCACTATGATTGGTTAATGCTTTTTAAATCTTAGACTCTATACGTTTCACCTCTGCTCTTACAATACTGTTGAAGTGGAATTCTGTCCTTTCCTCATCGACATGGGGTTGTAATTTGCCTGTTACATCCCCATGTCACTTAACATGTTCCTCTCTATCTGTATTTCCTATAAAGTAGTTAAATGTCTGGATTTATTCTTCACAGTGGTAATGTTGAATCCAAAAGTCTGAATGATTTAGAGTCAGGTTGTAGAATATTCACGTTAAACATAAAGCAGGGTATCACCTTGAGTAAATTCCTCGCTTCTATCTGAGGGAATTAGTGGAAGGCTGTCATTTCCTGACATTCAGGGTGCAGAGAAGTCTGCTTTGGATAGGGGTAGGGAATAAATACCAGTGAATTAAAAAATTTTTTTGAGTTCACATCTTTCTGAATATTAATGAGAGTAAATTTCTTTGGACTACTGACTTAGGTTCTCTGCTGTGTACTAAATAAAGCTCTATGGTTGATATGTATAGTTGTAAAAGTATTAACAGGCATCATATCATATACATGTCTACATAGAGCACAGACATGCAGAGTAGCAGAAGTCTCATCTGAAATTGTCCAGTGAGTTAGCAACATTGCTATTTTTAGATTTGGGAAGACGTTTCTATAAATCACATGCTCATGTTGGTGGCTAAATGATCACTTATTCCCTGAGTATATACTAAGCATGGAATTAAGCTGTTGTAAACAAACTTAGTGGTGTCTATGTTTTTTAAAATGAAATTACAGACTTACAAGTAAGAGACTGCCTCAAGACTATATAAATATTATATGGATACTATTGAAATGGATATATTTTATAATAGCATATTATTTTGGTTGTCTAGGAGGCAATTATTTTTTAAAAGAAATGGTGATTTATTATTTAGCCTCTTATTGGTATTTTCGAATTTGACATCTGTGTTAAAAGTTATTTCCATTTAAATCTTACTTCCCTTATAACCCCTTTTTCCAAAAATAAAAGATTATGCTTATTCAGTGTTTAAAGATTAGGCTGATATTTATAACATGGAGTTTTAGCTTGGTTTGTTTGTTCAACCCCGACCATTAACTTGAAGTAGGAGAACTGTTTTTGTTAGGAGTTTGGTATATTTTAGGAATGAAGATTATTAAAAAATAGCTGTATTAAATTCATTTTCTCCTTGGTCTTGGATCGTTACCTTCTGAGTTTTTTTCTTTTTTGTATTATAAGCAATTCTTAATTACAGGGTCATAGCATAAAGAATTTACTAATCACTCCAATTATTTTTAGAGAACTCGTGTAACCAAAATTACTTCTTAGGCAGTTTGTGTGTGTAGTGTGCTTTTGAATATTGAGGTATTGTAGTTCTTACCTTCCTGTCTTCCCTCCTGCGCTCCTGCATGTCACATTTGGATCTAAATCCCTATTGCCAGTTAATATCAGAGAACCTCATGGGACTCTAGGTGCCTTCAATAAAACTAACCTTTGAAGGTGGAGAAGCCCACGAGGCTATTATCGATCCATCCTTTTGCTCTCTATCTCTGGATATTTGAGTTCAATGAAAGTTCATTCTCTAGAGATCGCCTATAAAAACAAGGTAGTAAACAATCTCATGGGTCAGGCCTCTTTAAACACCTAGAACTACTGTTCTACGTGACAGACTTTACTGAAGCTTCTTGGAAGACATCTGATATGAACCAGATACTTTAAAAGCATAAAGCCATCCAATGATTCGTAATAGAAAAGAAGAATCCTGTTTTTCAAATATAGGGGACATAGGGCAAGAGGATTTGTATACATTTAATAACTTCAGATTTCTTACATTGTACCTAGTGTCAAGTATTACATAGCTTCCTTTTTAGTGTAAAGTTTTCAAACTTCATTCTGTAATGCCATAGGCAGGAAATGCTACGTAAGAAAGAACTTACAGGGCTGTCGGCTTGATTTAATCAGCACCTTCTTTTGTGCTAAAGTTGGCCATGCAAATTTATATGGCTCCATGGGCCTAAAAAATTTATGCCAGAAGTAACTTGCTAGGATGGAAGATAAGCATGAAATGGGAGAAGGGATTTAAATTGAACAACACCTATAAAACTATTGTTGAAATCTATGTCGGTGTTTTTCAAGGAATTTTCTCAGACTTGATAAGGATTGATAATAAATAATTAAATCAAAATACATTTAAAGGGTGACAGAAAGCAAAACTGCACTCAGTTTTTTTTTTCCCTCTAAAGATAAAAGGATCACAGCTTTAGCATGGAGGGCAAAATGACATGGTTAAGGCCCCCAGGCTTCAGAGGGATGTTTACTTTTCTAACTATAGAAAGGAGTGCCTCTTCCTCTTTCCCCATATATCTTTCTGTGAGAAGAGTTTATTGGCAGTAAACTGTATTTTGGCTTCTAACTCCAGTGTTACAATTTCAGAGTATAAATTCTCCTGCTTGACATCTGTTATTTTTATCTTTAGCCCACGACAGTCTTAAATACACATTGCATGGTAGTATCTCAGATACAAACGTTTTATGGAGAATTTAGTGGCAGTGTTTTCTTTGTTTTAGGAAAAGGATGCAGTCAATTGGATCATAAAAAGAATGCTACTGTCACTAAAGCATTATGAAAAATTGTTAAGGCTTTTTAAGTGGGTCTGCTTTCAGAGAAATTGTAGTTTTGGGGTTCTACTTTACGGGGCATAGTCTGTAGCGGTTATAGTTGTCTAACTATATTATGTCAAGATGTATGGGAGATTCCAGGAGTTTCAGTTAACCCCACTCACAAGATTGGGACAGACAGAGAGGGACATCCAGAGGGACATCCAGAGAGCTACAGGTGACAGTTTGGAGGAGGTCTAAGCAGAGCAAGATTCACTACCATTGGGTAGAAATGTAAGCACTTATTGTCAGCATAAGAGGAAACTCAGGGAGCCTTGTAGTCTATGTTGCTCAGGCTGGTCTCGAAACTTGGCCTCCGAAAGAGGTAGTATTAAAAGCATAAGCAGGCTCGGCATCTGTGGCTCAAGTGGCTAGAGTGCCAGCCACATACACCTAAGGTGGTGGGTTCAAATCCAGCCCGGGCCGCCAAAACAACAATGACGGCTGCAGCCAAAAAATAGCCAGGTGTTGTGGCGGGCGCCTGTGGTCCCAGCTACTTGGGAGGCTGAGGCAGGAGACTCACTTGAGCCTAGGAGTTGGAGGTTGCTGTGAGCTATGATGCCACAGTGGGAGGGGACCACACAGAGCACGAATACCAGGAAGCCAGGACCACTAGGTCCATCACTGAGGCTGTGACCAGAGCTTAATAATGTGTAGGCCTCAGAGAAATTCTTGTCTGCATCTCTTGCCTGTATCTGCATGTCTGAATGTCATGAAGGTTTGTTGGTGGCACCATTGCTGACATTGGAGACAGAAACTGTTGAGATTGTGCAGGATTTGAGTAGGAAATGGAAGCACTTGGGTAAGAGGAAAGATAAATTTTCTAATGTTTCTCTCAGCATGAATACAATAGAGTCTTGAATGATAAAATACTGTTTCAAAGCTTCTTCTTTTCTTTATTTTTCTCTTCTTTTGCTTTCATTTGCAGTTTTAGAGGTAGTAGAATTAGAGCAATATTTGCAACAGTTGCATTGGGAAATCAAGAAGCATTTTGCATAATTAAACAAGTCATATTGTTATTAAATTTACATTTACGTGGGTATAGACACAAAATTCAAAAAACATGATAAAAATTTTTTACATCAGCACACATATAGACATGAAATACTAGAATGATAAAGTTTTAAAAATATAGAACTTTAATAAGACTAAGTTAAATTTTTTTTAAAAAGCAAATATATACAATTGCTTCTCAGCCTTTTGGCTAAGATCAAGTGTAAAAAGCAAATACAAAACTTTTAATACATTTAATTTTGTTATTAATTATATTTTTAATGGAAAATAGACACAGTGAGAAATCTTCAAAGAGGTAACCTACTTAAATTTTTAAAAGCTAGAAACCATGGCACTAGATTTATATTAAGCATTACCTACAGTAAAATTTTATTCATTTTCTATTTAAAGAAGTTTTATTTAGTTACCAAATTAGTTTTCCATTTCTGTTGCTACATAACAAATACCAAAAACTTATCAGATTAAGAAAACACTCATTTGTTATCACATAGTTTTCATAGATCAGGGATCCAGATATCACTCACCTGAGTCTTCTGCCCAGGTCATAAGGGTACAGTCAGCTGGGCTGCATGATCATTTGGAGGCTTGACTGGGGAAAAGTTCAGTTCTAGACTTATTCAGGTTGGGGGAAACAATCACCTCAAGATTATAGAACCAATTAGATTTAAATTTATGATTAAATTTTTTTACTATGAACTATGACAGTAGAGTATTTCATTTTGCACAAATTCTTTCAAGTAGAGAAAGAAACTGTAGAAATTCTGTTTTGTATTCTAAGATCAAAGGCAAAGTGTGCCTTTGCCACTGTGGTTCCACATTTCACAATTAATCTTGAAGATCATTTTTTGGCCATGAAGTCATGTGACTATATGTTCATTATCAAAAGAATATATTAATAGAATCTCAGCTATATTATTTATTTATTTACTTATTTTTATTTTGTTATTATTTTTTGAAATGGAGTCTCACTCTGTAGCTCTTGGCAGAGTGCCATGACATCATCATAGCTCACTGCAACCTTAGTTTCTTGGGCTCAAGCAATCTTCTTGCCTCAGTCTCTGAGTAGCTGGGACTATAGGTACACACCACAACATGAGATAGCTCTTGCTCAGGCTGGTCTCAAACTCCTGAGCTGAAGCAATCCACCTGCCTCAGCCTCCCAGAATGCTAGGATTATAGATGTGAGCCACTGTGCCCTGCCAGAATCTCAGCAATATATTTTTAAAAACACAATATGCATGTAGTTATACTAGAACTAACAACAACTGAGTAAACAGCAAACAATAAAATATTCAGCAATAGAAAACATTGGCATGATGCTTTAAAAAAAAATATTATGTGTCTATCTATAGCCAAATATTATATAATGATGCTTTTTATGGTATTAACTATACAATATTTCATAAGACAATAAAAGGTATTTAGATTTAGTAGAAGTTATTTCAAAAATTGATGATACAATGATCAACATGTAAGAAGGATAAAAATAAAATATATTACCTTCAGAGCACAGAATTCAAAATGAAGTAAAATGTTTAATAGGTAGTAAAGAGAGGAGAAATAATATATGAAAAATTTTAAAGTAGCTATTACCCAGCTTAACTAAATTGTTTCAAGGACAAAGTCAAGATGTACAATTAATACTTAAACATGTTGTTGAATTACCAGAAGAACAGAGAGTTGAAGTTAACAGATATTTTGTTGTTTTTATGCTGGTTGTAGAAAGTAAGGTCTGATCACAGATCTCATCTCTCTTCCCTCTCCATTCTTCCTTGTTTTGGGTGGGAAGAAATCTCTAATTTTGTGGGAAGCTGAGCAGGAGCAGGAGCAGGAGAACAGCTCCTCTCACTGGCTGTGGGCAGCTTGGAATTCAGTCCCAAATAGCAAATCCTCTAGGAATCCTGAGTGAGTCCCTAAGGATGTTTTTAGTAGTCCTATTCCATATTCACATGCATTGATTATTTACTTTTTAAGAAATGTATTGAAATATAATTTACATGGCATAAAATTCATCCCTGTAAAGCGTATCATTTGGTTGCCTGCAGCATATTCACAGACTTACACAGCATCATACTGTCTAATTTTCGATACTATCTACTATTCATCACCCCCCCCCCCCAAATCCTATACTCATTGGCAGTAAGTCATTCTCCATTTCTTCCCCACGTCACCAGCCCCAAGAAACCACTAATCTACTTCATATGTCTATGGATTTGCCTATTCTAGACATTTCAGGTTAATGGAATCATACAGCATGTCCTCCATTCTTTATTATTTCACTGAGGTTTCTGGAAAACCTACTTACCATCTATCTAAACAATCAATCATCTCTAATGTTTCAGATTTATTACAGTAATTTTCCTTTTCTTTTTCCATTACCTGTGCATCATAAATACTTTCAGATATCCAGATTAGCTCATACTAAATAGAATGATGTATTGTAGATTTTTAGGCTAGTTGACAACAGAATTTGACTTTAAAGAAGCAGGTTCTTACTTGAACTTCAGCTGACTTTGAAGGAGGTATGGCCACAATATGTTTGACGACACAGATGGTTTTTACATTATCCTCTGTTTACAGAATAGGAAAAACTGCACTTGTAGTAAGAGTTGACTACACTTTAGAAACATTTTACATTTTTTTTTGCCATTATCTTTTAAACTTAACCCATTCAAATTTGTACTGGAGATCCAGTGATTTTTTGTAATCTGTTAAATATATGATATTTAATACTGTCTTGCCTAAAGAAATTATAATAACATAATGATATACTTTTATTTTGGTTAGTCTTATGAGTTTTTCATAAATGAATATTATGAAAAGGTGTGTAAAAGTAAGTCTTATACATAGCCTTTTAAAAATGAGCTTTAAAGTTGAGGAATGATGAATCCCTAGAGAAAAACTTCAGTCTCTAAAGTCAGAGGAGCTGAGTATTAGAATACAATTTATAATGAGCAAGTTTGTTATTTTATTATCTTTAACAGTCTTACAGAGTAGAATTCTCAGTAGGCATTGAGGAATCTTTAATTTTCACCCCATCTTATGTTCATCATATTTATATGTGTTGTGAGACCTTTCTCCAAGAAAATTGCACTTAAAGGACTATTTGTTTTCCATCTGACATCTTGGAATAATGATCTGAAGTACCCAGTATAGCATAGTAGAAAGAGTACAGGCTCAGGAGTCAGCCTGCTTCCACTGAAATCCCAGTCCTACTCATCTCTAGAGGCTAACCTTGTACAAGTGACTTACTGTCTCTTTGGTTTAATGTCCTCCACTGCAATTTGAGGATATTAGTACCCAATGAATGGATCTGTTGTGAAGATGAAATGAAGTCTGTATAATTATGTGTATAAAGTCCTTAGCACATGGCAAGTGCTTCGTAATGCTAGCTATTTTATTCTCTGTGGTCTTTGGGTATCAGAACAGTATAAAATAGCAGAGTTAACTTGACTTTGGTCAGCCAGAAATCATGGTTCTGTTCTTCATTCAGTGATTATGTAAAGATGAACACGTGCTTGCTTTGGCAGCACATATACTAAAATTAGAATGATACAGAGATTAACATGGCCCCTGCGCAAGGATGACATGCAGATTCATGAAGCGTTCCATATTTTTTATTAAAAAAAAAAAAGATGAACACGTTTCTCCTCCAACTTAGCTTTCCACGTGTATTATGTGACTTATCAAATAACGTTTATAAAATACAGAAACATGATAGTTAATGAAGTGTTACCCCCAAAATGCAAGTATTTGTTGCAGTATAATTTAGAGGTTAGGAAATAAATATTCTATATTACTAAATTCTTTATTGGAAAACACAGCAACAAATGAATTCTTTGTATGTGTTGGCTTTAGCAACATTCTTTCTCCTTCCCTGTGCCAGGGCTTTCCAGGTGACTTTGGAGAAAGAGGCCCTGCTGGTCTGGATGGAAGTCCTGTGAGTACATTGTGATGACCCAACTGTGCCTTCTAATGTCCTTCGTGCTCCATAGCTACTACACTCACTGGCCTCATCATCACAGTTGTGAATAAGCACTACTGGTTAGGCAGTTTCCATAACACTGTGCACACTCCAATTTGTGATTTGGAAATAAGTCAAAGAAGGTTTTAGACGAAACTTGTCATGACAGACAATCATTAAAATAATTTTGACCATGTTAAGTAAAATATGAATATATGATCACAATACTGACTTTTGTACATGAAGGTACTAGGAAGCCTCGTGTAAAAACTGTGCATTGATGATCACGCTCTTGAACTCACGCCTGCCATTGACCCACCTTCTGAGTATTTTACAGAAAAGTCTTCCACTTTGGGATCATTCAGGTGTTGATAGTCAAGTTGTAGAAGAGTTACTGTTCTAAAATTAGTAGTTTAATTACATTATCAAAGAATGATGACAGGTTGATATTTTTGGCACTAGGTAGACATAGCCTCACTACTTGCCCTCAAAAGCATCCAATAGCTACCCCCCCCAATCTATGTCATACACATTTTCTTTTCAGAAGATTTTTAAGTTCACCGGACTCAACCAGAAAAGCCCTGTAGCCTGAATTAGGAATCATTCCTATTTTTAGGCGTATGTAAATAACCAGCATAAAAAGTTTGAAAATACTTTATATTTTGTTTATCTTTTCAAACTATAGCTATATTAGGTCATTCAGTGAATTTAGCCAAGAATGTCTTTGTTATAAGGCATGGTAAGTAGGAGTAGAACTGATTTTCTCATAAATAAGATGTTAAAAATGTACGTGATGGTGTAAATAAAATGTTTATGATCATTTTGAATCTGGGGAGCTTACCATTTCAAGCATAATAAAGTAAGTATTATTTAGTTTTTTTTAAGTATCATTTGTGTACTTGAGGACCTAGTGTAAAGCTATCTTATTTAAACTTGTATCTGTTACATATATGCGTACACGAAGTCATCTAGAGTTGGTCTCCTATATTATTCAAAGTTTTCTTTTTGAAATCTCTTCATTTAAAATGTAATGCTTCTTGAAGAACATTCTGAGTCTGTAAAACTTTTAAAATGCAAGAGTAAACTGGCTCTTTTTAGTTTATTGGTTTATAATTCTCTATGGTTTATACTATGGCTTTGTTTCAAAACAGAATTTGAAATGCAAAAAAAGTGCACGGTGAATTATTTCTATTCCTTCTAGCATGTGAATAATCTGACACTGACATGGAGTGAATCAGGAATTATCGTAAAGACTATGGAGCATGATGACAATGAACACAAAAGACTGATCACAAATCAGCTGAAAAAATGAACATTGATAACTAAAAATAGGATATTTATAAAAATAATTTAACAATGTTGACAATTTCTTCCATGTGTACAGTGCTTTATAAAAATTTTCCAACATCTTTTGCACTTATGACAATTGTTGTGATGATGTTTACAACCATGAAAACAGATATGAGTATTTCTGTTTTATAAATGAGAAAAATGAAACTTAGAGAATTTAAATAATATACTTTAGAAGAGTCACTCTATAGTGTTTACCATCTGAAAATATCTAACCCTGTATGCTGACCATCTGACTTTTCACATAATATGTAGGCTGGTTATATCCCCTAATGCTGATTACTGATGGGATTGACTTTCCAGATTCAGTTCACAGGTGGCATAGAGAATTCTGCACCCAAGGCTAGGTAGTAATCCTAGCATTCAAACAGGGAGCACTTTTGAATCTGCCATCATAGATTTACACTTCGCAGTAAGATCCATAATAAGGCTAGGAAAGTTTCTGAAGTTAGTTATAATCGAAGATAAATTTTGATGTGTTCTTCTCTAGAATGTTTTGTGTCTGTTTTCAAAAAGTATCATCAGTAATTGGAAATTATATCTAACAAAATTCTTCACATTTCTTTTACAATAGGGACTTGTAGGTGGCATTGGTCCTCCGGGGTTTCCTGGGCTTAGAGTGAGTATCACTATTCTGATTGAAAAAATAAATTTTGTGTAATTTATATTTGTTAGATGTGTTTTTAAACCTTAGGCAAACAAGTTTTAGTGTCATTTTGAGATCTCAACCTTGATTAAATGTATTTTTCAACCAGACATGAAAATTAAACTAGCAGTATGGATCAAAAACTTTCAGGCTATTTTAGGATAAGCTAAAACAACATATTTCTATAGATTTGTGTGTATGTATATATTTATACCTGTGTCACTAATGGTTGGTTACTCAAGACTAAGTTTCCTCAAAAGCATAAAACATAGAACAGTCACTTCTTTCCTTTGAGATAACCTTCCACACCATCTAGTCTGTAGATAGACAAACATAAGTAAAACTCAGGGTAACTATAGACTTTTCTTTATTAAATAAAACTGAATAAATGGTTAGGAGAGCCATCTTGAACAAAGGTAGGAACTAGACTTCACCCATGCCATTAAACATTTTAAAACCTAAGTTATTTTTTATACTGAGAACGTAAGTCAGGATATTTTTTGTCCACTTAATCAGTTTTTGTACAGGAAATTCAACTCTGAGTTTCACTGGAGTTTCTGATGCAGACCAATCACAGTTCAGTGAAACAATTCTGTACAGCCTGAAGCAATGTAGTTCAGATATGTTGCTTTTCTGGAAATTTTTATTCATTGGAATGAACAGATTGATGTATCTTCGTAAATACATCTGATATTCATAAATACACATCTCATAGCCAAGGTTATCATTCATGACAGGGCTAGGATTTGCAAATATTTTATATAAATGTAGAATCACATGTTTTAGCATTCAGCTAAGCTAAAGAAAGGATTCACCTACATTTAGGAAATGCAAGTAGCCTGATAGGAATGGAATCTTAAAAGGAAGCCACCTGTACCTATAGAAAGGTGTAGTCATGGGCAGAGGACTACGTTTCCTTAAAAAAAAATTAGAACTTGCTCTTGACATGTGAAACAGGTGATTAAGATTCTGGAGTGTAGTTTTATGCTATAAATGATAGCCACAGAATTTTTAGCCTGAATTTGAACCCAGGTTTTCTAAGTCCAGTGCCAATGCTCTTTACCTTGTTTTTAACTGGCCCCCCAGCACAGGTGATGACTTGGTCAAGGGAACACGTCAGGGGCTCAGTTATTGGAACTGTGGTAAAATTAAAGTCAGCATAACAAGTTTTAACTAGCTCTCTTGGGTTGATGGACGGGATTTAGAATCAAAGAAGTGGAATGAATCAAAAACATTGAAACTTTTCTGTCACGTAAGAATAACACCCACAGTAGTAATCATGAAGTCAGCAATAGCACCTCACATTTGTTTGGTATTTTCTATGGACTAGCCACAATACTTCATTTAATTCTCAGGAGAATCCAGGACCACTTGGCTTACAAATCTTTGAGCCCAGACTTGAAGCTGTGTGATCTAAATCTAGAGTTCAAGTTTGTGCTATACTACCTCCGTAAAATTTATGCTCCCTTAAAATGTGTACTAGTTACCTTAAGAGATCTTTTTAGTCTTTTATGAGAAGCTCTAAATGAAGACGCAATGCGCAATGAACCAGTTTTTCTTTGTTTTTTTTTTCCTTAGAACTTAGAATAGGGCTAAACTTGTAGGTCAAGTATTCCGTGGCCTTATCAATGGGTAGAGAAAGGAAGGAGGTGAAGGGAATTAAACTCCAAAGATGCTCTTCATGTATTTTTTATGATTAGCTAAATGTAATAAGTAAGAGTTTATTACTCTTAACAGCAAAATTCTTAACATGGCCTCAAGATGTCTGGATTGGTTTGGTTCTTACCATAACTTGGGGATATGCTGTGTCCCTTGGCAAACCTGTCCGTTCTCACCTGCCTCTTCAGCCCCTTTGCACTTGGCCTGAAACACCGTCCTTTCCTTTTCTCCTTAATTAACTCTCATTCAGTCTTTCAGCTTAGGCACAAAGGCACAGTACCTGGGACATAATAGTTCTCAGGCAAAATAATTCCGTTTCTATCCTTTCTCTTTCTCTGCTCACCCTTCACTTCATGGGAAGAGATTCTACAGAAGAAATGACTAATTGGCTAGTGATACTAGCAGCCATCTTTGCAATCCTCATCTCTTCTACACTGATGTAGAACGGTATTTTATACCTTTCAAAGTGGTTTCTCATATATACACACATAGAAGTATGTATGCGCATATAGAGAGACATATATATATATATATATATATATATATATAATTTGTTTCTCAATGAATTTTAAAATAGATCCGGTATTATCACTTCCGTTTTACATTTATTACCTTTTAAAATTAAAACACTATGAGTACCTACTATGAATGTGAACTAGATGCTAAGCCTAAAAATAGTTAAGTCGAGATTCCTATGTCTGGTGACATTATGCTCTAAAGGCATAGAAGGAAAACTAAGCATTGTCATATGTTGTGATCACTGCTGTGATGGACTAAATATAAAACCACTGAGAGAGGGGCAGTTTGTGTTATCTGGAAAGGCAGCAAACCCTTCACAAAGAAGATATTGTTTAAACTTTGTCTTGATTCTATATGAGTGGGGTGGGGTGGACCAGGGAAGATGGTTCTTTAGACCAAAGAATGGTGCATTTAGATATAGAAGGTTGGGGAGAAAGTGAATGTTTGTGAAATGGAAATAAAGAGTAGCAGGATTGTAGCCCAGGGAGTCTGGGGCTTGGAGAGCAGAATGGGAGTGAGGTTTTGGAAGTAATGGGAAGGATTGTGAAGAGCGTTTAGATTCCACAGGAAGCGTGCACTTTATCCCCCAGATGCTCCCTTCCAGCAGGTATGGTTTCTGACAAGAGATGTCGTCGCTTCATCTAAATTACTTCTTCCGTGCAGTTGGTTGTTACTGTCATCTGCTTTCTGAGTTACCCTAAGGACAGTGATTATCGCCTGTGGGTGTGGTGGATGTGGTTGAAAGGCACAACATGGAACTCAGTCCTTTCCGTAATGTGCACACAGCATGTTCTTACGAGTCATTAATTGGCCAGTGGTTGCTATTTTTAATGTAAAGACTGTCTCCTTTGGGTCTCTCTATTTCTTTGAATTTAACTCAAAAGTTCTCTATTATTGTAGCTCTGTGGGTGCTCTTCTGCCTCTGGGGGTACATCCCAGACACTCTTAACTGAGCCCCATGTGTGGAAATACTTCTGCCAGTCCCCCCTTCTCATGGGGGATGAATGCTGTAGGTGGGGGATACTGAGGACCTTCAGGCCACCTCGTATTACAGAACTGAAAACGGCCCCTCAGCTGTCCTGGGCTGTCACAGAAAGCTCGAATTCTCAGGACTGGAATTTCTACTCCATTTGTGTGACGTGCCACAAAATGAATGGTGTTTCTTGAAAATTTCAATTCCACATTTTTTAAATTTGAACTTTATCTCTGTTTTACTATGCTCCATATAAAACACATGTTTTTTGATACCTTCTAAAACTATTTTGTGATTTTCCATTTAGCATCACTGACACGTAAAATAGGATACTGTACATACAAAGTCCATGTACGTGAAGATACAAGATTAAGCACAGTAATATATTTACTGGGAAAAGTTGAGACTACTATAGTATCTAGGGAAAAAGACAACAGGACATAACAAAAGGTTTTTTGTAAGTTTGTAAGCATTTCTTTCCCTATGTACATGGATATTTCTGCATAATTTCCAGAGAGAGAGATGTTTATTGTATTTTTAAATGTATCATAAATCTTAAAGCTATGAACTTTGTATAAACTAGCCATGGTAATCATCAGAATCACTTTTTCCTATTGACAGAATTTGAACTTCCAAGCAATGATGTATTAATATTGCATATATATTAAGTGGGAAAGTATTACCCTTTGCCTCTAACGGTCTCATATATTTCAGGATTAAGCATGTTGGAAATAATTTATCTTAGTTATTGTTCATAGACTTTAAGACTCACCCCAAAGTAAAGATGTCATATTTTCCATTCTGAAATTTGTGTTATATACATGTAGACTACTAGAAATGCTGTATGTTGGGAGACAGAGCTCTAGAAATCACGGTTTAAGTTTTTATTGTTAATTCCTTCAGTGCTCATGCTGCACTTTATTTTAAACTATTATGTCCAAGTTACTGTGTTGGATCTGGGAACTGAAAATTGAAGGAGACAGTCTTCTGTCAAAGTGCACAGACTAGGACGCCAGAAAAAAGATACAGTGCCGTGTACTAAGCAAGGGAGTAGGAGGACGCTCCAGTCCTGGTAACTGAGTCTTCCAAGGCTCAGCATGTGTGGGGAGGGGGTGTTCATAAAAGGGAAACAGCCTGTTCTGGAGAATGTAGGATTTGGCAGAGAGAGAAGAGATGGGATGGAGGCAGGAGGACTCATGGAAGGAGAGGAGCCTGGAAGGTTTGGTGAACGCCTGGTGGAGAAGGCCTGGGATGTTTATCCTGAGAAATCTGGAGTTGAACTACCAGGGGCCCCATTTTCAGCATTTCAGAAACACAACTTTCAAAGAATTCCCTAACTGGGCCAGGCACAGTAGCTGGTACCTCTAATCCCAGCACTCTGGAAGGCAGAGGCCAGTGGATCTCCTGGGCTCAGGAGTTGGAGACCAGCCTGAGAAAGAGTGAGACCCTGTCTCTGCTAAAAATAGAAAAAATAGCTGGGAGTTGTGGTGGGCACCTGTAGTCCCCCCTACTCAGGAGGCTGAGGCAAGAGCACACTTGAGCCCAAGAGTTTGAGGTTGCTGTGAGCTATGATGTCATAGCGCTCTACTGAGAATGACAAAGTGAGACTGTCTCAAAAAAAAAAAAAAAAAGAAAGCATTCCCTAACAGTTGAAAATGATACAAAAGAAGTCTGAAAACCTTGGTCTTCCAGGGTAAAGAATGACATGACAGCCAGGCCCAGAGAACTATCCAGAAAAAGAAAGGACGCTGAGGCCTCAATGGGCACAGAAATTAAAAACTAATCCCAAACCTTCAAGGGATGCCTACATTTTCTTCAGTTTTTTTCTTTCAGCTACATTTGTTGTTATGATTTTACTTTGTCTTCTAAAATTATCTCTCAAAGAAGTTTTTCTAAGTCTCTTGCTTGTAGGAGACAATAGTGCTTGAGTGAGTGTTAACGCATTGAGGAATTAGAGCATTAAATTAAGAACCTTGGCATTACAGACTATGTCTTTTTTGTCTTCTTCAATACTGCTACAGTGTCTGGTACATATTATGCTCATTAAGTATTAAATGCTGAATACATGAGATAGTCCCAGAAAAGGAGAGCCTTTGTTTGCTACTCAGTTTATCCCTGAAATTATGGTAAATTTCAAATCATAAAATCAAATCATTGGAGTGCTTGGCACATAGTAATAGCTCAATAAATATTAGCTGGATAAATGGATAAAATAAAAATCTAAGACAGTCAAATAAAGTATTTATTGACTATTTCCTAGGAATGTGGCACTAAAATATTTTTAAGATGTTATCTTGTTAGAGAACTATGACAGAACGAATGTTCTAGCAGCTCAAAGGAGGAAAGGATCCTTGTGGACTAGACAAGTCTGAGGTTTCAGGAAATGGAATGGGACCACTGAAGTTGGAGAGATTGGTGTGATTTATAAACGTGGAAAAGAAAAGAAGTAGATGAGGAGCAAGGCACGTGTGGGAACGGTGGGAACGTAATGAGCTAACTGGGGTTCATTCATTTATCAGTTATTTCTGTCCCACTCTCTTTCTAATCCTAGTGACTGCTTAACAATGTCATTCTTACTGTTCTCAGGGCAGCGTTGGTTCTGTGGGAGCGATTGGACCTTCTGGAATTCCTGGCCCGATGGTATGAGTCTACTATTTTTACATAATAGATATTTCTCTTGAATTTCTCTGTGATATCAAAAAATAGCACTTTTTTTTTTTTTAGGGCCTTTCAGGGAATAAGGGACTACCTGGAATCAAAGGTGATAAGGTGATTTAAATAACATTATCATAAAGTTAATTTCTAATGATATTTGTCTTTTTCTTTTGAGTCAACACAACTTATAAAATATTTTGTTCTTATTGATGGGGTCTAATTCATATTATCCATTATATTAATTTTTCTTAGAAGTAGGAAAAATAGAGAGATTACTCTTCTGTAATTAATATTTGCTTTCCTATAATATTGTCATGTTTGTGATACTTAAGTGACTTTGTATGAAATTGTGCTTTTTAGGGTGAACAAGGCATTGCAGGAGAGCCAGGAGAAGCAGGGTATCCTGGGGACAAGGTAATATTTTTACTATTATTATTTTTTTCTTTTTTTAGATAGGGCCTTGCTCTGTCTTCCAGGCTAACATGCGGTGGCATCATCAGAGCTCACTGCAACCTTAAACTCCTGGGCTCCAGTTCTCCTGCTGCCGCAGCCTCCGAGAAGCTGATACTACATGAGTATACCATCGTGCCCAGCTCATTTTTTGAAATTTTTGTAGAAACCACGAGTCACTGTTGCTTAGGTCAGTCCCACAGTCCTAGTCTTAACTGTGGCCTCCCAAAGCGCTTGGTTAAAAGGTGAGCCACTACACCCAGCCACATTGTTTATTATTAATTTTATGTAAATATAAAAAAGTATAAATTCAGAAGAAAAGAATGCTTGTTATTTTACCCATGTATTTTGGCAGGATACAGTATCTATATGGTTTTGAGTTCTTGTCTAAAACAGTTTTTTTCCCTTTTTTTAGTGTATGTTCATGAATTTTTTTTATTAGTTTGTAAATAGAGGTGTAAGTGTCTTTTGTGATATAATAGCTTTCTCCTTCCTCCACTGCTCTCTACTTTTAGGGTGCTATTGGTTTGTCAGGACCGCCAGGGATGAGGGGAAAGCCAGGACCATCAGTAGGTTTGAATTTTTGCTTTGTTCTTTATGATTAATGGGAAAACGCACGCCATGGCGTGAGCCTTGATAATTGCTAATGTGTATAGGATGTAAGCCTATACTGGTCTTGCTTTTTTCTCACTACAGTTTTAGAATATGCTTAATCCCTTAATTATTTAGTTCGTTCACCTTCCATAGCTTAGTGGGCCTTGCCTACCCCCAGTAGGGGCAAAGCCAAGTGTTAATGAGGCCTAGGAGCTTGGTTCTATGATTCCTCTGGATAATCTATTTAAAACCATATTTAAATTAAACAGTGGGCTTTTAAAACAAAAAATATAAAGCGTCTTAAATACTATTTTGCCTTTTCTATATATCAATTTTGCTAAGGAAACATTCTCAAAAAATAATAGCAAGTCACACGGCATTATGGGCTCAAAGATTCTAATTTCCTGTCTCTTATCTAACCCTTGGACATCAGTTAGATGAAAGAAAAAGATTCCCTGTATTGGAGTTAACATACATCCTAACAAATTATAAATGTGAAATTACTTAATAATTTAAGTCATATAAAGAGAATGATTAAAACATGAATCAAAATGTATTTTTGAATATTAAAAATCATAGAAATTATTGTAACTAACCTTTCCTGAGGGTTTACAAAGTTCCAAGCAGTATTTTTAAGATAATACATCTAATTTAATCCTCATATAGTTGCTATTATTATTATTTCTATTTTACATATGAATGTAATTGAGACATAGACTGTTGATAACTTCCTCCAGGTCCCATAGTTAGCAGGTGGCCATCTGGGAAAACCTAGGCAGTTAGGGGTGTTAAATCCCATGGTCTGAGCCACTGATCCATAAGTTTTAGGATTTAATATTTTAAGATCATTCTAGGAATCGAATGTTTATTACAACATCATGGAGGTAAAGATGATCATAGATAGAAAAATTTAATTATAGGATTATAATTTATTAATGTAACATTAAAATATGCATTTTAAAACAAGAGTGTGATTTTCCTGAGTGGTTTATTGTGTTCCTTGTAACTCTACTTTCGTGTCTCTGGATTATTTAACTTTTACATCGCAGGAAGCAGAATTAAGTTACGGAACTTCATGTACCCCATTCTTGGTGACTTCTAACAGTGACAGCATTTTATATACTTCTCTCAGGAACTATTTAAACCAAAGAACAGTTTGGGGCATCTATTTGATAAATTTGATCCAAACCGTTTGGACCATTGCTTTTATTAGTCTTTTGTCCTGGACTTATAGCAGTCAGCAAGATATCCAGACTTGTGCCCTAGAGTTGAATCTTAGAAACTCCAAAGTGCATAAAATAAGGTCATAAGAATAGGTCATAAAACTAAAAAATAGCTTCTGTTTTTCAAGGATGATTCTAAACCATTTAAAAAAGACTTTTGATATCTGTAGTAACTGGAAAAATAAGACCCTAGCCTTTTACACTGTTACAGGATGGATGCAAGATATCAGGACCGGAAGTCAATTAATATAGTGCCAATTAGGAAGTCTTTATTAAAGAAAAGACCGAATGGCCAGCTGTTCCCCCAATATGGAGAGCAGCCCAGACCACCAATACAGTTCAGCTTATATAACGTGGGCTGATGCAATCTTGGGTGAGTTTGCAGGTTCATAAAATTGTAGAGGCAGGTATTGTTTAAAAGCTTACACGGTGTACCATAAAATTCATCACAGACATCCAGTCACATTGGTTTTAGTCATTCCTTCTACAATACCTTTCTAGCCACCATGTCTGGTTGGGCCTCTCAGTATGGTGGGGGTCACGGAGGGCAGATTGGGGAAGTGGGGACTAGTTGCTGCAGCTCAGACTTCTCAGCACCACGACCTCTGCTTCCCTTTTCCCCCCTTCTGTCTCCTTTAACATTTCATTAAACAGTAAACAGTTTATTTATTTTTTAGGTTCAGTTTATTCTCCTCTTTTTTTTTTGGCCAGGGCTGGGTTTGAACCCACCACCTCCAGCATTATGATTTCCTACACACTTATACTATACTTAATGTCTAATGCTTTCTACCATTTATCATTTATTAATCTTTTTGTTATCTATTTTACCTACTCCTAAACTATTGTGAGGCCTTAGTAACTTCCCTCAACTACTGTCAAGCAGTCTCCCTCCCCCCCCCACTATTAATTATATCTTGCTGATTTAGCAAGAATTGAAGGGTGAACAAAAAGGAAGGCAACAAAGGTGGGGGGTGAGAGTGACAGGATTTTTACCTTTAACAATAAGAGGACATACTACAACACCTTATCTAAGGCTAATACTCATAAATGATATGAATATTATTCACTTATGCTTTACAATAAATTTCTTGAAAAAACTAGAGTCAACTTCTTCTTCTTATTTTTTCCAAACTCTCAAAAAATCAACGACTAATATTTATAAAGAAAAGTAAAAGATCATTTCAAAAAAAGGATCATGCCAAAGCTAATAGACAATAGACAAAGAAGAAATACTTCAAAATCATTCTACTTCATCTGGATACACCTGATACTCAAATTGGAGAAAATATTTTGTTATAAAGGGGAAATGACAAACATATTTCACTTATAAATGAGGATACAATATCCTAAACAACATATTGTTGTTGTTTAGGAAAAGTGTTGTTGTTGTTGAAGGAAATTGAGCCTTTTCCTTCTCATTTTTTTACCTTTCTCTACTATTCTAGACAAGACTGGGCTTGTTCAGGGTGGTATGGCCGTAGACTCTTTCTTTATTATTCCAACAAAAACAACACAACAACAACAATAACACGTCAGCAGGGATTATTTTGGCAGGGAGGTAATTCATTATTATTTGTTTTTATCAAACTTTTGAAAGATATATACTCTAGGCTGAAAATAGGATAGGAACTCATGAATAACTAAGAGTGAGATGACCTTGTCATTAGCCTCTCACTTTATTTATTAATTGTTTTATCTTATTAATAGAAAAATTATAGATATTTTTGGAAGCCTGGAAACCTTTCCTAGTTGTGGAAAGAGACACCTATTTGATGAAATGCTGCTTACGCAGAATTGGTTATCATATTAAGAAACAATTTCTCACACTCAATGACACAGGTTAATACCTATCTACAGCCTTTGTTCACTATCATGGAAAAAAATGCTCAAGTCATAAGGATGTCTAACCTAGTTTATATATCCTACTTCTGATCTTCTGTCCTTTACAATGTTGGTGTTGCTGATATTGTTTCCAAAAGGATCTAATTTGTAATATGAAACAATATTTTCATTATCAGATATAAGAAAGAATGTCCTGATCTGGAAGGTTCGTACAATTCTGTACTAGGGAATCTTTTGCTCTGCCAGTATTAAAAAAGAGAGAGAGAAAACTATGACAATGAAGTGTTTTTAAAATACTCTTTCCTCGAGACAAAGACAATTCTATGTCCTTTCCATTTTTTAACTAGAAGTTTTTGTCTTTTTCTAGGCTTACTATTATTCAATTCTCTAACAGTTACTTGAAAACTCACTTTTTTAGAAAGGAAATTTGTAACTCACGTGACACTTGCAATTGAAGTTTTATGAAATGAGGAATTATTTTTAAATAGCAAATGAAGTTATTCTACAATTTATGTTCTTTAATATCTGGTTATTGATCTGCTTTTTGAAAACAGAGCCCACAGGGTAGGCAATTTTTCCCTCTCTGTCAATTTAGCATCTTGGTTGGATTTTGCCACTAGAGGGCGTCAGTGAAAACCCCATCTTTGTCTCTGTAAGAGGTGTTGTCATTTTTAAGAATTTGAGATTCCCCTAGATGCTGATTCTGATGGATCGCAGCTTTTATATTTGTTTATTTTGAAAGGGAAATGTAAACGAGGCTTTGAATAATATTTCTTTACCTTTCTATAGATTTAACTGTAGTAGTTGCAGATACCTAAGCACTGATCACAGATTCAATGGATATGGAAAATCATACTTTAGTTCTTGGAAAATGAGTAATCCCATATTGTATCTTGCAATTTTTTTTATCTGAGGCCTATTTCAACCAACTTTGAAGCTCCTATAGAAGCTTCATATGACAGAAATAATGAACTTGATAGTCATTCTAATGAAAACCAGCATCAGCGGGCTACTGCTTTTCCCTTTTCTGTGTTTTCGTCCCCCGAGAGCATTGCCAGCCTCCTCTAGTTCCAGGATTTGTACCCACTTCTCTCCTGTCACTTTCTTTTCTGGCCCTGATTTTACATCTTTCTAAATGTCAGAAGCTGGCGTCAGAAATACTGAAAACGAAACCTCTGAACTTTAATGAAAGGATTAAAAAGTTAGGAATCCAAGGTGTTGATGAGAAGAGGAGTCAAAGTCTGGAGGAAAGGATTAATGACTATAAAACTGATTGGCCTTTTATGGTTCTTCATGTGCTAGTCACTGTGCTTAGCTCATTACATACATTGTCTTGTTTAATCTTTGCAATGATTCTGTAAGAATATTAGTAATATCGTTACTATTTTATTGATGAGAAAACTGGGGTATAGTGTGATTAAGCATCAGGGATTTCAATCCAGTGAGTCTTAATTACTAATTCAGATCTACAATATCAGAGGGATGAGGAATTTCAGAGACAGTCCTAGGACTCTGATTCTTTATAAAAGCAGTTCCTCGTCTTAGAGTCCCTTACTTTGTTGGGTCAAGCTTTATTGTCTTACCTCTGGGGAAAACACACACACACAGGTGCACATATATCCACTCTTGTGTGGTTGATTTGAGTATTTAATTCATTAATTTGTTTATATCTCTAACACTTAAGAATAAGCATATATTAAATCTTCAAACATTTTATTCAAACAAATTTTGCAATTTCTTAATTTGGTGGTTACAAATCAAGTCTCTGAAAAGTCATTACAACTTTGTTTGAAATAATGTAATGGGTATTGTTTGCTTACCATATGCTTGTTTCCTTGTTTAATTGTATTTATTAAGTTAATGTTTGTACTTTGCTCCCTCTCCCCTGTCTTAGGGCCCAATAGGTGACCCAGGACCCCAAGGACCATCTGGCCCTCCAGGACCAGAGGTAAAGTACTGATGGAAAGATAAATTTGAGACAAAATGATGCAAGTTGAACTTGAGTTATGAAACATGTTTTAACATAGTATGCTCAAGAAAGATTCTCTTTAGAGTTTGTAACTATGTAAATAGTTTGGACTAAATTTTTCTGTTGTATCAGTAGGGATGCAATGGTTATTTTAAGGAAACAAAAATGCATTAATCCCATTTCGACCCTAATTAATCAAGTTGATTTGTTTGTTCTGTATAACAACTGTTAATAACACATACTTGAGGCTTGAAATCAAATTTAAGGATGTGCATGCCACTGAATTGCTAATGCAAAATGCTTCTCGTTCTTGCTATATTCATATGTATTACTTGGATCTCACACAGTATTCTAGCATAAATACAATTAAGTGTGTAGTATATATATCAAATTTCTTTGTATATTCTTTAAAATGTTGACTTTGGCTTAATGCTGACTATAGAGCAGCCTTCTTTTCTGAGAGTTGATATAGAACATAATCTATACTGATTACTGAGTACTGGTACTCTGTACTTTATCACCTCCTTGCACTGTGATAAAACATTTGGGTTTTTTTGAATTGTATTATGAGTCAAAGATATGTTACATAGAGATTAAGATTCTAAAGATAACTCTACTTTAAGAAATATGTGCCAAAATATGAATGTCAAAAATATTTTGACACACACACGGAAATATACATAGACCTATCATCAGAGTCATAGATGCAGCAGTAAAGCTGAGAGAATGAACTTGGCTTTAAAATAAATAAACCAGAGCAATAAACTCTCCATAGTGTCAGAGCAGTAGATGGTTTCCAGGAATAGTATTATACTGATGTTTTGTAACCATGAGAGCTGTTGCTTACTCCACAGCAACACAACTGGTAACTTGACCAGTTGAGGCCACTTTACACCAGGTAGAAAGTATGGACTTTATTTCTTAGTCATACTGGTTTTTTTTTTTTTTTGTCTTTAGTGTAAGTTCTTTTGCATGTTTTAATATTGCCACATATTAGATTAGGCCGGATTCCTATTGTTTATCACATGTTGGGGAAGATTTTTTTCAATGGGAAGGACTGGTCTCAATCGTAGGTACATCCAACAATTACTGAAAATTTTTCCAGTTAATTGAGACACAATGGTCCAAAGGAAAGCACTCAAAGAGCTGATGTTGAAGGAAAAGGTTGATCTTCTAGGTTTTTCTGGAAAGCAGCAGTCAAAGAAAGATGGTGGAACAGTTTGGTGTAAGACCACGGTTAGCAAATCAAAAACGTAAACCCGAGTACTTGGAGAGATGTAGTAAGGAAAGCAGAGCTACAGTGGGAAAGGACAGCTTACCTCAGTGAAGCCACTGAAACCACATTAAACTGGTTCAAACAAATGAGGGCAGTTAATGCCTGAATCTCCCTGAATCTCCAGGCTGATGACCCGAGAAGTTGATGAACTATTCACACAGCAATTCAGGGTGACAGATTTCTAAGCATCAAGTGATTGGCTTAAGAAATTTAAAGCTGCACCAGGAGATCTCCCAGAAAGTCTTGTGTGATAAATCCAACGAATTTCCAAGAGAAGTTGTGGAAGAATTCATCAAAAAGTTTCCGGACTTTGCCAGAGGTTTCCAAGATGACTACATCTTTAATGCTGTTTGATGTGGACTCTTTTTCAAGGTAAAACCTAACTGGAGCCTCATTGTGAAGGGTGACAAATGTAAGAATGGAAAACTTTCCAAAGAATGTTTCATAGTTCTGCTTTGTATTAGCTCAACTGGAGAGAAACTGAAGCATTTGGTGATTAGTAAATCAGCAAAGCCACACTCATTCAAGAACCAGAAGCCCAAAGACCTCCCATCACTTGAAGATCAAACAAATGCACATGGATGAATGGTGCTCTATTTGAGGAAAAGCTAAGGGATACCAACTGAGAAATAAAGAAGAAACAATCTCTTCTATTGGCAATAGACAACTGTCCTGGCCACCCGTGAGAATCATCTCACAAACATGCCACTGAAATTTCTGCCTCCAAATATGACCTCAAAGTCCAACCTCTTGACCAAGGCATCATCAAGCATAGCTTGATGCAGTGGGTCACTACTAAAACCCAAACCAGTATTCAGCCTGTGGAAGTGACTTCATTTACTGCATCTGTTAAGTCACTGGATGCAGTCCTCTTGGATCAGCTCTTTTGGGAATAAAGTTCACCCAGAAGTGATGCAGAAGTGTTTCAAGAAAGTTGCAACCGAAGAGTGTGATGTTTTGGCCCCATCTCATAGTGCATTTCCCATGAAAGAATCTGAAGGGTAGACTTTGAAGGTTTTGTTGCAATGAATGGTGAGGTGACAACCTCTAAAGAATCTGACCCAGAAGCAGCTTTCCAAGTGATATTGATCAAAGTCTAGACCAGGGTAAAAATGCATGAGGCAGCAGATGAAGTGGAAGAAGCAATGAGGATGACACAGAAATTGCAGAGACTTCCAAAGAGGAGGATGCCGCCCATCTGATAATGCAGTTGAAATCATTTGCTGTGGATATAAGGCCAGGTATGCTGAATAGTGTATCCAGCATGGAGAGGGCTTTCTCCAATTACACTTGTAATAATGAGAAAAATGCCAAGATTGACTCTTTTTTTCAGCAAGAGTGATTTAACCATGAGCACACAGTAAATACATTTATTTTTGTATGATACTATATGTCTGATTTGATTATATACTGATTTATATATATTGATTATGTATGACTTCATATGATATTCTCTAGTAAAGGCTGTAGAAGAAAGTAAATACATGTATGTTATCAGTACAGTAGGCCTATGTCCTTATATTGATCACCTCCATATGTTGACCCTTTTGTTATAGTCTCTTAAGTAGTCAACTTACAGAGGTTCTGCTATTTGTATTTTGGAAAATTCAAACTTTTCAGATATGAGGTAGCTTTAAAATATTCTGTTGTTATCTACAGGAATGACAGGCCATTGAATGTGCATGGAAAATTTCTAATCTTCACTGTTTTTTATATCTAAAAAACATTTGTTTGCTCCAGTTTAATATGGCTTCCTTGATGTCACTGAGCAAAGTTTTCCCCTTTTCCACTGTAGGCCTCCACTTTCCTTACTTTATCTCCCCAAGTATTCATGTTCATGTTTCCAAATGTTGCTAACTGTGTTCTGGCTAACAACAAAATGTTCTGCCATCGTTCTTTGGCTGCTGCTTTCCACAAAATGTAGATCCACCTTTTCCTTCAGTGTCAGCTCTTTGAGTTCTTTCCTTTGGGCCCTGGTATCTCAATTAAATGTAGAATTTTTCAGTAATTGTAGGATGTACCTACAATTGAGACCAGGTCTTCACATTGAAAATATCTTCCGCAATACATGATAAACAGCAGAATGTTAGGCCTAATCCAAAATGTGGCAATAATAAAACATGAGAAAAGAACTTATTCTAAAGAAAAAAATACAACTAAGGGGCAAAGTGCATACCTTCTACTCTTGGTGTGGAGTAGACTCAACTGGTCAAGTTACATACAGTAAATTAATATTGTGTGTCACTGTCCAAATGGGCAAAATACAATTTACAGAAGTGGCTAATATGTAGATAGAAGTCAGTCTTCCATTGAGTACATGTGATGTATGTCTGGTCTATGAAAACTAGGTCAACTTAGAGACTTAGTCAATGTAGGCAGGTGGTCAACGATGGTGGTTCTACTTTGTTTATAAGCTATTATAATTTAACATGCTGTTACCTCTAAAATAAGCCAAAATCCGAGTTCTACTGATTTTATCTGGTGAGTAGTTCAGTGAATAAATTCTATTTTCATTCTTACGATCTTAAAATCCCTAAAAAGTATTGCCTACATCAAAGCAAATAATTGTGTAAAATACTCAATACCAATTGCCTTTTCTGTTACACCTTTCTTTAGGTATAATTGACACATAATAAGTTGCATATATTTAAATTGTACAATTTGATAATTTTTCATATATGTATAGTCTGTGAAACCGTCGCCAAGATCAAGATAGCTGAACATATCTGTCAAATCTGATAATTTCTTTGCTTACCTTCTTTGTGTCCCTCCTGCCCATTCCCTTTCCAGGCTACCTCTGATCTGCGCTTTCTTTTTTTTTTTTTTTAATTGAATGGTAACTGTGTACATTGATGCACTTTGGGGGTACAGTGTAGTGTTTTCATCCAAGACACTTCCATCAAACTGGCTAACATAGCCTTCATGTAACTTTCTTAGTTATTATGTCAAAACATTCATATTCTACTCATAGAAAGATTCACTTGTACCCTTGTAAAATGAACCACAGAAGTGAACCCTCGAATCCCTCTCCCTCCACCCTCTCCCCCCACCCTCCCAAGATCTGTGCTTTCATCACTATAGATTAATTTGACTTTTCCAAAATCTTTATATCAATGGACTCATAGTATGTACTCTTTTTCTATCTGGCTTCTTTCATTTAGCATAAGATGTTTGAGATTTATCCAGGTTGTTCCATTTTATGAATGTACCATAAGTAGTTTATCCACTGGATTTGTTGATTATTTATCCATTTACCATTTTCTAATTGAATAGAAATTATTTCATATTTAAATAGAAAACAGGGACTTTATCATTTCTATTGGGGAATTACTAAAGTGCTTAATACATGGTTTAGGGAATCATGCATTATTCTGTTTAGGATACTCTAGCTTCCAAACTTCTGGCTACTGCCAAATAAGAATGATTATTTTACTTTTATGATTTCCCAGGAAACAAATGGAATCTGCTAGTGCTCTGGTTCCCACATTTTGCTTTAAAAACATGTATGTGAATTAGCCTCTGTCCTCTAGTGAATATAGAATAAGAAAACTTTGTTTTACTGGAGAAAATGCTGAGTCACTATTCTCAGTGCAGCAAACAGATGTGAAGGGTCTAAAAATAGAAGACACATTTTCACATGTTATTTTTAAAGTTACTTCATTTTTTTGCTTGTTGGTAAAAAATGCAGGGCCATATTGTTTCAATTAAGAAGGCACCAGAAGTCAAGCTATTATCCCTTTTCCTCACTAAGGTATTATATTTTCACTCGTGATGTGATAACTGAGCAAAGCACATTGTGGAAGAAAATGTTTTGACTTTTCATTGTTTTTCAAGTTATTTTCAAGTTTAAAAAATAAATTATAGCATCGTCATCAGATTTTTTTTTTACTTTTCTCTCTGGAGAGTTCATGTCAATGTAGTTTTTAAAAATGAAAAGTATGGACTCTAAGGATGTACTTTTTATTTTTTGGTCTGTAAGCTCTCTGAAATTTTGATACTTAGCAAAGATACTCATGTCCAGTTGTGTGATTTACCTAAATCTGAGCATTAAGAAAAATCTTTCATAGATGCATATTATTATTAAAGGACAGTTGATCCAATTAACTCTGGTTTTCATATTTTAAAATGTATTATTTAAAAGGCAATCTCTACTTGCTGGTAACTCAAGTATGAATTTTTAAAATAATCAGGATCTTTTGCCAAGTTTCTGTGTTTTCCTATGTGAGAAGGAAATGGACATTTTTTTCCTTTTAATGACTGTGTTATAATGTGTTACTATAATATGTGATCAGATTTGTTGACATCTTTTGTCTCATTTTCTTTGAGTTTGACATTTTTTATGTCTTTTTAATATTTATTTACCTATATCTTAATAAAGTTTTAAGAAAGAGCAGTGAGATATGCACATGTCCAATGTACCATGTTTAACAGAAAGTCCCCTCAGCAATTTTTTCCTATTGTTTAATTGAACATAAAACATAGACATAGAAAACTATATAAAAGAAATGTATATTACACACAACTAATACGAACACTCTTGTTAACTACTACACAGTCTGAGAATAAAACTTCCAGTTTCCTGCAGAAGCCCTGTGTGTCCCAAACTAACCACACACCCATCACTTCTCCCCCAAATAAGAAGTGTCTCATTGTTTTTCTTTTATAGTTTATCATTCAAATGTGTATCTTTAAAACCTATGGTTTAATTTAAACCTTTTATATGAAAGCTATAACCTAATAACAACCTAAGGATACGGGGAGGAGGAGGGAGAGGGGAGGAGGGAATGGGTGGAGGGAGGAGAATTCGAGGGTTCACTTCTGTGGTTTATCTTACAAGGGTACAAGTGAATCTTTCTAAGAGTAGAATATGAACGTTTTAACACAATAACTAAGAAAATGACATGAAGGCTATGTTAACCAGTTTGATGGAAGTGTTTCGGATTGTGTGTGAAAACACCACACTGTACCCCAGAAGTGCATTAATGTACACAGTTACCATTCAATAAAAAAAAGAAAAAAAAGAAAAAAAAAACCCTGATGGTTTAGGTTTATTCATTTTATTTGCTGTGTCTTTCCATCTGTAAGTTCTTTCTCCATTCCCTGTTTCTCCCTTATAATTTAATTATTGAAGCTCCCCCATCCCTTAACCTATAGAGTTTCCCACAGTCTGGATTTTACTGATTATGTTAGTCTCCTCGTATAGTTCACATGTTTCTTTGTGCTCTGTATTTCCTGAAAATTGGTACTTACGTACAGGGTGTGACCACAGTTAGTTGGTTAGTTGGCTAGTTTTTTTTTTTTTTGCCAGGGCTGGGTTTGAACCCACCACCTCCAGCATATGGGGCCCAGTGCCTACTCCTTAGAGCCACAGGTGCTGCCCGGTTAGTTGTTTTGATAAGACTATTGGTTGTACCATGTTCTTTCATCAAGAAGCATATGTCTACTTCTGTCCTTTTTGTGTGATGTTAGTAACAATAGATGTTCAATGCCCAGATCCATTAGGCTTTTGTGGAATTGCAAGATAGAGATTTTCTTACTCTGTTATTTCTTTTCTTTTAATCTACATTGTAAGTTTTAATTTCTATTTTATTTGTTGTCTAGAATACATCCCCTCGTGTACTATTTGGTTACTAGTTGTACAGAACATACAGGAGACAGAATAAATGCATGATTCTTCCCTTTTGTTTTAGTATAATAAGTTGGCTTTCTTTCATCCTCTGAACATGAGCAATTTTTGTTTAGTTGTATCATTACAAACTTAAAAATTTAACCATATTTGATGTGTTCCAATTCATTAAAATTCTTATCTTTACTGAAGTTCATATTGCCCCCTATCTGACCAGTGGGAGCCTCTTTAAGCACCTGCTGAGTTCTTTTAACATGACTCTAGTTTTGATAGCTGTGATAACTTTCTCGTTCTCAGGTATGGCGGGATTTTCCAGGCTCATCTGAAAGATGGACAAGAATAATTAAATCATCCACAGAGGCTCTCTGAACCAGTGCTCTGAACTGGTTGTAAATCAATAGTACTGAAGAAACTAAAAATAGCCATTAAATATGTTCTTTCCTTCCAAAAAATCCAAACAAGTCACTCATTCAACAAAAAATCAAGAATATTTTTTCAACCAAAAATCATTGGTCAGCACTTCTGTGTGTCAGGTGGTATCCTAGTTGCTGGAAATATGGTAGTGAATAATGCATAAAACTGCATTCAAGGAGCTTACAATTTGATGAGGAAAAAAATACAAGCCAAACACTACATTCAGTGACCTTGTAGGACTGGAGGATGAAGTGGCAGTATTTAGAAGTGACCTAACTCTTTGAAAGTATGGAGGTCAAGGAAGGATGTGTCAGTTAAATACTATTCAATCTTCTACTTAAAATATAAGTGTTGTAGGTGAAGAAAGTTACAGAGAGTTATACAAGGCAGAGGAAAATGCAGACGTGAAAGAGGATGTATACTTTCAGAGTATGAAATTAGGTCAGTGACTGGAGTGCTGCATGGAAGGGAGTAGAAAAGAGAGTTAAGCAGATTCATAATCATGGAAGCCCCATAAACCATGTGTTAAGGATTTACATGTTCTTTTTGAGGCCATTGACAAAGTAGCGTGAGCAGATTTGCATAGAATAAATAGTCTGGGTACTGAGTGACTAGTGCCTTATATAAGGGGATGGGAACATGAATAAAAGCAAGAAGAGTTGTTTGGGGACCAGGGATAGGGACTTGCCCTAGGGTAGGAGAGGCAGAGAAAAGTGGCTCAAATGGACAGGGAATTAGGAGGTAGAATGGATGGGGCTTAGTAAGTGACGGGAAGGTGGTAAGGGTGGGGGAAGTAAAGAAATATTCCAAGATGATGTACAGCTATTTGGCTTAGAAACTGGTAGATTGAGGTTACATTCACCCCGATAGTGAACACAGAATGAAGGAGGAGCATAATGGGGAAGATAAGGAGTTCAATTTTGGACAACTGGCTAGGGTTACAAAAAGAGCTAGAACAGAATGTCTTGATTCAAGTCCACAAGGATTTTCCACACACACACAACACACAAAAACCTTGTTAACAAAGGATGTGTTCTAGAGAGAGGGTATGAAATTATCAGGAAAAGAATCTAAGATTTAAAAAATTGTCATATATATATGTTAACATAAATGAACCTGACACTGTTCAACTAGTAAAGCAATCAACAAGTCTGTATTAAACTATCTGCATTAAACTATTCCAGAACATCCAAAACTCTGATCCTATGATCAATCTTTCTGTTACCACTGCTTTTTCTTTTGCCAGAAATGTCCCCAAGTTATATTTTTCTGCACAGAATCCAAGTTTAGGTATTTCTGTCTTAATCCAGACTGGATGAGATGGTATCACATTCTAATTTTTCTTTCCAGAGAAAATACCCTAGACCAACCTTGCTGTTCCATATTATTTATTGGTTTTTCTAGTCCTGTCATATTTGTCTCTCCACTAAACTACTCTGCCTTGCTGACATATTTTAATTATAACCTTCATTACTTTTAAAAAGATGATCCTTCCTTTCCCCACCTGTCTCTATATTAAAGGATAACACTGAAACTGCTTTATCTGTGATTGGTGCAAATAAGTGAAACCACAATTATTAGCATATTATCATTATTGAAATTCATCTTGACGAATCATATTCTAATCCATTATTTCAGCAAGAATTTTAATCTAATTATTAAAAAAAACACAGTTTGAGCCTTTTCCCAGCACCGATTTTATTTCACACCATGGTCCATTTCTGTGTCTTTGGCCGACTGTTTTAGACTGCTTATGTACTTTCTAACTAGGTAAAATATGATTCTCATGAAAACATAAAATACACATGGATTAAAGATTTTATTCCACTTAATAATTAATGATGGAACCAGTAAGATGTTGAGTTGAAAGAGTATTTGAGGAGCTAAGTCTTTATAAACAATTAAATATGCTAGGATAAGATAGTTGAGTTAGATACCAAGCCGATTAATCCTACAAAGGCCATAGCCCTTGAGATTCATTTTCTTTATCAGACAGAAGTTGTCTTGCAGCCCTACCTAACAAAAATCTACAAGGTGACATGTAGTTTGTAAACAATGAGTCTAACAGAGTACATTCACCTAATCTTTGGTGGCCCTGTGTCCTATGTGACATTTGAAAGAACACAGCACACACCTTTTTGCATTATTCCAAGTTGTGGTTAATTCGTGAATAAGATTTTCACTCTCTTATATAGCACTAGAGGACTTTCTTGGGGTCTGAGGATTGCTCGTGATACCCGATGAAGTAAATACTGTTTTGGTACACTTCATAAGTTTTGTATTCCAATGTTAAACAACAGCCTAATTGAACTAATCTTTAAGATTGAAATTTTTGAGGCTGGTAGGTTGCTTTAACTGGGGATGAAGGAAAGGTAAAGGGAATTTTTATATGTTTAAGAGATTTAAATTGTTTTTATGGAATAAATTCTATATTTTTATGTTCCCTAGGGTTTTCCAGGAGATATTGGGATTCCTGGACAAAACGGCCCTGAAGGACCAAAGGTAAAAAAAAAAAAAAAAAAAAGAATTAAACAAACAACAACAACAACAAAACAAAAACAAGAGAGAAAGACTAAAGAATTATGGATATCTTGAGTTTTCCGATCTTAATAAACTTTTTTCTAAGGTTAAATTAATTGAAAATGATTTTTATGGTTTGGTATAGACTAAAATTAGGATAACAATATTTGCAAAGCACCTAAGTCCCTCAAAAAAGATTTCTTGGAACAGATGGGCAAAAACCAAACTCTTAAAAAGCCAGAGCATATAAATGGCTAAGAATAAAAAAAAAAAAAAAATGGATGAGAATTGTCTGACCACTAAAACCCTGTAGGGCTCATAAAATATCCATTGATAACAGTAAGAGAAAGTCTCTGGTGTCCTGAAAACTTTCCATAGCACAAAATATCTGAAGAAGCCTAAGCATTTTTAACTTTCTTTACTCATTTGTATGCAAACTAAAGGAATGATCATAATAAAATTTTAAATACCAAGCTTTGCCATGCGGGCTGATGTGGAATAGTCATTGTGAACAAATAAAGCGCTGGGAATAATGACATGCAAGGATGAAAGAGCCTCAAGTTTGGAAAACTGGCAAGTTACAAAGTGGAACCTGTGGAAGGTATGAGTGTGAGCAGAGAGAGGGGAAGGGATAGGACGGGAAGATGGAAAGGGTTTTAATAAAGCTGTATTTGTTAGTGTACTGGAGTGTAAAGCAGTACACTACTTTAATAAGTGTTTTACAGATATCATCTCATTTAATTTTCACAGTAGCATTATGAGGCAGTTATTGTCCTCACTTTACAGATGAGGACAATAGCCATATAAAGTCATATAGCCAGCAAGTTATTAGCCAGGAGTCTAACCCAGATATGATTTCAAAGTCTGAGCTTCTAACTCAGGGGTCCTCAAACTTTTTAAACAGGGGGCTAGTTCACTGTCCCTCAGACCATTGGAGGGCTGGACTGCTGGCCCTGGGACGAGTCGGCTGCTAAGCAGGACAGGCAGCTACGGCATAAACACCCAGGCAGGCTGGATAAATGTCCTAGGCAGCCCGCATGTGGCCCACGGGCTGTAGTTTGAGGACACTTGTTCTAACTACTTAGTTTTGGGATTTAATTGTGCAGAATATTCAGTGCCATATTGGAGAGTTTCTACTTTATCCTGTGGGCATCATGAAGTAATCAAAGATATTTAAAGAGTAAAGCATATTAGATGGTTTATATTTTAGACTATTATGTAAGTATGGAGGACAACTTGAAAAGGAAAGAAATTGCAGGTATGGAGATGAACAAGAAAAATAACTAAGCAGTAAATAAAGATCTGAAGTAGGATATTCATTCATTTAGCAGATATCGGCTGCCTTTTATGTGATAGCCATCATGTTAGCTCCTAAGGCTATAAAGATACCTGCTCTCAAGAAAAAAAGGCCAGATTTTTACTTTCAAGAAACTTACAATCTGGAGAAAGAGGTACAGGAAAATCTTTAAAATAATGAAATATATTATATTTCAAATATAATTATATTTGCGTAATCTATACTGTGTAATACAGTGAGAGGACAGGGTTAAGGGAGTCAGATTTTGCTTTGCAGAGAAGGCAACACAGACCTGATGAATGATTAGGAATTTGTGAGGCAGACACGTGGGATGTACGGCATTCAGGAAAAGAACTTGCTAGGAGGTGGAAGATACTTACAGGCAGTCCCTGGGTTACAAATGGGATAGGTTCTATAGGTGTGTTCTTAAGTGGAATTGGTATGTAAGTTGGAACAGACACATTTACCTAGCACCCATTATAGCCTCCACTCATAAGTGTGAGTGGTACATCAAATGTATGTTTGTAACTTGGGGTCTAACTGTATTAGCCCCTGTTCGTAAGTATGAGTTGTATGGAGGTTGCATGTTCGTAACTCAGGGACTACCTGTACACTAAAAATTATTTGCTGTTTATCTGAATTGCAGATTTACCTGAGTGTCCTGTATTTTATCTGACAACTCCACCTGCCGCCTACAAACGTATCCCTCTCAACAGTGGTCTTTCCCTCTCCCCTTCTGCCTCCATAGAAGTGTTCATTCCTCTGCCTGTCGGCCTGTTCAAGCTCCACATGTGTTTCACATCAAATCTTCTCCTGACTCCTGAAACACCTCATGCCATCAATTATCACCTTTGTCCTAATCTCTCCTTTGACTCAGAATGTTCCCTCTTTGCCCTTAAAAATCATTCTGATTGCCAGTGTTGTAGTTTAGACCCTCTTAATTTTTCACCAGGATTAGTATAATAGCCCTCCCGTTGTTCTACCTGCCTCCAGTCCAGCATTTCTGCAAATCTACCTTCTAGCTGCTGATGGAATAATCTCTGTAAAGTGTAGATGTAATCCTCTCCCTCTTGTGCCTAAATCCTCCCGTGATCTTCACAGCTTCCAGGTTAAGGCTTATAGTTCCTTACTTTTTGTACAAGATTCTTTATGACTTGATCTCTCTGTAACTCTACAACATCCAAAAACATCCCTTCAGCCAAGCTCTTTAGCATACCAAGCCATGTCAGACTTATCTAAATCTCACAGCTGCTTACTTGCTGTTCTTTTTGGGGGTGGGGGGCTATCTCTTTGCCTTCCTCTACCTTTCTCAAGCTAACAACTACACGTCACATATTACATTATACAGGAAGACTTCCCCATTCTTCCTTAATCTAAAACAGACATTCTTTTCCTGTATTCCTGAAAAAAAAATCTATCAAGAACAGATCTTCACATATTATAACTGCTGATGTGTTTATCTGTCTCTCTTTTAGACTTACTTAACCTTTTAGAGAGAAGAGAATAACTCATTTTATGATAATAACCAGAGCAATATGCATAAGCACATTGGTTGAGTAGATGATTGATTGAATAACTGTGGTGAAACACTATTTTGGTCATAGAACAATACAACTTGGTAACTAATTAAATTAAGGTGATGGAAGAAAGAGAAGTCAAAGGTAAAACAGACTCTGGCTTGGGTTATCAATGACATTGAACATAAATAGGGAACTCAGAAGGAGGAGCAGGGGAAGGATGGAGGATGGGGAAGACAAGAAATTTGATCCTGGATGTATTTAGTTTAAGGTGACTGACATAGGTTGAAATATTTATTAATAATAGGCAATTACTAGTAAACCAAGTTGAAAAGTAGAAGTAGCAGCATGAAGGGGAATAGAGAAAGAGCCAGACAATATAGAGAGTGGAGTGGAAGATTTCTCCTGTTTATCTTAGCCTGTACTTAAGAACTTGAACTTGACACGTAACATAAACATATTTATCCATTCATGCAATAATTCATTTATTCAGTCCTTATTGAGTTTCTTCTCTGTTTTAGGCCAAGTACTAAATGTGGGATTACAAAGATTACTAAACTATGGTTTCTCCCTCAGATGAGGTTACAATTTAGTGAGATAGACAGAAATTTAGAAAATTATCACAAAGCATAAGAAGTTCAATATCAAAGATTTGATGAAGTGAAATGAGAGCCCTACATAACTGAACGACGTATTATCTTGAAGTGAACTTAATGTTTTTAAGTATCATATATAGTATGAGGTGAAGAATCAGATAGCTATAAAAGTTCTTTTTGGCTTAGGTATTTTGGGTTTTTTTATAATATCATCATAAAAAAGCTCATACATGAAGAAAACCAATTGACTTTTTCAATATTATTATAGTAATGATCTTTAGACCTTCCTTCTCACTATTTCTCTTAAAGTTAGAATGTTAAAAATGGGACCAAAGATTTTAGAAGTAGACATTTTAATGAACACTAGTGGTTGAATTTCTAATGGATAATAAATACTTTGTGATTTACTTCATTTAAGTTTATTCAATAAATGTGAGTTTGTAGAATCATCAGTACCAACAGTGTAAGAGTAATTAATTTTATACACATCACCGAGTTTTAAAAGACTGTTTCAGAAGGGACAAGTTTATCAAAAAAACTAGAAAATAAGACTATAATTTTTGTTTTGTAGGTTAAGAAGGATCTGTTAATGTCTCTCTTCTTGATCCTTCCCATTTTCCTTGAATCTGTTTCTAGAAACAAAGGGGAAAAACCAAGCATACCGACCTCGTTAACATGATACATTGTATCATACAAGCATCTTAAAATTCCCTCTATTTTTATATACATGTCTTGTTTGGAAAGACGGAATAATGTAAATTGCTAAAGCTCTGTTGAGGCTGTACAGTGTGGTCATCAAGAAAATCATATGCACTGTCTTTGAAATACATGATTACCCTATTTGCAGACAAATTGGGTCCTTTCCAGAGCAATTTGGCACAGCTCTAAAGAAGCCTTTCATTTTCCGTTTAGATTCTGCCAGTTCACTAAAACCCTCAAACTAGGATTAGAAACTTGTGTTAACTATGGTTCTGTTGATTGTGGAGTTGCATGTACGTGTATATTTGTATGAAGATACAAAACATACCTCATTAAGCTTTCTTGAGAGCTATGCAATTTGGCAGTCTTCTTCCAAGAATCCCATAACATTAGCAAAACCACATCCTTTTCTGCTTATTGCAGAAAGTAAGAGTATCTAATAAATATTCTCTTTTCTTCAGTAAACAGAGGAATAATTTATTTCTTCCTATAAAGGTTTTTGTTTTTACTTTGGCTATGGAGTTAGGAATGTTAAAATAGACTTTTATTATTTTTTGTATAGCAACCCTGGTAAGTTTTTAGAGAAAGCTTGCTATGTGTGAGATTGTGTTGCATAGTATGTAGAAATAGTTCTTGCATTGAATTATTACAATATGTCTTGTATTTATCTGTAAAGAGGTAAGCTAACTTGGTATGAGGAAGATGCCTAGCTTGAATCAGTTCTCTAAGGTCACCTCCACCCAGCCCTGAAGATTTACATTCTATATGTTGTATAGAGATTTGTATGCAGATTTCTTACATAAAACGTTGTATTCTCTAGGCAGCATTTAGTTAGCTGAGAAATATTTATTCAGTTTGTACAATGGGCAGTGTACAAATCAAAATCATAACTTGACCTTCTTTCCAATAGGAACTTGTAATCCTCTGGAAACTTGAGCACGTGTGAAAAGTTAAAAAGCATGAAGTGAATAGTAAGGAGTTCAGAGGAAAGGATCATCTGTATGGATTTTCTGAGACACTTAAGGGAGAAAATGGGATTTAAGTTGGATGGGTTGGATTTGGCCAACTGGAGCAAAGGGATGAGACATTCTAAGCGACAGATACTAAACACACCCTGAGATGGAGGGTAAAGTAAACCTCCCTTACGGGGGGCGGGGGGAGCAGGAAACAGATTGTGACAGATCTGTATAACATTGAAGAGTTTGAAAACTAATAAGCCCATGGGAGATTTTTCTTTAAATTGTAATAAAATGCATGGCTTGAAATTGACTCCCGTAAACTTTTCAGTGTACCCCATTGTAACACTCAGAATGCACACACGTTGTTATACAGCAGATCTCTAGCACTTTTTCATCTCATGTGCCTGAGATGTTATCACACCCATTGAACAGCAACTCCTCATTGCCCTTAATCCCTGGCAACCACCATTCTAATGTACTTTCTGCTTCTCTGAGTTTGACTACTTTAGATACTGCAGTGGGTAGAACCATGCATTGTTTGTTCTGTTACTGGCTTAATTCACAAAGCATAATGTCTTCAGGGTCCATTCTTCTTTAGCATATGACATGATTTCCTTCTTTGCTATGGCTCAATACTATACTACATTTCTTTATTCATTTGTCTGTCAATGGCCATTTAGGTTATTTGCACCACTTGGCTATTGTTAGTAAAGTTGCAGTGAACATAGGAGTACAAATATCTGTCTGAGATCTGGTTTTCAATTCTTTGGCTAAGTATCCAGAGGTCCTTTTCCCATTTTTGATTGGCTTATTTGATTTTTTGCAAGTTATAGGGGTTCCTTATATTTTTTGAACATTAACCCCATATTACATATGGGGCTATTTTCTCCCATTCTGTGCATTGCCTGTTCACTATGTTGTTTATTCTCTTTGCTATGCAGAAGCTTTTTAATTTGATGTAGTACCATTTGTTTACTTCTGATTTTCCTGATTGGGCTCTTGGTGTTATATCCAAGAAATCATTGAAATAACTAGTGTTATGAAGCTTTTACCTTGGAGTTTTACTAGTGTTATGAAGCTTTTACTCTTGGAGTTTTACAGTTTTAGGTCTTATGTTTAAGTCTTTTAACCCATTTTGAGTTGATTTTTGTTTATGTTATTAGGAAAGAATCCTCATTTCTTCATTTCGTGTAAATATACAATTTTCCTATCATCTTTTGTTGAAGAGACTGTCCTTTCCCATTGTGTTGTATTGTTGACCTTGTCAAAGACCATTTGACTTATATATGCATGGATTATTTGGGGGTTTTCTATTCTGTTCAGTTGGTCTATATACACATATCTGTTTTTATGCTAGTACCATACTATTTTGATTCTTATAGCTTTATACTATGTTTTGAAGTCAGGAAATACAATGTCTCCAGCTTTGTTGGTCTTCTTCTTCTTTTTTTTTTTTTTATTGTTTGGGATTCATTGAGCATACAGAGAATTAGGTTATACTGATTGCCTTTTTTAGATAAAGTCCCTCTTATAATTGTGTCCTACCACCAAGAGGTATATAGCTTTGTTCTTCTTGTTCAAAATTGTTTTAGCTATTCAAGGTTCTTTATGATTCCATATGACTTTCAGAGTTACTTTTTCTACTTCTAAAAAAGAAAACAAAAACAAAACTGCCACTGGAGTTTGACAGCAGTAGCATTGAATCTGTTGATTGCTCTGGTTAGTATGGACATCTTAACAGTATTAAGTCTTCCAGTGCATAAACAAAGGATGTTATACCTTTATCTATATCTTCCTTAATTTCTTGTTTCACTGTTCCATAGTTCCTAGTCCACACTTCTTTTTGCCCCATTGCTTAAGTTTATTCCTAAGTATTTTCTTCTGTTTGTTGCTCATATGAATAGGATTTTTTTCTTAATTTTCCTTTTTTGATTGTTTGTTGTTAGTGTGTAGAATTGCAACTGATTTTTGCATGTTAATTTTGTATCTTGCAACTTTGCTGAATTTGTTTATTATTTCTAACAGTTTTGTGGAATTTTGGGGGTTTTTTACATACAAGATCATGTCATCTGTGAACAGAGATGATTTTACTTCTTCCTTTCCAATTTTGATGCCTTTGTTTTTCTTGCCTTATTCCTCAATCTATGAGTTCTAGTACTGTGTTGAATAGAAGTGCCAAAAGTGGGTCAATTTTTCTTCTATTCATTTCTAACTTTATTCTATTGTGGCTGGAAGAGATACTTGGTATAAATTTCATCTTCTTAAGTTTTCTAAGATTTCTATGATAACATGTGATCCATCCTAGAGAATGTTCCATATGTGCTTTAATTATTTCTTTAGAGACAGTATCTTACTCTCTTGCACGGGATGGAGTGTAGTGGTAACATCATAGCTCACTGCAGCCTCAAACTCCTAGCCTCAAGCAATCCTCCTGCTTCAGCCTTCTGAGTAAATAGACTACCAACACACACCACCAGACTCCACTAATTTAAAAAAAAAAAATTGTAGAGATGGGGTCTTGCTCTGTCATGCAAGTTGGCCTTGAACTCCTGGTGTCAAGTGATGCTCTCACCACGGCCTCCACCTTGGCTGGAATTATAGGTGTAAACCACTGTGCCCTGCCCATGTGCGCTTTAAAAGAATCCATATTCTGTTGCTGTTGGATGGAATATTCTGTGTATGTCTGGTCTAGAAAGACAGGAGAAAAAGTAGTATAGGTTTGCCTGCTTCCTTGCAAGGTTTATTTTTGTTTCTTGGTCAGTAGTGCTATCCCTAGAATAAATAGCTTTGATGAGAGAGTTAAGGGTACCTGGTTCCCTCTAACCACTGAGCCCTCCACTGATTACACTCTGGATAGAGAGCTGAGCCAGTTTCTTACATGCATATACTAATATTATGTTGTACATTCATCAGAACCTTTTGAGCCTCAGGAATTGTTTATAAGTTTTTAGTGTATTTTTATTTTTATTACTAGTTTTTACTATCCTATAGTAATTCAATACAAAATTGTTTGCACACACTAAAAATTTTCTAAGCCTCCCAGAAAGGATTTTGCTTCTCATTACACTATGCATATATCTCTACTGCTATAACAACTTTACCTAATACTTTTTATTTTAAAGGACCATCTTCCATAATAAATTATGAACTCATTGATAATGGGACCATGTCATATATATATTTGTATAGTCAGAGGTTAATATTTTGCTGTCTATTGGGCCTTATACATGGTAGAAAATTAATAAAACACCAGATGAAAAAATAATGAACAAAAACATGAATTAAATGATTATGTGTTAGCTGTCATATACATTTATTAATGGCATTTGATTCTGTATCCCTAGTAAGTCCAAACACTTAAAAATCTTTCTCTTTGAATTCTGAAAGAGAGTATTTTGGATATTAAAGAGAATTGAAGTAATTGTGTCAATTTGGATGCTTTCTCTTGTAAGTTATAGAAAACCACCTCAAACAGGTTGAAATAAATATGTTAAATGTTTAGGGATTCAATCATTACTGGTTCTAGAACCCCAAATCGTATCATGAGAGTCTAATCAGGCCTACTCTCTCCATTTGTTGATTTCGTTCTCAGGCTCTTTCTCCCACTGTTCAGTTTACCTCATCCTTAATGTTGTTCTGTCTTCCTGGTAGTTCCACTGAAGTCTAAAATCTGTTTTAGTTAGATTGACTTGGGTCCTTTACCCATTCCTGAATAATCACTGTTCCTAGTGGTATGGAAGATGCTGACTTATGTCCCTGTTACATGTCTCCCATTATAGTAATGGGTAGAGGTACCTCTCCGAAAGCAGCATGAACCAAGAATGGAGAAAGAATATTTACTTAAGGAAAATTAGGGCATATTTGCCTGGAGAAGGATTAATGTACATTGGACTGGCATAAAACAGCATATTACCAGTTCTATAATCTATTCTGTTACTTCTTTCAAAAATAAGAAAACTGCACAAAGAAAGTTATTGCCTATAATGATGTAGTTTCTTGAATGGAGCTGTTAATATAATAATCTTGTGATGTGGATTATAGACTTGTAAATTGATGAAGAGTTTTTGGGGTTTTTTTTTTTTTTTTTTTTTGCAGTTTTTGGCCAGGGCTGGGTTTGAACCCACTACCTCTGGCATATGGGGCCAGAGCCCTACTCCTTTGAGCCACAGGTGTCGCCCTGATGAAGAATTTTTTATTATCTGATTGTGTTAAAGTCTAGCAAGGTATTAATATAACATGAAGGACAGACTTCCATGTAGTTTATCTGCTGATTTCAGAACTAAAGATCAAAGTCATCTGGGTAAATATACTCTTTAACTACAGTTAAAAATTAGATGAAAACTATTAATGGTTTTAGAGTCAGTAGAAGCAATATTATAATGGATAATTCTTAAAAGAAATTTGCTTAAATCTTTGATTCTACATTGCATAATTAGGAGAACTGAATTGATTAAGAAAATATCGCCATGTTAAATATATGTTATAGGGTCTTAATTAGGAAGGTTTTTTTTAACAGTTACTTTAAAAAGCTTTCATTCTAAGATCAATTTATTTTTAACAACTTGTACACGTATTTTGATTAACAAAACGTTTTTTATAGTCTTAAAATTCCTAGCCGAATTCATACTGTCATTTTCTTCTGCAAACTGCCCTTCTCTTTTTACCATGTTGTTGAGAAAAGAACAGTTAGTTCTTCAACCAATGAGTAATGAAGAACTAATGAATTATTCAACTAACAAGTAATGAGTTCCAGACTCTGCTGGTCTCTTCACAGATATTTAAACACTGTGTATCCCCTCCATCTGTTTTCAGACTTTGTGGATGCTGTATTACCAGATTAACAATAGAACACATTACTTTAAATTTAGAAATACTTTCTCTGATAAGTTGTTTGGAGTTTGAAGAATAACATACTGAGCAGTTTATTTGAACATTAACATACTGTTTAAAAATAAGTTCTCCTGTGTTTCCCAGTGTTGTAGATGCCCTATAGTTTTATGCTCATTTATCTTCTGATCACACTGTGATAACCTCTTAGAGGGAAGTCAGTGATACCAAGTAATATTGCCTTTCCACAGATTAAAGCTCATTGATCAAAATGTCAACTGATCTATGATTTTTATTGTGTGTTCTTATATTGCCTTTATAGGGACTCCTTGGAAATAGAGGGCCTCCTGGACCTCCTGGTCTCAAAGGTACTCAGGTATGGAAGAAATGACTATTTAGTTAGCTAGGTTTTTCATTCAAATTTTCTCTTTTTATTTATTACAGGACTTTAATTTTGGCTTAAAGCAAGCATTTCATTAGTGTAGACATTTTTTGTTATTGAGAATTTCAAGTCATCACTTTTTACTGGCAGTAATGGGATATTCAGAATCATTTCACAGTGTTCTGAATCCATGAAGTGATTTTTGTCAGTGCTTTCCAGTGGAATGTCTGAAGAATCTGAACCCAGAGTTGCACCCCTATGTACTAGAACTTATGTTTACTACTTGGACTATTTTATATTTGTGACCCAATAAATTATATTTTAATATAATTATGAATTGAACAAAAATGTTTATCAAATAAATAAGATACATGATATTCTAGTGACGTCATATAGTATATTGTTCAGGTGTGGTTAACACCAACTATTTAAAGGTAAATTCGTATATTTAGTAAATATGTCTTTAAATGGAGTTAAAGCATTTATTACTTTTTAATTCTTTTAGAAAATGGTGGATAAAAGTTTATTTTCAGTGTTTCACCCATTTAGTTTGTGATCCTACCAGGAATTACCAGATATTTATATTTTAAGACATTATAGCAGATTTGACCTTAAAATGTTAGTCCTATAAATTAGTCAAAAATAAGGTCCAGATCATAAGTGGATAACATTTTCATGTGGGAAGGCTGCATTAATTTAGCTGTAATCAAATAAGGCTGCATTAAAGAAACTTCAATCAGTTATAAATATGTATTATTTCATAAAAATCTAACCACTGTGTACTTAATAAATTCAAAAAATGAAAACTTTTTTAATTTTGAAGTCAACATTTTAATTACTGTTGTGTGTGCTTTTGTTGGAAAGTATTTGAACACTTGGTTGTACTCTGAAGGTTCACAGTTTCAGTTGATCATCTCTGAACGAGTATCAGTCATTTCTTTTTTACCTTAAGGGTGCCTTGATTTGGGTTAACTAAGAGAATGTAGATTTGCAGCAATAAATAGTTGAAAAGCAAGATGGCAGTATTCAGGCATGTTGCTGAAAGCATGGGTATTCTCCTGCAGTTTTCTGTATTTCAATTGGATCTTTCATAGCATCAAACAAGGACTTTAAAAATGTCATCTACTGAGAGCTCAATCAATTCTACCTGTACTTCTTCAGGTACCTTGGCAATATCAACTAGGTGAGGTTGAAATACTACTATGAGTGTGATGTCATGACTCTCAAAGTCCATGAGCCTTTTATTTTATTCTCCAGCTAATAGGTCTGTAACACCTGTGTATTCTTCAAATGGTTCACATATACCATCCTGTCATCAGTGATCTTTGCTAATGGGGGAAAATGTTCATCTGAAATTTCCTTTTGAAGAAGAATGCTTTAAAAAAGATAGATTTTTATGAAATGTTTCAATTTGGGCATACACATCATATATAAATTTATTTATATATCTCGTAAAGAAATATTTAAGTCATTTTGATTTAATGTGGCCTTATACAGAAATGGTGCATTCCCATAGAAGCCTCCTTTCAACGATTCACATTGCTGATTCTGTTTTTCATAAAATTTAACTGTCTGTTCTCACAGAGATAAAAATTTGGCAAAGACCTGTGCCTGTGATAGCCAAGGCACTTTAAAATGATACAGCAAATCCGCCTGTACATTCCTCACTATTCAACTTTAGCATGTTACAAAACCATGCTTTGTTGCTTTTGTACAACACAGTTAATAATACTTACAACTTACAGCAAAGTGTCACTTAAAATAGTAGCTTTAGCATAGAGATTTTGCTGATGCAAGATACAATGAAAAATGACAGCATTCAGATCTATTAATATTTTTTTATCTGTGTAATAAACCTTTCATGTTTTCCTGTAATGGAAGGTGCACCCTCTGTATAAACACTCCCTAAATTTACCAAAGTAAGTCCAACTTCATGACATTTATCTCAAAAGGTGTTAAAGATAGCTATCTCTTGTGTTCTGTTAGCAGGAGTACCGCAAGCTAGGAGTACCTGAAGCTAAGAGTACCCCAAGCGTGTAACTCATAGTAGAAGGATAATTTTCTATGACCTCAATGAAATGTGAAACCTGTGCTGAGTCAGTAGTATAAGTAGATTCATCCAAAGTAATTAAATAATATATATTTTCCTTTTGAAGTATTGCATGATGTTGACTTATTATGTTGAAAGCTAATTCATGCCACTGATCACATTACAGTCCTCCTTGAAAGTGGTTGTTTGTACTTTGAAACATTATCAGTGTCTAAGCATCCTACAACTTCAACAATTCACAATTTCTACATCACTGAATGGCTACCCTTTCCCTCCAAGTATATAAGCTACTTTTTGAATTGTTTAATGATATTATTTTCAGGTCTTATTTCTTCTTGAAAGAATTGCCTTGGCTCTGGATTTTCATATTTTGATTTCTGGGGTATAATTTTTGGCACCTTCCCCTCTAATTTAAAATATTTGTGGTCCTCATGAGTGTTATAATGCTGATAAACATTGAATCTATTTAATGTTGATATTGCAATTTTAAACTCAGTGGCTGTAGCTCAAGCGACTAGGGCACCAGACACACACCGGAGCTGGCAGGTTCGAATCCAGCCCTGGCCTGCCAAATAACAATGACAACTACAACCAAAAAATAGCTGGGCATTGTGGCAAGCACCCATAGTCCCAGCTACTTGGGAGGCTGAGGCAAGAGAATAACTTAAGCCCAAGAGTTTGAGGTTGCTATGAGCTTTGATGCTGCAGCACTCTACCCAAAGTGACACTTAAGACTGTCTCAAAAAAAAAAAAAAAAAAGATATTGCAGTTTCATAAAGCAAGAAAATCACCTTATTCTTAGAAGAAATAATATAATGTTGCAATTCCCAGTCCTCATTAAAAAAATATATTTTCTTCCCTTAGCTTTCTTTTGGTCTCCTTTGACATGATGGGATGTTAGACAGAATTAAAGGTTACTGTCAAGCTTTGCAACTATTCACAAATTCCACTTTAAATAGAAACACAGCACACTGTTGTCAAAAGACTGGCGTACTCAACCCCCATATTGACTTGCCAACCAGCATCATGCACCAGTCAGGTGGGGAAGTTGGAAATAAATCACGATCACAGCAGCCATCAATTTAGCCCTCATGGTTTACTAATGTTCTAATTGTACTGGTCAATCTGGGAGGATCATTTAATTGAAATTTATTTTATTCTCTAGTATTTTAAATATGTTCATTTTAAAAGTAAAGTAAAAATATAAAAGATGAACAAAAATATATTAATAAAAATAATAGGATTTATTCTGAGAAACTTGGCTTTAGTCAAACTGCCTCACTTAAGGACCAAGGTAGCAATGTGTGGCCTTCCAGGACACAGGTTTCACACCCATGTCTAGACGTTAGCCCCAATTTAAGTAGGATCAGGTGTATCTTTGTATCTCTAGTGCTTATGACAGAACTGAAACTCACAGTTATTGAATAAAAGTATGAATATATGCCCACACCAAACATGTTCTCTATAAGTACATTTTTAATGTAACAGTGTGTATTTATTTTCTTTTGAAAGGAACTTAACTCTAGTTCCTCCCTGTGTCAGAGAGATACTAAACCCAAGAAATTAAAAGTTATCTGTAAATAATAGTCTCAGTGATTTCTCCTCCTGATTTGTGATACCCTGATCACTTTCACTCCTCTCCACTTGCAATTTTCTATATATAGCTTGTTTCATCTATGAACATGGCATATAGACATGTATACAAAATGGAATATTAGTTGTAAAAATGACTGAAATCTTATCTTTGCAACAATACAGGTGGAACTGGAAGATATTAAGTGAACTGCGCATAGAAGGAAAAATTTATCATGTTCTTATATGTGGTAGCTTGAAATTAAAACAATTGAATTCATGGAGATAGAAAGTAAATTAATCATTACCAGAGATTGGGAAGGGTAGCAGGGGTAGCAGGGTGGGGTATTAAAGTGGAGACGGTTAATGGGTGCACCAACACAGTTAGATATGAGTAAGATCTAGCCTATGGTTGCACAGCAGAATGAGCAGGGTTAACAATAATTTGTTGTATATTTTAAAAATCGAAGAAATGGAATTGGAATGTTTCCAACACAAAGAAATAGCAAATGCTTGAGGTGAAGGATACCTCAGTTACCCTGATTTGATCATTATAAAGTATATACCTGTATCACAAAATCACATGTACCCCACAAAATATAACTACTACGTGCCCATAATAACTGAAAATTAAAGTTAAAAAAATAATCCAATAGTACATGTTCCTCTTAATGTAAATGTGGGATTGATATACCAAAAAAAAAAAAAAACAAAAAACCCTGTGGTGATACAGTTCTAAAATACGATAAAATTGCAGCACTATTTTCATTACATCTCAGAATGACCTTCACATTTCAGAATAAACAGACAGAATAAGAGTCTACATTTTTTACAAATTGCTTTTAGCATCATTCAGAATGATATGTTCTGAATTTTTTTTTTAAGGGAGAAGAAGGACCAATTGGACCTTTTGGAGAACTGGGGCCAAGGGTAAGTGTCATATAAATAATTTTCCACACATGCTTCTCTTGAAATCAACTGTTCTATAAATAATTTTAATAGCATAAAATTTTAAATGACAGCAAAAAACAAGTATTAAACTATAGCTATAAAATCTCCCAAAATAAAATAGGCCAATAACTGGAATTCTCAGGGATATTTTAAATGAAATTACATCTGTCACATATTTACTTGTTTTTTTCTGCGGTCTTTTGGTTTTAGTACTGTATTTTGCTGTGTATAATTTGCACTTTTGACCAAAATTTTTATAAGGATACACATTATACTTGAGTAGTATTTCTGTATCTATGTAAATGTTTTAATTGTTTTTTTATGCTTAGGTATTAAAAGCATAGCCCTAGAAAGCAATAATATCCATATGCAAAATAATACCCTGGTGTATGGTAATGCCCTGGAAAATAATACCCTGGAATTGGTTTTGTTGACCTTATAATGAACTTGCAACAAAAGCCCATGTTATACGAAGTACAAAAGCAATCTCAGAGGTCTTGAAGACCCAACTTGTGACCCCTGGTAAGCTAACTAGCCACCTGCAACCTCATGACATGTCAGTAAACAAGTTCTTTAAGGCCTTAATAAAGAAAGAGTGGGCATCACAGATGCAATCAGCTGGTAATGATTTAACTTCTGTAGATGTTAAATCATTGACAGACAGAATCAAAAAAATCATCCATTTCCCAGCTTTGTGATTAGATCCTAAGATCATGGAATGATGTCAGGAAGGAAGTGGTTATGAAATTGTTTTTTTAAAAAATGTGGCATCAGCAATGATGTGGATGAAACTGAGGACAAGGAAATTTACTGGGATGAGGAAAGTGACTCTTCATAAGACACCAGTAATGTAGAAATTGAATAAGATGGTACTTGTGTGTTTTGACAATCATGAAGTCCTCTTGGCCACCTATGATGCGTAAATGTAACAAATCATACATTTGTTACAAGTACATAAAATTTCTTGTACCTCACATATGTTCTTTCATTTTGTAATTATTCATTACATAAAATTTTTGTACCATATTATGTGAAAAAACAAATGCTAAAATTCCTTTATAATACAAAAAACAAGTACCTAAATATAAACAAATAAAAATCTGAACTCAAAAATAAAAATGAAAGATTTTTTTTTTCCTGAAAATTTGGGCCAAAAACATGGGTGTGCATTATACAATGGGATCCATTATAAATGGAAAAATACAATAATTTGTGCAAATTATTTATAAAATTTTCAATTTGTAAATTGAAGCTAAATACCTGCACCATTTTAATAATATTTCAGGGATTTCTGTTTTCTAAGTGTGTCAGTAAAACATGGAAAGCTAATAATGTGACTTTTCTGCCAATTTCATGAGATAATAAATACTTTGTGAAAATATATGAATTATTTGTCTTCAGCCTCTGAAATGAATTCTTAAACCATTTTTTGTATTCATGACCAAATATCATTATCATTATCATTATCATGAAATAATTAAAGTATATGCATTATAATACATTTATTTTAAGAAGCATCAGACTCATTCACATAAGATACATTTCATTCTCTTTCCTTGAGGACATCATACATAAAGTGCCAGTTCTTAAAAGATTTTCACTTTCCTCAGTGAAATCTCTTTGTAGAGATTGTTCATCTCTTTGTTTAAGTACATTCCCAGATTTTTTTTTTTTTTTAGCTATTGTCAATAATTGAGTATTTGATCTGACTCTCAGATTGACTGTTATAGTTGCATAGGTAGGCTACTAATTTGTGTACATTGAGTGTGTAACTTGAGACTCTGCTGAATTGATTTCTCAATTCCAGAAGTATCTTGGAACTTTTTGATTTTTCTGATATAAGATCATATCTTTAGTAAAAAGCAATAGCTTGACTTCCTCTTTCCCAATTTGGATATCCATAATTTCTTTCTTTTGGCTGATTGCTTTGGCCAGGACTTCCAGCACTATGTTGAATAGACATGGTGACAATGGGGGTTCTTATCTTGTTCTAGTTCTTAGAGGGAATGCTTTTAACATTTCCCCATTCAGTATGATGTTTGCTATGGGCTTCTCATATATAAGTTTTCTAATTTTGAGATATGTTCTTGTTATGCCTACTTTGTGCAGGTTTTTATTATGAAAGGATGCTAAATTTTGTTGAATGATTTTTCTGCATCTATTGAGATGGCCATATGATCTTTGATTTTCCTTCTGTTTATGTGTCATCAATTTATGTATGTTGAACCATCCTTGCATCCTTGTAATGAAGCCTACTTGGCCTTCTAATGAAGCCTAATTGTTTTTTATGTTCTATTGACTTTAGTTTTCTAGTCTTTTATTGAGGATCTTTGTATCTATACTCATGAGGGATATTGGTCAGTAGTTTTTGTTTTGCATGTGTTATTTCCTGGCTTCAGTATCAAGATGATAGGTGATAGCAGCTTTATAGAATGTGTTGGGGATGATTCTCTCCTTCTGGATGTAATGGAATAGTTTCTATAGTATAAGTATTAACTTTTTGGTAGGACTGACAAAATTCAGCTATGAATCCATCTAGTCTGGAGGGTTTTTTGTTGTTGTTGTTAGAAGATGATAGAAACAAATGGAAAACATCATGTTAATGCATCAGTTAGAATCAGCATTGTTAAAATGTCTGTATGACCCAAAATGACCTACAGATTCAATACAATCTCCATCAGAATACCAACGTCATATCTCACATATCTAAATAAAATAATTCTATACTTTGTTTGGAACCAGAAAAGGACCTGAATAGAGAATGTAATCTTAAAAGGCTCAAATCTTGAGTAATCACATTACCAATCTTCAAACTATACCACATGGCTATAGTAGCAAGAGTATTAGCACAAAATAAAGACAGACTGATGAACAGAACAGAAACTCAGAAAGAAAACCATCTACCTAGAGCCACCTGATCTTTGACAAAGCAAACAGCAGTGTACACTGGGGACAAGAGTCCCTATTCAATAAATGGTGCTGAGAAAATTGAATAGCCACATGCAGAAGCATGAAACGGGATCCTTATCTCCCATCACTCACAAAAATTAATTTAATATGGAAAAAGACTTTAATGTAGGGCATGAAATCATAAGATTCTAGAAGAAAAATGTTGAAAAAATTCTTCTGGATATCAGCCTAGGCAAAGAATTTATGAAGAAGACCCCAGTGGCAATCACAGCAACAACAAAAATAAATGGGATTTGATTAAATTTAACAGCTTCTGTACTACCAAGGAAATAATAAACAGAGCAAATAGACAATTTATACAATGGGAGAAAATATTCATAAGCAATGCATGCAGTAAAGAGCTAATAATCAGAATCCATAAAGAATTCAAGCAATTCATCAAGACAAGACAAACAATAGCATTAAAAGGGGACAAAAGACATGAACAAAAGCTTCTGAAAAGAAGATGGGCAGATGATCAATAAAAAAATGCTCAAGGTCATTAACCTTCAGGGAAATGCAAATTAAAATAACAATGAGGCATCACCTTACCTTCCTTAGAATGCCCTTTATTAAAAAGCCCTAAGTAACAGATGCTGACATGGGTACAGAGAGAAAGGAATGCTTGTACACTGTCGGTGGGACTGCAAATTAGTACCACCTCTGTGGAAAACAGTATAGAGATTCCTCAGAGAACTAAAAATAGATCTACCATTTGATCCAGCAATTTTATTACTGGATATTTATGCAAAGGAAAGGAAGTCATTTTGTCAAAAAGACATCTAACTCAAATGTTTATTGCAGCACAGTACACAATGGCAAAGATATGGAATCAATCCATTTGCCCATCAATTCTTGAGTAGATTAACAAAGCGTGGTGTATTTATACCAGGACATGCTACTCAGCCATGAAGAAGGATAACTCAATGCCCTTTGCAACATTTTGGACGGAACTGAGACTATTATCTTAAGTGAAGTATCTAAAAAGTAGAAAAATAAATATCACGCATACTCACTATTAAAGTGGGACTAACTGCTGAGCGTACACATGCATGGAGTGAAGTAAAAGTGGAAGGAACCCGAGCAAGGGAGAAGGAGGAGGAGGGGATGCATAGAAAACTACCTAATGGGTGGGCAGTGCCTGTGGCTCAAAGGAGTAGGGTGCCTGCCCCATATGCCAGAGGTGGCGTGTTCAAACCCAGTCCCAGCCAAAAACTGGAAAAAAAAAAAAAGAAAGAAAACTACCTAATGGATGCAATGAGTGGCACCTGGGTGACAGGCACACTTATAACCATGACTCAAGCCTTATAAAAGCACTTCATGTAACCAAAAATATTAGCATCTGCATAATAACTTTGAAATTAAAAAAATCACATTAAAAAAGATAAGTATTATTTCTTTTGCGTCTTTCTCCATTGGCACATATATTGCTACAATCCCATTAAAAGAAAAGAGTCATTATTCTCTTTCTTTTTTTGCAAGGATAATTGTATAAAAGAAAAACTGGCATTCAAGCCCAGTGAAATTGATTTCATTGAAAATTTCCCCCTGGTGGGAGGGGGGAAGAAGAAGATGGAAATTCACCCCTAACACAGCGCACACTATCCAGGCGTCGGGACACTTACGACTTTGACTCAAACTGTATAAAAGAATTCATGCAGTCAAATTATTTGTATCCCCCATGATATTCTGAATTAAAAATAAATTAAAATTTATTTCCTTGGAAAACAAAACTATACTCACCTCTTGTCCAATCAATTTTTGCATTTATTATTTCTACTGTTGGCTGAAAACCAATGTGGAGTCTGATACTGCTGTGGAGTTTATCCTATAAATCGTCCCTAATACTGAAATGACTCCAGAGGATATTGCTCTCTGTAAAATTTTAAATTTTGAGAGTGTTGAAATATAACACTCTCAAAATCCATCTGTTATAATAGAATTTTTTTGGAAAAGTCTACCATAATTTTTCTCTTTTCTTCTCTTAATTTTTTGATAATACTTTTATAAGTACACTTCTAAAGTTTTGTCTTTCCAAACCCCACAGAGCACCTGGGTAGGTCATTGGTAATAGCTCTGTTACTAATGCTCTAAGTTGCTTGATTTCAAAGAAGTTATAAATGTGCTGATGCCAGACTCCAGGGAGATTCTTCCCATAATGTAAATACGATGTATAACTATTTCCATTCTTCCTTCTTTCCCTCTCCCATGACTCTATATCCCTCCTTATCTTGTTTAGGACATTGTAATTATCTCCTTGATTGCATGCTGATTTCTCTCTTCACAACCATTTATTCTTTTACTTTTCTAAATTATATCATATTTTTTCTTCAAACTCCATTTGCCTTTTTCTCATCCTCTTTCTTAACCTTTACCTTGCTTCTTACTTCTCTGAAAACCCTGGAATCAGAAGACATTGACATTTTATGTCATTGCATCAACCCCTCTCTCTCTCTCTGCCCACTGACTACTCTGCCTTCTCTCCTGTGACTGTGGATAAATAGGCCATATTTTAAGGTAAGTTCTAAACTTCCCCTTGTTTACTATACACTCTGTCCTCTTGTCTATTCAAGAACATTGGTCTAGAACAGTCATTGTTACAAAGGGGTCACAACCCACAGGTTGAGAACCGCTGGTCTGGAAGTTCTCCCCTCTCTCTCCTGGATCTTAATTCTTTCTCTCTACTGGATCATCCTAACAGCATATAAACATGGTATTATTTCTTCCATCTTAAAAACAAAACAAAACTTGGATTGATCCCAGTTCCCCCTTATTATCTTATTTCTCTCCTTCATTTTTCAGTAGTGTTTTCTATACATGCTTTTTACATTTTTTCTCTTCCCTCTATCTCCTTAAACCACTTTCATCCCACCTGCTGGAGCACAGATGATCTTATGAAGGTTATCAGTGAGCTCTCTGTTGCTGAATCAAGTGGTCATTTCTTAGTCCTCATAATCTTCACATTATTCAGTACTCATACCCCTCAGAATTTGACAATACCATTTCACTGGAACCGATTTCTTCACTCGCATGATTTCCCTCCTAGCTCTTTAGCATCAAATTTATCTCATTTCTTCAAATTCTAAATGTTGAAGCACTCTGCCGCATAGTCATCTGTGAAATGCTTTTTCATTTCTGTCTACATTCACTGCTAGATGAGCTCATCCAGTCCTATGGCTTTAAATACCATCAAAATGCTGATGATTTCAAAAATTATAACTTCAGGTCAGAACCTTCTGCCTACTGAAGTCTTGACATGTATAACTCCCAGTTACATGTATAACAAGCACATCAAACTCAACTGTCCAAAACTCAGCTTCTAACTTACCCTTTACAACTGTTCTTAGCTTTCTGTATGTCATGTGTTCAATTCCTCAGATTAAAAATCTTAAATTCATTTTGACTTTCTTTCTCTTTCTCCCACATTCCACACCTGACCTGCCAACTGTTTTTGGAGGCTCTACCTGCAGGCCTCCTATATCCAGAATGTCACCACTTTTTCCAGCCTCCTCTAATACAACCTGATCTACACCACCACAGTATATCTCTTGGATTATTGCATCAGAATCTTATTTGCATCATCTGCTCCTATACTTGCATCCGCGTGATCCTATTAAAGTATAGATCATATCTGTTTCCTTCTCAAATCTTGTCTAAGGCTTTCCTTCCCACTCAGAGTGAAGATGCAGGCACTTACTGTAACTTACGAGGCCCACAGGACCTGACTTCCCATCCCTCATTCCCTTCTTTGACTTCACCCCCTTACTGATCGTCTCTTTAATTCTTCTCCAGCTCATAGTTCCTCATCACACTCTGCGCATCCCAGCAGCAGTGCCTTGGTATTTGCTCTTTCCCTCCACCTAGAGTACTTTTCCTTCATATAGGCCTGTAATTTATTCCCTTTTTTAAGTATTTTCTCAAATGCCACCTTTTCAGTGAGGTCTTTTCCCTGGAAATCTTATCAAAACTTTCAATAGAACTCTCACAGGAATTTATAGCTCTCTTCCCTGCTTAATTTGATGTCTTTCATATTACTACTACCTAATGTACTATATATTTTACTTATTTTAAAAAATTTTGTCCTAGCACATGGGAGGCCAAGGGAGGTGGATTGCCAGAGCTCACGGGTTCGAGACCAGCCTGAGCCAGAGCGAGAAACTTCATCTCTAAAAATAGCCAGGCATTGTGGTGGGCACCTGTAGTCCCAGTTACTTGGGACGCTGAGGCAAGAAAATCGCTTAAGCCCAAGAGGTTGCTGTGAGCTATGATGCCATAGCACTCTACCAAGTGTGACAAGTGAGACTCTGTCTCAAAAAAAAAAAAAAAAAACACACACAAAAACTCAGGCCAGGCATGGTGGCTCATACCTGTAATCCAGCCTAACTCTGGGAGGCTATGGTAGGCGGATTGCCTGAGCTCAGGAGTTGAAGACCAATCTGAGCAAGAGCAAGATCTAGTTTCTAAGAATATTTGGGCATTGTGGCGGGCACCGGTTGACCCAGCTACTGGAAGGCTGAGGCAAGAGGATTGCTTGAGCACAAGAGTTTTAGATTGCTGTGAGCTATGAAGCCACAGCACTCTATGGAGGGTGACAAAATAAAACTCTGTCTTTAAAAAAAAAAAAGCCTGGTCATCTTTACTAAAATACCAGCTCTAAGAGGACATTAGTTTAGTGTATTCCCAGGTCTTTGGCACCCAGAAATATGCATGGCGCAGAGTAGACAGTCAGTTGTAGAATGAACAGCTAATGAATATGATGAAATACATTTATCAAATAATTTTGAAGTGTTTAATTTTATAAGAATAGTCTAAATTGTATAAACTTTAAGAAACACTCAAAAATGAGAATGACAAAACATATCTCTTCCTTTCTTTTATTTCCTTCTCTTCTAGGGAAAACCAGGTCAAAAGGGATATGCAGGTGAACCAGGACCAGAAGGCTTAAAGGTAAAGCAACTGACTTTAGTATCCATTTTAAAGCATAATTATTACAAAGATAAAATTATGACTCTCCTGTGATTGAGAATCTATGTATTTATATTGATTTAAATACAGGTTGCATATTCCATATCTGAAATGCATGAAACCAGAAACAGTTTGGTTTCAGATTTCTTTGAATTGGGGGATGTTTGTATTATTTGTACTTACCATTTGAGTATCCCAAACTCAAAAATCTGGAATCCACAATGTTCCAATGAGCATCGTGTCAGTGCTCCAAAAGTTTCAGCTTCTGGATTTTCAGATTTGGGATGCTCACGCTGTATCTGTGATTGCATCTATAACCAAATATTTGTATAGCTATGCAATTGAATAAAGAAATGTTAGGATAAGACACAGGAGGTCAGACACAGGGCAGTTAACCATAACTTTGGTTATTATGTCCTCTAGGGCAGAAATCTACAAGTTGTTAGCGTTACCAAGTCTGGGGGTCTTAATCACAGTAAATGTTGATTCTGTCTAAGTATAGATTGTTCTCTGGATAATCATTGGGTAGACTTTATTACTCTGTGACACTGAAAAGATACACCACTCACTTTTCCTTTATTTCCAAGGTTTAGATGTTTTTAATAACACCAATAACTATAAAGAAATGTTATGGTTGAATATGTACAGACAGCATTAAGGTCTGCAAGAAACTAGCTGATAAGAATTGATGGTTTTTGCAAATTTAAAATATAAGTAATAATTGAAAGAGTCACAGCATTATTGCTAATTTTCCTGAAGGTGGAGGTTTTTCTTAATCAAGCTCATCATTTTTATGATACAGAAATCTAAGGAAAAGGTAAACAACACAACATTTTCCAAGATCAATCAAGAAATACGAGCTAAAGTGTTGTTTAAGGTATCAACGTGTCTGTGACTGGACTTATCCTCAATGAATACATATACCTGACATTTTCTCAAATTAGGTACAAAAACTCTGTAGTACAAATGTAGAAGTATAATGTTTATAAACAGAAAGCTTGATCAGTTCCCCTTTATTGGGAGTAATCCCTGTATTGCCAAATAGGTCTAGGAAATCCAACTGTGAGCTGCCGTCCAGTAAACTGGCATGACTGAATGGCAGTCACTATATATAGGCTGCCTTCTCCCAAATTGCACCAGAATCTACAGGCTTCTGTGGAACCCAGTAAATGGGGGGAGTTCTCTAATGTTTGTTCCCCACGAGATGCTGAGGAAGCTTGTGCTTTAGCGTATCACACAGGTTCAGACCTGGGGGAGTTGGTGCAGGATCGCCACCTTCATAGCATCCCAGACTCCTCTTCCCTCCCTAGTCCTGGGAATTATCCTCTTTGTTTCTATCCTCAAAACCAAGTCACCTCTTAACCGTCTGGGTCTCTGAAAACTAAAGCAAGGATACAAGTAATCTGCAAACAAACCTTTGCTCTCTGACCGTTAACACAACCCTTTCTGTTTGTTTTCCTTTGGGGAATTAGAGAGGATCAACTGACGGGTAAGAAGGGAAAGATACTAGGAAATAAATAATCTGCCTGTTATCTTGCCATAAATTTTTTCTAAAGGCTGTCTAATGAGCTGTCGAAAACTAGGTATTACAACCTGCTACAGTCTGTCACTCTTTGCTGTTTATCTGAATGCCTACAGAAATGGAGGGGGAAATTCGTGAAAGGGCCTTACTCATGATGAATATTTGGTTTCAGTGCTTCAAATCAGCACTATCACATACAAGGTAAACCGCAGATGTGAGCCCCACATTGAAAGAGAAAAAGAAAAACAAACAAAAAACAAGTACGAAGAAGCTGGTAAAATCAATTCTAATAGTATGTTACTTAACCCAAGATATCAAAATATCTTTTTAATATGTAATCAATATTAACATTATCAATGAAATAGTTTATATTCTTCTTTTATACAAAGTCTTCAAATCCGATGGGTATTTTATTCCTATATCACATTTAAATTCAGACTAGCCCATTTTACATAATAGCTACATGTTAGTAGTGGTTACAGTATTTTTCAGTGTCCTAAGATCCTACTACCCTGTACTGCAATATAATTATTAATTTGCAGACAGTAATGGATGGCTTAATCTCCTTTTTCTGTAAACAAATGTACATTCCTGTTAGAGTCAGTCTATGTGGTACTTACTCTTTTACCTTTCTTTAATCTATGCCTTTGCTCATGCCAGCCCTCACCACTAAAAATGGCTCTTTCTCATCACTTGGATCAGTTGGTTTCAGGGCCCAACACAAATACAGTTTGATAATACATTATTGGAAATCATCAGTGTTTTGAAAAGTACTATGGTGCATATACTGTATTTTACTTAATACTGCTAGCTATCTGTGAGACAACAGATCATGATCAGGTACATTAATCTATCTGTGGTGAAATATAAGGATATACACATTAATTATAATCAAGGCCATAAATAAACTCACTCAGGTCAATTTAAGTGTTGGCGCCAAATTAATTCAGGTTAGGTCAAATTTGCCACCAAATGAGTCACAAAAATATTTGGGTTGTCAGAGCTTTAGGAACAGCAAAATTGTGGTTCTGGGCTTATGAACACACAAGGTCTGACAATTGTTCGTAAACTCAACATTTAAAAAGTGCTACGTACCTCATTGCTGAATACCACTACGGTCACCTGCATGTATTCCCTTTGGGAAGCTCCGCACCAACTCCAGCCCCTAGTCCACCCTTCAAAGCAATTTTGGAACTCTTTTTCTGGACTGGCCATCAGAGCTGTCATCATACAAGGTATGACAATTAAGTTTGTGAACTTGCCGCCGTGCGCTTAGGAAGCGAGCACTGTCCAAACTTGGTAAGGTTTCATAAGCCTTGGCATATCAGAGTCTCCCAGTGGTGTAACAGAAATACCATAACAGAGTTTTGAATACCTGAGATTTCCTTTGCCTTTCTCCATCTTATGGTTAATCACATTAAAACGGGAAACAGAAGATCTGTCCTAAGTAATCGTATTTGAAAACTAACCAGTTTCGCAATTTTATATTCTTTACTGACAGGGAGAAGTCGGAGATCAAGGAAATATTGGAAAGATTGGTGAAACAGTAAGTTTACTTTACAGTCTTTTTCTTAGTTATCTCTAAGCACTTGTAGGGCTCATGTTAACCATGCCCTATTAGGCATGATCATGTTACTCAGAATTAGAAGAATTTTTATTTGCTACAAGTTTAAACTCACTTGCGATGATTCAACAAATAAATAAAACCTACTATGCCAAAGAGAAATGAGGAAAAGCACAAATGTATTTTCTTCCAGTATAAATTACGTTTATGATCTTAGGAATATTCTGGTCTCTAGCATTTCATTTCAATTTTAGTTCTGGTTATATCAATCTAAATTTGGCCTTAACATTTTTCATTATCAAACAGTTTATTAAAGTGTAATATAACTTAAGAGTATGAAGATAATTTTTCTTTGGATTTGAAATGTTGGAATGACCTAAGAGGTAATGAATTGGAACACAGAATTCCTCTCCTCAAATAAATTTTGAGTTGTTTGATCTTTACATAATTGTATGAGTACAAGGCTGCCTGTTGTATTTGAATCAAATCCATTAGAAATAATTTTGTTTCCTAGAATGAAGAAATCCAGGTAACATAATCACTTACAAGTGAATTCACATAACATGTATAAAGTAGAAAATTAAATTAACAAGGAAAGTGAGTTTTTTATAATGTGCTAGTTTGTGATTAAACAAAACCAGGTGACACATTTGATAGCTTCAATGAGTAAATTCCATTCCCTATAACCTATTTTATGACTTAAACAAAAATAAAAATTTCTACAAAATTGGCTTTTAAACTTAAATAAACAATTACAAATCCTGGTCTTATGACAAAACAACAATTTCTGATACTCTTATTTTTGTTATTAATTATTAGTCAAAACGAGGAGGGATCTGTTTAATCTTAAAAGTTAATTCAGTTAATCCTGAATTGCTAAAAGTTGAACTTTTTGATCTTATTTTTGCTCAGAAAGGAAGTTTCAATGGAGTGGTATTCAGATTATTAAAGGCTTCTCATCAAATATAATTGTAACATTTCCCAAAAGTCACTTGGATTAAATTCTGCCATTTCTGAGTGACAAGTTGCTTGCCATATATAAACTAAAGTTATTATCCCATGTAAAAATACCAATGAAGGACATCTTTTCTTAAAATAATATCTTACATGTTAAACTTTTAAATGTTTGGGTTTTTAGGTAATAATTTTGGACAAGTTACACACAGTATGGGAACCCAATGCCAATCCCATCTAAAGAGGAAATGGACGGATTTTTATCCCTGAAAGGAAAACAATAGTTACTGGACATTTGTTATATGCCAAGCATGATACCAAGTGGTGTTTCATGTTATGAGACTTTTAAAAAGTACATTGTTATTCCAGTTTCTAAAATTAGAGCACAGGAGACTAGAGTTCAGTGAGTAACTAGTTCAAAGTAACATAGAAATTGCTGATTTAAGATTTAAGCCCATTGCTCTAAACTCAAAATCCAAATCTCTGCATTATACCAGACTGGGATGTTTTAATCTTAGTTAACAGTTATTTGGCTTAAATGTTAGAAACGTTTAAGCAGATAAGTTATCAAGCAAAAAGACTTTTACAATTTTGAGAGTCTATCTTTCTCATTGAGGACGGGAGAGAAAGGCTTTCTTAAAAAATTATTGATTCTATTGAGCTAATTAAACAAAATGAGATGCCTCAAGAATAGTAATTCTCAAACTTTAGAAATATGTTTTGATTCTAGAGTTCTACTGGCAAGAAAATCCTTAAGAGATACAGGAAGAATAGGGTTATACTTTATGACACCAATTGTATAATTTTGATATGTCCATACTTAATTGTAGTAGCTAGTCTGTATTTTTCCCAGTCTTCTTCAGTGGTAATTTAATTGCCTTAACAGGACTGTCTCTAGTTTTATTTCGTTCTTTCTAGATTTATACCAGTTAGAACCCAAATGATGATAGAGCAGGCCAAGTGCAGTATTCCCATCCATATCTTGCCATATATACTGTGTATGAAGAACTAATTTCTGTAAACTGTGCCCTAAATGATGCCCCGATTTCAAAAGAGGCTCTTTCTTCTCCCTTATTCTAGCATTTCACTTTTTATAAGTAAATCTAGAATTATCCAACCATAATTATCAGTACTGTCTTAAACTATCTAGGTTGAAAGTGTATGAAGAGCTGTAAAAGAAAAAAAGAATATACTTTTTCAATATTGGCCACGAGACCAATATTAGAATCAGTAGATGGACAGTATAAGGGAACAGATTTTGGTTTAATATAGGCAAGAATTTTTTTTTTTTTTTTTTTTGAGGCAGAGTCTCACTATGTTGCCCTCAGTAGAATACTGTGGTGTCATAGGTCACAGCAACTCCAAACTCTTGGGCTTAAGCAACTCTCTTGCCTCAGCCTCCTAAGCAGCTAGGACTACAGGCACCCACCACAACGTTCAGCTATTTGGGGGGAGCAGTTGTCATGGTCGTTTAGCAGGCCAGGGCTGGGCTTGAACCCGTCAGCTTCAGTGTGTGTGGCTGGCGCGCTATTCACTGAGCTACAGGTGCTGAGCCTAGGCAAGAATATTTTAACAGAATTTCTAACACTCAAACAGGCTCTTCCATAGGGTGGTTCAGCATCTCATTATTGGGAGATTCGATATGTCTTCATCTGCTAATTCAGCAGATATTTACTGATCGCACAGGTACCTTCCTATGGTGCTGCCTTCATGAAACTTATAGCCTATTGGAAATTGGACAGATATTAAATAATCACATAAAGAAATATGTAGTTATAGGTTTAAGGAATTACGACAAGAGTGCCAAGTCTCTCATCAGGAAATGAGACATTTCTTTTGAGGAAATGATATATGAATTGTAACCATGAAGAACGGAGCGAGTTGTTAGCCAGAGAAGATGGCAGAATGAACATTCCTGGAATGTGCCTTGCTATATATTCTCCACCCTTGCCACCTACCTTGCTGCAGAGAAATTAATTTCTCTAAGGATATGTTTTTTCATCAATGAAAGGATAAAAGTAACTACTTCATAAAGTTTCTGATGAGGATTAGGCAGGATAAAGCTCTTAGCACAGTGCCAGTCACATAGTCAACACTTGCTAAGTGTCAGCTATGGTGATGGTGGTTACCGTTCTGTGTGACGGTCCTAAGTGGGACTGTGAGAAAGAAAGCCAGTGTAGATACCCTATGGTGAACAAAGGGAAAAGTCACGTGAGATGACCGTCGTGATGGAGACTGAAGCCAGTCATTCCCGGCTATGTTTAATCACTTTGTCCTTGGTCGTATGATGGAGGAAAAATGGCTGAAAGGATTCTAACTGTGCCAGTGACATGATTTAATTCAAGATCCCTCTGGTGGCAGTGAATTGGGAAGTTAAAACATGTTTGTGAGGAGCAGAAGTAGAAGAGGATAAGCTGTCAAGATGCTATTAGAGTGGGCTGAGAGAGAGAAATGACTTGCGCCTGGTGGTGGCAGTGAAAATAAAAAGTGGATGTATTTGAGATATATGTGAGGTGAAGACTGGGTGTAGGCTGCATAAAAGGGAAGGATTCTAATAAGGCCCCAGCATATAATAGGCCTTTGATAACTAACCTATGATTTATCAGGAATATTCTGGAAGCATAAGGAAGTGGCATATATAATATCTAAAGATAATTCCAATTCTAGGAGACCAATTCTCACTTCTAAGAATTTTAGAATTTAGAATTTTCTAGCTTCTGTTTTACCCGCCAATTTGGCTTATTTTCTCTGGCCCTTTCTAATTTCTTTATATCTTTCTGAAGTTGGATCAAACAGAACTCTATTAACAGAGTGAGACCCTGTCTCAAAATAAAAAAAAGGAACTTTGAGCTTCCAATAGTATCAATCTTCTTTAGATGTAAACATTTAGGATGTAGGAGAAATTAGCCTTTAGCCTTCTGACCAAGGAAACATAACCTTGATTACTTTACCTGATTTTGAATTGCTAGAAACAACAATTTCTTGTTTCCTCTGATTTTTAAGGATTTACTCCTAAGAATTATTTTTCAAAATCACTTTCATATAATTCTGTATTTGTGCTGGGAACATAAAGATTTAGAATCCAAATGGTTTAAAGATTATTGTTCTGTGAATTGAAGTAAATTCATTTGACTGCAGACATGTAAGTCTGTGGATCTCCATATGCTTTTCTTCATCATGTCCTTATAGCTCTGTGTTTTCGATGGATATTGTGATTTTTTTGTAAACAAAACAACGAAAGACCCAGGCAAGACATTTATTTTTTTTTTCCTTACTTACATGTAATTATCGTTCAAAAAACTCACTGAGTACTCATTGTGTACTAGAAACACAGTTAAATAAAACTTGGTCCTTAGATAGTGTATGATCTCGAAAATGAGAGAAGAATTAGATACATCATTTTACAAAAACATTAGTGCTCTTATATAAGATGCTCTAAGAAAAAAAGTGAAAATTGTTTTGGCACCTGTCACAAGGACATGTGTTGCTAAAAAATCCAAGTGTTGTTTGGATTAAAAAAAAAAAAAGTGTTACTCTTCGGTTACGTAGGGATATTGCAAAGTGTTAATATTAACTTAAGAGCAATGGCAGTTCTTAGTTTCTATATAGAGGGAGTTGAGAGATGGCATTTTGGTTGGAAGGGGATATTCTAAGGGTTTTCCCTTGAAGCTGTGTTTGCCTAGATATGATACCACTTGTATTTATTAGTAGTACATTATCTTATATTTAGTTAGATAGTTATGCATCAGTAAAAATAGCAAAGATTTCTAATGAGGTTTTTATACTCAGTATATACAAAATGGAGAATGGAGAATTTCTTGTTCATATCAAAGAATGGGATAGACTGATGGAAAAAATGTTGGGGCCAGTGTTAAGGTGTACTCTTAGGTCATCTGTTGGCATTTCCAGTGTTACAGAGGTGATGGCCAAATTATAATCTGAGAGTAAGGCTAGTGAAAAATCTTTGTGGTTTTGATCTTTTAAAAATATTTAAGACCTGGGTGGTGTGTGTGGCTCAAAGGAGTAGGGCGCCAACCCCATATGCCAGAGGTGGCAGGTTGAAACCCAGCTCCGGCCAAAAAACTGCAAAAAAAA
>NW_003852405.1:22114711-22131039 GCF_000181295.1 Otolemur garnettii
AAAAAAAAAAAAAAAAAAAAAAAAATTAAGACCTGTGTAATCAATGTTCTAAACTTTGAAACTTAAGGGTTATAAATATTTTATCATAGAACAGGAGTCAGGAAACTTTTCTGTGAAGGGGCAGAAAGTATATGTTTTAGGCTTCCAAGCCATATGGTCTCTGTCACAACTACTCAGCTCTGCTCTTGTAATCCAAAACAGCCACAGACAATACATAAATGAATGAGTCTGGCTTTGTTCCCAGCAAAGCTTTATTTACAAAAACAGAAGGCTGGCAGGATTTGGCCTACAGGCTGTAGTTTGCCCTTTCTTGTTCTAGAAAGTTATACTTCATTTGAGATGCACCAGATTTTGTTAAATGAGTTTGCATCTGTGATTCTGCTTCATTAGTTTTTTTATGAGTAAGAAAAAAAAACATTAAACACAAGTGTGATTTCTTTAAATCTTACTTTCAAATCAGAAAACAGATTCAAATTACCAGACAGATTGTGTTGTTACCATTCATTTTGTGTACTGTGAACAGAATGAATTAATTTGCATTTATGTGTCTACCACATATACAGCTAGAGTCCTTTCCTGGAATTTATCATTTCTTCCTTCACAAACACTAACCAGAAAACAAACATTTCTTTTTGTGCCTGTGTTCACTAGAAACATTTTTCTGAATATTGTACGTGTTTTTTGAAGTCTTGCCTTAAGGGTCAAAGTATTTTCACCTAGTAAGTTTTAGTGAGTTTTTCTTTCATGATTTTTAAAAAGTTCTCAGGGAGTGTCATTAAACTTGTATTTCCAATTAGCTTGAAATAATTTGTATTTTCACACTATTTTCTGTTTATGAAACATCCCTTTTTTTCCCCTAACTTGGTCAGTTTCAGTCTGTTTCTGTCACCTCTAGAGACCTTCCCTTTCTCAGTCCCATTGTCCACCAAGCACCAACTTCTAAGACCCACCTTGGATCACCTGCCCAGCCATGATGTCTCTTCTCATCTTCATGCACAGTGAGATCTAGTTCCTTGCTTTTTAAAAAGCCATTTATCCCTTTATCTAAATTATCATGGTCCTTAGCATCTATAGCTTTATATCACAGTTACGTTTTTCCTTGAACTTGCCATACAGCAATGAGCAGATGCCTTACATGTTGTACAATGATGGTAAGTTGATGTTGAACTGTGATAAATTAAGAAGTGAAAAAGAATTTTTAAAATATATTTGCTACTTGTTGAATTCTTAGAGGACTTTAGGGTGCTTGAGCTAAGTCTGAAAATAAGACAGATTCTTGTGAAGCATTCAGAATAAGGAAGGCCATTTCACTGGGAACCACAGCACGAGAGAGAGACGTGGAGGTCCAGAAGGACTTGGAGTGTTTGTAGAACTGCAGTGTAGGCAGTTCAGGGTGGTGAGAGGGAGGTGAAGCCCAACAGGCCACAGTTCGCCTGGTTCTTACCAGTTACTTGCAATGTCCTTCCCAGCTTTTCTAGTTCACAAATACCTCCTCTTCTTCCGACAAGTCAGTTCAAGGATTACGTCCATCCTTCACTCTGCATATCCTCTTGACTAACCTAACATCTTTTGGAAACTACAAAGGCTGCTGATGGTGAAAACATGTTTGGCCAAAACGGATAAACAACAGTACTTCCTGTTCTGAGGGAGCTGCAGAGATGGAAGCTTGGCAGCATAGCTGGATTTGATGCTTAGATGAAGACACTGCTGCAGGCCTTAGTTTGACTCTAATTTCTGCATCGACATGTAATCCCACCAAACACTCACAGAACTCTTATGAACTACACCAGGGCCAAGGCCTTTGAATCTAATTAACAACCCCAATATAATCAACTACACTAATCTAATCAACTACACTAATCTAATCAACAACCCCAATCTAATCAACAACCACTAATCTAATCAACAAAGGCCCAAACTAATCAGCAACACTAATCTAATAAATTAGATTAATCTAATCAACAACCACTAATCTAATCAACAACACTAATCTAATCAACAACCACTAATCTAATCAACTAGACCAATCTAATCAACCACCACTAATCTAGTCAACAAAGGCCCAATCTAATCAACCACCACTAATCTAATCAACTAGAGTAATCTAATCGACAACCACCAATCTAATCAACAAGTACTAATCAACTAGACTAATCTAATCAACAACCACTAATCTAATCAACTAGACTAATCTAATCAACAACCCCATTCTAATCAACTGGACTAAGCTAATTAACAACCACTAATCTAATCAACTAGACTAATCTAATCGACTATACTAATCTAATCAACAACACTAATCAACTAGACTAATCTAATCAACAACACTAATCTAATCAACTAGACTAATCTAATCAACAACCACTAATCTAATCAACAAAGGCCCAATCAACTAACCACTAATCTAATCAACTAGACTAATCAGCAACCCTAATCTAATCAACAACCCTAATCTGATCAACAAACCACTAATCTAACCAACTGGACTAATCTAATCAACAACCCTAATCTAATCAACTGGACTAATCTAACCAACAGCCCTAATCTAATCAACTACACCAGAGCCAAGGCCTTCTCAAGACACTTGTCAAGAAAATGTGAGCAAAATCTCTCGTATGAGTTCAGTGGTTTCCACGGGACTAGTCCTGCCATGCTTGACTGAACCTGAAGTATAAGCTCTACTTATTTAGAGATTGAAGGAAAATACATTCCAAGAACAAATGACAGGAAGACTCAGCTCAGGTTGGTAGACGTCAGTGACTACATAAATGAGGTGAATCTTTGGATTCAAGGCTCTGCAGACATCATTTTGGATGCTGGTGAAAACCAGTGTGCTTTTTTAGCTAAGCAAATTTCAGAAAAGAGAACTGGATCAAGGCAACTATGTAAATGTTCCTAGAATTGGGGAATAACTATTATAGGTTGTAGGAACACTGTAGATATCTTATCAAAGATAAGATCCACTGAAATGTGGATTTACAATTCTATCCTACCTGATGTAGACAGCACAATGTTGACCAACCTCCTACACAGTTTTCTACCTGTAAGGTGTTAAGTGAAAAGTTTGGGCTAGAATTCTGAAAAAACATCTCAAAAGATCAAAATCATGAAAATGTAATTCTGGAAAAATCATTTTGAAAATTCTTTTAAAGATATTTATTTACACTTTTTAGAGGGAATCTATTTGAGAAACATTAAAATACAACAGAACACACCGTAGACCACTTTAAGCACTGAAACAGGCAATAATGCTTATCGTTGTAAGCATAAACACTGGGGCATACTAATCACAGTATTAGTTATGCTCAGATGAACCAAATTCATACCAAACAGATCAAAAGTGAAATGTGGAAACACATGTCACTATGGTTGGTAATTGTTGGGAAAGTTATGCACCCTGCTTTTATAATTGCAGTCATCTGAAATATACATAATGTGACAGGGAGCCTGTCTTTTGATGAGACTAGTCAAAACTTGTGATGGGTCACCACCTGATATATAGTCACCCAAAGAACTGAGAGCTCTAGAAATTTTATCCTTCACAAATGCCAATGTAGAAAAAAGGTATCTCTTCACTTATTGAGGAGGTTTTAATGTTTTTACACACATAATGCTTTCACATAAAGTCAATGTTGTGAAAAGCACTTTAAAAGAATCAAATTTTCAGAAAGCGCATAAAAATAATTAGAACTTTCTAAAAGTCTATGCATAATTTATGCCTCCAGTATTGGGAGTGATCTGACGATGAGCTGGCACTCCATGTGATGAGGCAGATGCCGTATATGCTTGAATAATTTGGCAAGCATCACTTCTCCTATCATCTTTGAAACACTCATTGCATTTGTATTTAGAGAGTGGTCTCAGTCTACAAATTGTCTGAGTGTGTGCTGCCCATTTGAAAGTTTGGTTGTTGCCAGTAAATGATTTTCTGCTTTTGTAGCACTAATAATAGTTAGCTTTTAAATTTTTAGCTTTTACCATTAAATAGCCTCATCTACTTAGCTTATCCTAGCCTTTTAGTGGGGGAACAGTTTCACAGATCTCTTCCATTGTGCTCTAAGGAGTGTAATAAAATGGAATGATACTCAGATTCCCTAATATCAAATCTGTATTGCTCAGAATTTTTCAGAGAATTGAAAGGATGTGTATATAGATACATGAAAGGGGATTTACTGGGGGAATTGGCTCACATGATTATGAGAAGTTCCATCATAGCCCATCTGCAAGCTGAGACCCTGGCATACCAGTAGTAGGGCTTAGTTCAAGTACAAGGGCTGAACCAAGTATAAGGCTCAGTCTGTGAGCAAAACCCAGGTGGCTGGTGATAGAAGTCCTGGAGTTTAAAGGCTGGCAAACCTGGAGTTCTGATGTCCAGGGCAGGAGAAAAGTCTGTCCCAGCTCTCTGAGAGAGCCCAAGTCAACTCCTGTATTTATTCACCCCAGGCCCCCGTCAGTGGGATGTTCATCCATACTGAGAGGTGTTCCCTGCCTAGACCTCTCAGACTTACTCAGTAATCTCCTCTAGAAATGCTCTCACAAACAAACCCAAGATAACGCCTTACCAATTTTCTAGGTATTCCTTAATCTAGTCAAATTGACACCTGTAATTAAGTTCACAAGTACACCTCTAGTCCACTTGGCATCCATGGCATCTCCTAAATCATGCTTAATTAACAGTCAAGATAATGACAAAGAGATAGTTCCACCTAACATGATGCAACTATAATAACATGATGCAGCTATCCTGTGTACAACCGAACATGGACTGATTTCTTCCCCAAAATTCATATTTCAGGATTTCAACATTCAGAGTTTTATTATTTCAGCATTGTAATTTTTAGAATTTTAGACATTGGAGACTTTAGAATTGAGGTTTTTATCTTTAGTTTCAGTGTTTGCAGCTGTGGCATTGGAGATTGTATCTTTTGGTATTATGGTTGGCATTGACTTGAGAGATTGCTAATTTACCAGAGTAGTCTGCAATGGAGCAAAACCCAAACCCAAGCCCTTTAAAAGCCAACAGAATTAATGAGCAACACCATACCCAGGATGAAGCCAAGAATAGACCAATCACTGAAGCCAAAACTGTGTGGGATAGGAACTCAAACCAGCACCAAGAAAACGTGGAAGAAGAGATCACAGTGCAATAAAGAAATGAGAACTACAGCCCAGTATGACTTTATTCTGGCAAACAATGTCTCACCTTTCAGGAGAGCTTTTCTGCAGCATATCTTTAAAATGCTACCCTACACATAAGCTCTTAAAAAATGTCATTTGTGTGGCTCGGCACCTGTGGCTCAAGTGGCTAAGGCCAGCCACGTACACCTAAGGTGGCGAGTTCAAATCCAGCCCAGGCCCACCAAACAACAATGATGGCTGCAACCAAAAAATAGTTGGGGCATTGTGGCGGGTGCCTGTGGTCCCAGCTACTTGGGAGGCTGAGGCAGGAGACTTGCTTGAGCCCAGGAGTTGGAGGTTGCTGTGAGCTGTGATGCCACAGCACTCTACCCAGGGGGATAGCTTGAGGCTCTGTCTCAAAAAAAAAAAATGTCATTTGTGTCAATCAAGTGGTATTGGAAAGAACCATGGCCCAACCAATGACAGACAAGTTCAAAAGGATTTGTTATCACCTAAAGAGAGAAGAAAGATAGTCTCTTGGAGACATCTTTCTCCTGCTGTATTTTTTTTCTCATCCTTATTTTTCATAAATAAAACAAATAAAAATCTTAACATTTCTATGGATAAGTAAACTGTGAGAACTTACACAATTTTTAATATTTTAATAAGAAAAGTAGCACCAAATTTGTACAGTGCATTTATTCTATGTATATTTACTGAGTATCTACTATGTGGCAAGGAGATAAGCATTTAGTTTTTTAAAAAATAAGTTGGATAAATTGTCCTATTATGATGCTTGTGCTGCAAAATATTTGAATTGTAGGCTCTTCCTGAGACTCTAGCAGGATTGTTCACAGAGAATATGCACTTATAATCACAGAACATTTTTTCATATATAAAGTGTTAAATTAGCTCTGTATTGCTTCCATGAAGGCTTTACAGGTGCTATGAATTCTATCTAAAGACAAAATTAGGGTGAGAAAATCTACCATTTGATGTCTCTCCATCAACCCTCCCTTTCCCCAAAATCTCTCTCATGAAAATGAGGATAATTACAGCATGGTATGATGGATGACTAGCCCAAAGATTTTAATTCTATCTCAGATCTTCACTTCTGAAGGAAGTTGTGAAGCCAGTTTGGGTATTATCTTCCTAATTCTAAAAAGCAAAGAAGATGGACTCTCATACTTTTCAGGTCTAAAATTCTATGATTTTAACCACAAGAGAGACAAAAGTCACTTAGGTATTTAGAGGGCATTTAAAATATTTTGGGCAGGTAAGAAAGAGGCATATATGTTGCCATAAGGGTCTTGCGGAAAAGCAATGTTGTGGAGAATAAGCACGCTTATTGAAATTGTGTTTTAAATAAAGGTGACCATCTGCTCAGGCAAAATGACAAGCTTCTTTATTGCAGTTGGTTTATATGGGGAATTTTGTACATATGCATAATACAGCATGACCTCATTGATCCATTTAAATATCATGTGACTACCTCATGATTAGCTTTTGATAATCCACTCAACATACACATACACATTTTGACATAACCCTTTCAACATAACCCAGTTTAACATAACTTAATGGAAACCATGTTGTTAGCCATTACTTCTTTGTTCTTATCTGATGATGCCTGAGGCTATGGAGGAACAAGGTAGATTGAATACCTGCCCTTGCTGGCCTTGCCTTTTGGAGGCTGTTACTTTGGATCTTTAAACAAGGCATAAAGAAACTTCTTGGGCATACAGGAATGTGTGTGCAAACCTCTGCTCCCATGTAGGCCTTAAGTCAGGGGGGGTTTGCTGGAAACTTTTAAAAGGAATTTTCAGGCTGAACTTCTCAAAAGCCTTTCGCGAGCCCATTTCATCCGTGCCATTAGATACCTGTATGCATTGGGTAAATTCCTCTTCTCTTGAGGTCCCCAAGCACATTTCCATTCCCAGACCCGTCAGCAAGTGATCTTCGTTACTTACCACAGATCAGGAAAGGTTACTGATGGTATCTGGCCAGTTTTCCAAAGGGCTTTTTTATTGGCCTTATAAAATCAACCTTAATTCCTTAACACAGTAAATGCTATTTAAGCCAAAGCCTTGGTCATGTTAGGCTCACAACCAACCTGGCCACATGGGATTCTGCCTCAGTTTCTTACAAGTATGCCTGCACAAAGTCTTTTCACTGCTCTCTCTCAAAAGGCTTTTTTGGCCAGAGGCATATAGACATTTCACCTATACATATAATTTTTATTTAAATTTAGAATATGTTTATGATTTCATAGTGAAGTGGCTGTGTCTAGCATTCTGAATCTTCAGTATCACTAAGAAACTATTTACTGACAATACCTTTATGAGGCAGACTTTGTGACCTCTGACAGCCTGATTTATTGTTTTCCTTAATCTTAAAAACTCATCTTCTGAACTTGTGTGAGCTCTTTGACAGTTGGTTCTTTCATCTTGATGTTTATCTAAATGCTTTCTTATAAATTGAGAGTCAGGGAAGGGATTATGTTCTTGTTGTAGACTTGTTCTGTGATATTCCTTTTGCTTTCTATACTTCTTGAAGGAGGAATAATAGAGAATCCATCAAGACAATGGCAGATAAACCCTAATCTTTGATCACTCTGAAACAGTATTACTGATTACTGTCTTTCACTTCTCCCAGCACATCAAATCCATTCATCACTCAAACTATTTACTATGCCTGAAGTACTCTTTCACTTGGCTGCCCAGCCTCCTCTTAGTCTTAGTTTTCAGATTAAATGTCAGGTCTCTTCCTTCCCTGACCAACTTTGCTAAAATAGGTCTTCTTCTTTACTCTTCATTTCATCATTGTAGTCATTTCCTTTATGATTTTATTTCACAATTTGTAATTATTAATGTTTAATTTATTTTTTGTCTCTGTGTTTTGTCTCTTATGACTCTTTGCCTCATAAGGTCAGGGCTTAGATCCATCTTGCTTTCTAATGAAATCTCACTAACCATCACAGTGCCCCCACACAAAGTAGGCACCAAATATTTCTTGAGTGAATGAATGAATGAAGAATGAGTAAATGATGGGCATGTATCATTCCCCCATTGGATGAGGGGCTTTCAGGAAGTCAGAAATGATTTCTTAGGTAACATATCCACAGCAAGCAGCTATGAAAAACACAGGTTTGTTTTCTTTTGTTGTTATACCATCAGCAGATTGTCAGTTTCACTAGAACAGAGACTGTGTTTGGATTTAAAATTTATTACCTCCCTCCATGGCACTTGTGTCATATTAGGCATTCATATATTTCTGTTGGTTGAATAAATTTTTGATATGAAGCTCATATCAAAATAAGGTTATGTACTTATTCTAGGAAGAATTTTACTCCAATATAAAATTTACTGCAATGTAAAATTGAGGATGAGTTAGAAAGGAACATAGTGCTGATAGGTGGTTGAAGACCAGTGCAATGGATGTGTATTTTCCCTTATATTTTTTTCCTAAAAGGGACCTGTTGGTTTACCTGGAGAAGTTGGGACAACAGGAAGCATTGGTGAAAAGGTAATTTCCTCATTATTATGTTTTACAATAATAATTCTAGTCTAATATCAAAGGACAGACTGTCACACAGTGTTTTTTGCTAATTAGAAACCACTCATAACTTTATAGAACATTATGTATATTGAATCTCTTAAGTATACTGAAATAAAGTAGGTAGCATGTTGTTCCCAATTTTTAAAGAGCATTTTACCTTTTTGGTTATGAAGATGTGGTTTGAAGAGAAAAGATGAAATAGTCTAGGTTTATGGCTAGAAAATATTATTTAAATCTATTTTAGGAGAGCAAATTCCCTATAGGAAGCAGTTTTAAGAGAGAAGAAGTAGTTATCATTTTACCTTTTTCTCTCCCCTGTCTCATATTCTGTTACTTGTTTCTAATCCTATTCTTGCTATTTTCTTGGTCTAGAATATCTTATCCCCTTTCCATCTATTTATTCAACACCAAACTGTTGGACTCAGCTGAATTCCCATCTCCTCTGCAAAATCTCTCCAGATTCCTCTCATCTTTCTTATTTCTTCCCTTCTTGGACTTAGAATAAGAACCACACAATTTAAAATTTAATTGTCCTCCAATTGTTTCATCTCTGTTCATGTTATGTCTGCAGTTACTTTAGGGCAGAATCTAAGTTAGGGTTTCTTATGTCTCCCCTAACTCTCAGTTGGTACATTCAAAGTGCTTAATATATACTTAATGATTTTTTATTAACAATGTAACAAAATATAATTTCATTTCAAAATTTAGATAGTTTTTAATTTTTTTTTTCATTATGGTTTAGTTATTTCTGTGCTAGGTAAATCTTGCTACACTAAGATTTTGGCAGTCCTGAGAATTTTTATGTGTACCAGTTTATTCTTTACAGTCTGCTATAGCAGATTCGATCATCATGATCTTCCAGAATTATTTCTGGGGCATTATTAAGATAGGGGCAGACAGACTATAGAAATAAACTTTTTTTTCCAATTTATATAGATTACTTAGTTTTTCAGTACCCTTAAATGTTATTCTTATATTTTATATGTCTCATAAAATTGTATTTCTCCTTCAAAATTTTGGCATATGATATATGCTCAAATTTGTGTTTGTCCTTAATTTATATTTTCTACATTTTTATAAGACTTTTAGTATTTTTTCCCTCAAAAAACACCTTAAGATAATTTTTATTGTATTAAAAGTCAAACAATTTTAGGGTAAAAATTCAAAATTTTTAATTTAGAAATGGTTGAGAGTTAGGATGAAGTGTGTATGTGTGGTGTGATTCTGACTGACATTTTCCATTCTAAGCTTAGCCCAGTCACGATTAATAAACATGCTTAACAGTCTTCTTTTTTTCTTTCTTGTTCTAAAAGGGAGACCGTGGAGGTCCAGGCCCAGTAGGTTCCCAAGGGGAGAAAGGTGTTATGGTAAGAACTCCATGGCCTTAAAAATATGTTTCCAAAGAACATAACAAAGTTAAGGTATTCCAGAGGTGGAATTACCTTGATTAGACTTTAAGTAAGTGAAATATGCTATTGATAAGAAATTTCTACTAGAATTTCCTTTTTAACTGGTTTAACTACTGGAATTCTATTCAGCCAGTCCCCAAGTTGTATCTGACTTATGTACAACTTGCACTTATGAACAGAGGCAAGTACAGTAAGTCTCCAAGTTACAAACATCTGACTGACATTATGACTTGCACTTATAAACAGAAGCTATTATGGGGAGTAGGTAAAGGTATCTGTTCCAACTTAAGTACAAATTCAACTTAGTAGCAAACTTATAGAACTTATCTTGTTCATAATCCAGGATCTGCCTATATAGAACCAAGACACTAAAAAAAGCATGCAAAGAAGATGACTTAGTCAAATGACTCTATGCAGAGGTCCTCAAACTTCTTAATCAGGGGGCCAGTTCACTGTCCTTCAGACCGTTTGAGGGCTGGACTGAGGGCCCCTGGGACAAGTCGGCTGCTAAGCAGGACAGGCAGCAGCAACAAAAACACCCAGCAGGTTAGATAAATGTCTTTGGCGGGCCACATGTGGCCTGCAGGCCGTAGTTTGAGGATGCCTGCTCTACAGTTTTAGGAAAATGATTAAAATACCATAAGTTGCCTAAAACAGATGAAAAAGAAAATTCAATTAGAATTCTTCTTAGTTTTCTACAACCTATAGTTTATATGGCACATGTCATCACGGCCACTTTTCCATGAGTTTGTGGTCAGATGTAATTTTTTGACATTCAAAGGTCTGAACTCAGAATTCTTTTTATTCTCTTGTATCTTTAAGATAGAAATAGTTGGAAAATTTTATATCCGGGTTGCCTTTCTTTACTTTCTTAAATTGTTTCTAAGTATGGTAGGAACTAGAATAAATGATTATTATCAATAAGAGAATCTTTCTTTCAGAAAATACATTGTGATGGATGCGGTGGCCCACAATACTGGCTACCAATTCATTTTGCTGAAGTTATTCTTCAGTGTTAACTTCTATATTGCCATAAAATCTCTATAAGTTTTTTGTTTTGTTTTTGTTTCTTTCTTTCTTTCTTTTCTTTCTTTTTTTTTTTTTTAGCTATCCCTAGTTGCTCTCAACTAGGAAATTCAACATGCGCACAAGACTAATCAATTTCAGGAACCATTACTTCCTAAGGCATTTTCTGAATCAGCATTAATACCATCCAGTATGTGGTTCCTCTATTATTTGACATGCTAGAGAGTAGTTGTACACATTTATATCCCTTAATTGTAGAATTCCCTGAAAAATTATATGATTTCATAATCTATATAACATACTACCCATAAGATAACATAACCTATGGAAAGATGAATGTTCTCTTCTCAAAGAGCTGTAGTAGGTGGTCCTATCTAGCAATTTTCACTTCTAGGCAAAGACCTTCTAATAAATGGATATATAGCTTCAGTATAAGCATGTTTTTTTTTTTATTACTATGCTCTATCAATAGAACATTTCCTGTGACATTTTATTATTTTGAATAGGAAAGAAAGATATTGTCAAATTATTCTTTTAATTACTAATTATAATTTACTGGTTCATTTTCAGTGAAAATAATTAATGCAATAGAGTTTTTATGTCTTTCATATTTTATTTACATTTTAGGGATATCCAGGTCCTCCTGGGGTTCCAGGACCCATGGGCCCATTGGGATTGCCTGTAAGTACAGGAAAGATTTTATGGTCTCTCCTAGAATGCCTATTTTAATTTAAATCCATCATTTTTGTTAAAAAAAATTATTGATCAAAAACTAAATTTCTTTGGTTTTGTGCAGAATAAATCATGTCTAAACTAGTGAGAACTGCTTCTCTCTCAACTACACAAAACATTCTGGAATACGGTCTCTTGAACTCCCTCACTCCTACTTAGTGTATTAACCAACAGCCAGAACTAAAAGCATTTAAAGCTTCTTTTGAATAACCAAATGTGAGAAAATAAGGTTAGTGATCAAGATTAAAAGTGAGACCAATTTAATAAACAAATCACAAGCATAAGTTCCAATATATTTTTCTCAGAAATTTACAAATATTTTTATATAACCAGATAAAATTTGCACAAATATATACCTTTTTAAAATAAAAACTGAGTACTGAAAATGCTCCATTTTTGGTTTATAGAAAAATAATGAAATCTTGCCCCTAAATATTACTTATCAAAGTTTGACAGTCATTGTAAACTAAAATATGAAAAAGATACATTCCCTTCGGGGTATGTATTATTGTATTATTGTCCTGGATGTAGGATAGCCTGATCATAACTTTTCATATCAGAAATGGTTTTTGCTAAGTTTCATAAAGCTGCTCTTTTAAAAATAAGCCAGATTTTTCAGTATATTCATAGACACTCTATTGACTTCTAAAATGAGAAAGACTGGCCTAGGGCAGAATTGCCAAACTCTTTACTGACATAAAATAATAAATAAATTTGGGATTCTAAAATCACTATGTTTTTATCTGCCTAATGTTCATAACTAGATAAATTTTATTTTCCAATGAAGTCTTGCTTGAAAATTATAGATATAAAAATAATTTATCATAATGGACTTAATGATAAATACTGTCTTATCTCCATTGCAACCTATTTTGTGGCTTATTAATTTAAAATATTTTATGGCATTTTGCATGGTAACAGGAAAAAAATATATTTTGACGAGACAGGATTCTCATAAATGTCTAGAATAATGGTAAAAAGAAATTTCACAGCGATAGCCATTGCTTCTTTGATGAGCCGGGCAGATTAGAATGGTCTGGCTAAGTGGGGATCTCCTTCCTCTCCCATTCCACATGTTTCTACCCCAGAACTACTTGATCGGTGAATATTAAAAGGTTTCTCTTGCTTTGTTCAGAGCGTCAACACCAGAAATGACATTTCTCCAAATAACAGAATATTTCTCAAGGAGAATATTGAAGCCAGGGGGCATGATTTAAAGCATATTTTTTTTTAAAGAAACCTAATCAGTGTTATTCTAAGGATTCTCCAGGAGAATTACTTGTGTGAAAGGGGATGATAACATTTCTGTGAATTCTGTAACTGATTTTTAAATTTGTACCACTTAGGGTCCTGCAGGGGCAAGAGGACCACCAGGGAGTCAGGGGCCTAAAGGACAAAGAGTAAGTAACCTATGAAAGAAACACCTTGAAAAAAGATCACTTCAGAAAGAGTGCTAAGTGCTCAGCCAAAATGTCATCAGCTTTTCTAGAATTATGCTGAGATACTGTCAAGATTTTCCTGGTTTTCATTATATTAGATGAACTACCTTCATTAATTGAAATATAGCTGATCATCATTTATACTTAGGAAATCATATTTTTAATTTTTATATATATCAGTAATTCATATGGATTTACTTTTTTCTTATTCCCAACCTCTTAATTCCATTCTTTGGAGGAATTGTAAATGTGCAAATCTTTAAATAAATTATTTTCCTACTCACAATAGACTTCCATAAGAAGGAAAAGTAACATCATGGCAAACTAAGGGCAATAAGAAATGGAAGGGAGGTACAAAGGATGAGTACATTTATTAATTGTAAATAAAAAGTAAAATTCTAATAAGAATGGATCCAGAATTAGAAGGAAAATCTTCAATAAAGTTGTCTCTTACACCCACCATTTCTTTTGTGCCTTTCACATGCAGGCTGAATACTTAAGACTCAGAACCACCCCAGGAAAGAGAAGTGTTAGAGCTCAAGGATTATAGTTGAGGAAAGCAGGGCTCAAACATTTTAAATGTATGAACTATTGACACACAGAGAAATGGCACAGCCGATATTAAAGTCTTAGTTTATCTGATTCCATAGCCTAGATTTATTTGACATCATAAGGAGTATTTTAAGGAGTATTTTTCTTAATTAATTTGAATAGGTGGGCTTTGAGAATCCTGTATGGTTACTTGGCCTTCCTTTGATTTGAATAAAGCTAGTGATGAAAATACTTTATAATTCTAAAAACATGTCCTCTAGCTAATAATGGTCAAAAAACAAAAAAACAAAAACCCTACAGTTTTCCAGTTGGCAAATAAGAAAAGAGCGCTGTGAATCCCCATTTTGAAATAAGACTTTTAACTCCATCTGTTTTAAGTGAAGACTGAAAAAAGAGAGTCCATTTGTCTTTATTATTATTTTGTTTCTGAAAAACTATTTTCCATTCTGGATTATAGATTTATAGTCTTAACCCTGATGACCACATCAGTTTTAGCCCAAACTGGATTTAAAATAAAAAATGATGGTAGGGGATCTATACCCAAACTGCCATTTAGCTGTTTGTACCCTGCCAGCATTCAATATCTGGTGAGGTCAAGTATGTTTATTCAGCTTCGCATTAGTCATAGTGGGAGAGTTCAACCAGTTTGGTGACAGTTGAAGAAAAGAAGAAATACTTATTTGTGCTTTTTGTTAATTACATTATTTAGTACTGACTATCCCGGCAGAAGGCTGCTGCTAAGCACAGTCTCTGCCAGAACCACTGGGGGTGGTGTCTCATAAATCAGATAGACAGGTCACTTGTTCTGCAGTTTTCGAACCTCACCACGATCCCTATGTAGATTATTACTCTTCCCTGGTGTGTCACTTTGTCCTCAACTCCCACTTCCCCAAGGTCTATTTTCCTTTCGTCCTCCAGATACATTTTACTGATTCTTTCCCAGAACTGCTGCTCATAATTAAAAAAAATTTTACCCAGTAGTTTCTAAATAAGGAAATTTTATTTAAAAGTAAGGGCTTTGGTTGGGGGGTGGGGGTGGGGGAATGAGCTTTCTTTACTAAGTGAATATTTCGGGCAACCAGTGGACATTGGGAATACAGAAAAGAACTGAAGACCAGAATATTTAAGAAAGAATACAGTATTAGGAAGTCCCAGTGTGGGAGCCATCAGATAGTCTTCCTGTTTCTATCGTCTCTGTCGTCAGTCCATCCTGCACTCGGGCTCTGATACATCCTTGGACTCATCCTTCCCAGTGATTTTCACTTACAAAAAGAAAAAAGAAAGAAAGAAAATATTTGTCCATCCCCCTGAGATAAGTGGGGAAAGCATCTAGCTGGGGATTCCCGTGTCTAGCCCTTCCCTGCTACCCCGAAGGCTGAGGGGGTCGATATTCCTGGTGCACCTGTAATCTCTTTGTGGCTTATGTGAATCATAGCCTGTTGGAGGGGAAGCTCTGCCCTGAGACCACACACAGAACTATCATTGTGGAATTAGTGCTTAAACTCTTTGTGTGTCTGTGATTTATACAGTTACCAAAGGCCATATGACATCAAGAATAGTAGGACCACTCCCTACTGTTCAAGATGTTCTGTCTGTCTGTGTCTTTCCCTCCTGCCCGTCCATCCACCAGACACCTACCTAACATTTACTAATGTCCTGCAGTTTGTCAGACTCTACTGGTACTGTGGGGGATTCAGGGCTTACTATCTCTTGGATCTAGCTAACAAGGGGACTTTTAAAGTATCAGGCAGTGTTGACATTTTTCCCAAAGGACAGGAAAAAACTCAGGCAAGTAACAGTGCCCTGCCATCTCAAGAAACAACCTAAATTACGCTCTCTTCCCCTCTCCCCACCTTTCTCCTCTGCTCTCTCTCTCTCTTCTCTTCCCCACTCTCTCCTTATCTTTCTTCCCTCTTTTCTCTCCTCTTTTCTCTTTTCTTATCTCTCCTCCTGGGTGCTACTCTGCAGCCTCCCTCCCCCACCAATAAAGACCTTTCATAAAAAGAAAAGAAAAAAAAAGAAACAACCTAAACAATCCTGCCTCTCATCTAGCTGAGAAAGATAACAGAATGAAAATATCATTCCCATAACGATGTTTAGATGAGAGATACAGCATAAATTTAAAGTACTATTATCCTACACATACTCTAAGCTTTGATTCCATCTGCCATGTTAAGGCAAAGGGTAGTTATGTAAATGAAATGAAGTAATTTGATATAATAAACCAAATTAATATAATATGCAAAATTATTTTCCTTATGTAAACAATGTAAGCAACTTCTCTATTCCAGTATCAGAAAGAGAGTGTTACCCTGTTGGGTTACTACGGCTTTTGCCCCTCGTATCCACATTTAACTCTGGAGCTAGACAACTAGTCCTTAATTTCTAAAACACACTTCCAGGTCCAGGTGCCCAAACAGGAGAGATGACAAACAAAGCAAAGTTTCCTCATCTCCTTTCTTTTTTTTTTTTTTTTTTTTTTTTTTTTTTTTTT
>NW_003852405.1:22137704-22166433 GCF_000181295.1 Otolemur garnettii
CTCCCGTCTGCTTGGTGGTGGATTTTGTACCTTTTGGTTGTAGTTTCAGGGTCGCAGCTCGCCTCAGGAAGGTCGAAGTGCACTCTTCAATCTTCTCCCCTGTCTCCGCTCCAAACCATCAGCTACCTTGCTAAGGTTCTGTCCCTTCAGCCTCCCTCTGGACGGGAGCTTCTGCAAAAAGCTGGCTGCAGTTCGCCATCTTGGCTCCGCCCTCATCTCCTTTCTTGCCCTTGAATTGGGTCTTTGATCAGAAGACATTTTTAGTTTTGTACTCTTTTTAGAGGCGTGGTATAAAGGTACATCAATGAGGAACTCTTTTTTTTTTTTTTTTGGACACAGAGCCTCACTGTGTCACCCTCAGTACAGTGCTGTGGTGTCACAGCTCACAGCAACTTCAAACTCTTGGGCTTAAGCAGTTCTCCTGCCTCAGCCTCCCAAGTAGCTGGGACTACAGATGCCTGCCACAATGCCCGGCTACTTTTGTGATTGTTATTGTCACTGTTGTATAGCAGGCCTGGGCTGGGTTTGAACCCTCCAGCCCCAGTGCATGTGGCCAGCATGGGTGCCGAGCCAATGAGTAGCTCTTTTTCTATGTTTAGCCAATAAGTAGCTCTTTTTTCTGACTATGCTTCTTAAGATTTAATTAAAATAACTATATTGGTCATAGGTGACATTTTCAGGTTCTCTATGGAAGAAGCAAAATGAATTTGCTTATAAATTCTGAAATTTGGCCCCTTCAAGGAAATACACTCTGCACAGGGGAAGCAGTCATCAGCATTTGCCATTAATGCTGGTCATACCTGAAGCTCTCGTAGTGACAAGGCAAAGCTTTTTCTGTGGTTTTTCCTCCTGAAATAAAGTTCATCCAAAGAATAGAATCTAAAATGTACTTTCCCTCAAATCATTGATAATGTTAGTTTTTATTTAATGGAACATTTTGTCACAGCTGTATGAATCAACAGCCCGAAGAGAGTTCTAGGCATAATTAATTAGGCATGTGTATGATTTAAAATTAAGAGAGAGGACACGCAAAGTCAGAGATGGTTAAAAGGAAATACAAACCTTGTGAGTTCAAGATGCAAAGATAGTTGTTCTGTGATTATGGCTGTTTCCTTTATTCATAGATCCTTAGCTTATTATTTTTAATTATGAGGGTCATAGAGATGGACTTGGAGTTCTCATAAAAGTCTTCCTAAATAAATGAGCATGCAGTTTATGGTAATGTCTTAGTCAATAATATTTTATCTTTTAATTTTAGCACTTACATGAAATAGTGGCTCTGTCTCCTACCATCTCATGTGTTCAACACCTTAAAATTGTTCCCTACAATTTAAGTAGTACTTACTTTACAAAACACGCTTAATTTATATACTTGAGCTATCAGATTTTTTTTCTTTTCAGTTTTTGGCCGGGGGCAGGTTTGAATCCACCACCTCCAGTATATGGAGCCAGCCCCCTACTCCTTGAGCCACAGGTGCCACCCAAGCTATCAGATTTTTATTCCAGCTTTGAGACCCCTCTAGAAGCAACCAACTTTAGCTTACCTAAGAGAATAAAGAAAATATTAGATTTTCTTTTCAGCCTGCATACTTTCCCCAAGAGTATATCCCTGAGATATTTCAAAGCATTTATTTACAAAAAAACAACTTTATGCCAAATTAGATGCCATTAGAATGCTCTTGTCTGCTTGTCCTAAAGCTTATTTTGTCTTAGGAGTTAAAGCAGGCATACACACTAAGCCACAGGGTAACTTCCACAACCAGTATCAGTGAAAGGTGCAGATTTTGATAAAAGCCAAGCTTTTGGTTAATTCCCTTATTCTTTTGCCTTAAACATAGATAGTACAAACCTTTTCAGAGTTTTTCCAGCCTTAAACTCTTAACTAGCAAACTTTGGCTTTATAATCTTTAATTAGTATGATTGTATTACTTAGACCTTTTTTTAAAAAAAAAAAAAGTTTGTCATCGTCGTAGACAGAGAAACTTCTCTTTGTTCCCTGCATCATCCCAACTTGGGAAACAAAATAATGAACGTGAAAATATTGTTTTTCAAAAGCATGCTTGGATTTTTTTGTATTGATACATATTGTACATATTTGTGGGGAACATGTGCTATTTTGTTACTGTCCTGGCCCATGTGATGATCAGGTAGGGTATTTAGGGTACCCCTCACCTCGAGTATGTATGATTTCTAGTGTTAGCAACATTCAACTTCTGGCTTCTACTATTTTGAAATATATAAGACATTGTTTTTAACTATAGTCATGCTATCCCGTTATTAAACATTAGACCATATTCCTTTTATCTAATTATATGTATGTACACATCAACTGTACTCTCTACTCTGCCCACACTTAACCAGCCTCTGGTATCTATCATTCTATTCTCTCCCTCTATGAGATCAACTTTTTAATTCCCCTACATGTGAGTGAAAACATGTGACATTTGTCTTTCTGTGCCTGGCTCACGTTACTTAATATAATGACCTCCAGCTCCATCTGTGTTGCTGCAAATGACATGATCTCATTTTCACATGGACATGGAGTGTCCCATGTGCACTGTGTGTATGTATCACATGTTCTGTATCCATTCATCGTTTGATAGACACTGAGGTTGATTCCACAGCTTTGCTATTGTGAATAGTGCTGCAGTAACCGTGAGGGTCTAGGTGTCCCTTTGTTTTACTGATTTTCTTTGGATAAGAACTGAAATGTGGTAGTCCAACTTGTAGATTTTGAGAAATCCCCCTCCTGTTTTCTGTAGTGGCTATACTGATTTACATTCCCACTAACATTGTGTAAGAGTTTCTTTTTCTCCACATCCTCGCCAGCATCTATAATTTTTTTGTCTTTTTTATTACACCATAGATATCCCACATCTAACTGGGATAAGATAATATCAGATTGTTGTGGTTTTGATTTGCATTTCTGTGATGATTAGTTATATTGAGCATTTTTTCATATACCTATCATCCATTTGTACGTCTTCTTTAAAGAATTGTCTGTTCCTGTCTTTTGCCCACTTTTTAGTAGGATTTCTTTTTAAACTATTGAGTTGTTTGTGTTCCTTGTATATTCTGGATATCATTCCTTTGTTAGATGAATAGTTTGCAAATACTTTCTTTCATTCAACAGATTGTCTCTTCACTCTGTAGATTTTTTCTTCTATTGTGCAAGAGATTTTTAATTTAATATAGCCCCATTTGTCTGTTTTCATTTTGTTGCATTTGAGATCTTAGCCATAAAAATCTTTGCCAACAAAAATGTCTTGAAGTGATTCTCCTGTGTTTTCTAATAGTATTTTTATAATTTATTTTTAAAAATTAAAGAATAGTATAAACTTAATAAAACACAGTTACTCGTTCTTTGAACATTTAGATATTATGGAAGTCAGGCAATTCACCTAACATCTGCATGTTTCTGTTTCTTCATCTTAAAAAGTGGAATTTGGAGTAGTTCAGCTGTAACAGTAGGTGATTTATGTGCCAGGACAAGAAACAGGAAGTTAATTATGAGGTAACTTGACCTTAACTCCAGCTAACTTGACCTTTCTTTGCATACATATCTACATAATCACTTAATCTCATTTTGTCCAAGAAACAAAATTTACTTGCCATCTTTGGACCAAACATTCTTTTTAAAAAAATTCTAAATTTATTGTTCAAATAATGTAGTTTGGTCAAAATTAAATCCAATTTATGTGAGAATTAGTCACTATTTTCTTTTCTTTTTTCTTTCTTTTTTTCTTCTATTCTCTTTTTTCTTCTTTTTCTTTGAACAATACTTTTTAATTCAACTTGGTTAATATGATGTTTAGGATATTGCATCCTCATTTATAAGTGAAATATGTTTGTAATTTCCTTTTATAATAATATATTTTTTCCAATTTTAATATCAGGTATATCCAGATGAAGTAAAATGAATTTGAAGTATTTCTTCTTTTTTGTTATCTATAAGATTTGGCATGATCTGTTTTTTGAAATTATCTTCTATTTTATTTATAAATATTAGTTGTCTATTTTTTGAGACTTTGGGAAAAAATGAGTATTCCTGGAAATAATTCTCCTCACTATCTAGAGGCCTTTTGGAGAGGCTTTGTTTCTTCCTCTTACTATCAAAGTCTCCATAATTCTACTAGCTGGCATTTCAGGTGATTTGTTTGTTGTCTTGCTAGAATTTTACTTTTTCATAATTTTAAATTCAATTGTATCTGGTATTGAGGCAGAACTTTGCTATAAATTATGAATTACATATTGTTCTTTTTGATCATCTGTAGTTGAGGCTCTGATGTGCTTCCCAGATTCTCACCAATCCCCCAACCCTTTTGAGACTGAAGCACATTTTCCCTCAGCTACTGGGACTATTGGTAGTTGTCTGCTCTCTGCTGAGTTCTTCTCTGGAAATCGCCCCTGGCTAAGAGTTATCTCATTCAAGATTCATGTTTGTGGGGTGGCAGATATCCAAAGACTGGCCACTGTCTCAATCCAGACATCTTTGAGGGGCTCTCCCGACTTCAGAGTTTCCTCAAGGGATCAACTGAGATATTTGTCAGGACTTCGATAGAGTTCAACTTCTTGCTCTATCTGTCCTGCTTCATTCTTCCACTCTCACTGGTCCTCATCTAGACAGCACTGCCCAATAAATACACCTCCTGCTTATATATTTCTATCACAGGGTCTGCTTCCCAGGAAACCTATACTGCATTGTTACCACTGTGTGTTATGTAATGTATCTAATATCTTTCATGGAAAATATATTTCATTATCCTTGTGCTTGGACATAAAAATTAACTTATGTAATAAAATTTGTTATTTGTTTCAATAAATAAAAAATAATTCTAAATTTATAGCTCTATATCTGGGGATCCTTTTGAAGCTTGATGTTTATAGCTGCTGACATTTAAACTTAGGCAAGTAGCTCCCAACTCACTGGGATTATAGGCACCCACCATAATGCCTGGCTATTTTTTGGTTGTAGTTGTCATTGTTGTTTAACAGGCCCGGGCCAGGTTCGAACCTACCTGCCCCAGTATATGTGGCCAGCACTCTAACCACTGAGCTACAGGCACTGAGCCTAAACTTAGAATGCCTTCTAACTCTCTGTCACTAGCCTTGGAGATACCTGCTTCATTATGGCTGAACATCGAGAGGAGAACTCATTGTCTCCCACCACTCCTCTGTCTTCACGCCAAACAAGTTTACATTCCTAATATGTTATTCTTTTAATGCTGTCATTGATCTATCAGTTACTCAGGGAAAAAAAAAAATCCATAAAAGACAGAAATTCCAGGTTGCAAAGGGGTTTGAATCGTCTAATTATCAGTGGATACAGTCTCAGTTTAGATCTGGTGTTCTGTAGTATTTTGAGGTGTTGAACACTCATTTCTTCTCGCACTGTCAGCCTTCTTCTTTGGTTATTCAAAACAAATTATCAGTGTTTTGTATAGGGCAGAAAAAGAAAACTTAGACATTCAAGGTGCCAGAGAAAAGGAATCAGTAGAGGCTGCTGAAATTTTAGGATGAGGGTGATTAAAGCAAAATCCTGAGGGCCCTTTGGGCTTAGAAACTCAGTCATCCTTGATCATTGTTCTTTTTCATCGGCTCAACTGTTACTCAGCTGTTGAATATTGTGAGCATTCCCCCCTACCCCAAGCCCTTTGTACTTGCTGCTTCCTCTGCCACAGTGATCCTCCCCAAGATATTTACGTAGCCTACAGTCTCACCTTAGACAGACTCTGAAATAATGCTTCTCACTTTGGATAATCGCCTTTATTTTTTTCCATTATACTTAACTACTTATTTTCATTCTGTATTTTAATTTTACATATTTATTTTCTTGTTTATTAATTCAGATCCTCTGGTACCAAAATAATGCCTGGCTTGTAGTAGACAGTCCATAAGCATTTGTTGAAGGATTAAGACACTTTGAAAATTACCAATCTGTTAAATGAAGTCCATACTCTTCAACTTGATTTTTATGCCCTTGCACAATAAGACTGTAATTTAGTTTTCCAATCTTTTATTGGAAAATAGGACAGAAAAGGAAGTTGGTACAGATTATAGAGTACCCTGAATGCAGAAAGAAAAAACATTTTAAGGCAGAGTCTCACTTTGTCACCCTTGGTAGAGTGGCGTCGTATCTCACAGCAACCTCAAATTCCTGGGCTTAGGCAGTTCTCTTGCCTCAGCCTCCCAAGTAGCTGGGACTATGGGCACCCACCACAACACCCGGCTATTTATAGAGATGAGGTCTCACTCTGACTAACCTGGTCTCAAATCTGTGAGCTCAGGCAGTCCACTTGCTTTGGCCTCCCAAGTGCTGGGATTACAAGTGTGAGCTACCACACCCAACCCAAATACAGAAAGAAATTATAGGGCTGGAGCAAGAGCCATAACTTTAGTTTACTGGTGGAGCTATAGATTCTCACAGAGTATGCGTGTTCTCTCCAAATCTGTGAATGTGCCAAAGCAGATCAAGGAATGCAGTGACCCTGAGAATAGAATACCTTGGAAGAGAGTCCTATTATAATAAACAGCTTTTAGTAATATAAATGTAAACCAAATCTTATCTCAGATGGAATACAAGAGAAAGCACAGAAGCCTAAGGGGCTCCTTTATATCAGCAAATGGGATTTAATTGTCTAAGTATCAGTAGATACATTTTCAGTTGAGATGTGGCAGTCTGTAGATTTGTATCGCTCTTCTGCATAGAAACCTTCAACAGGAGATTTCTGCACACTGGTTTAAACATAAACTCCAATCGTTTGCCTTTAAGTCTCAGTCTTCTTTTGCACACTTATTAAATGTGGAAATATTAAGATGATATTTCTCTACATGTAATCAATAGCTTGGGAAACCAAGATAATAATACTTTTTCATTCTGTGAGTATTTTTTTAATGCCCCTGTATCTTTCACTCATACTTCTCTCAAGGTAGGATTCCTTCTATTTTGAATAAGTCCATGAGAGCTTGACCTCCACCGGCCAAAGTGGTATCTTCACTCCCACTATGAACAGCTGAAGGTTGTCTTCTTTCTGTCGTCCTTCGGTTAACCCTTGACCTGCCGTATTTCTCCCTATATTATGGTTGTTACCTTTTCATTCTATTAGCCTCATAGAGAAACTTTCTTACAGTTTTGTGTTTTCATAATACTGAATGCATTTCCTTTTTCACAGATGTTCAGGTAAAAGCTGTAGAGTTGAATTAAGTTCCTTAAACAAGGACTTTAGGATCCTTCAAGAAAAGTTATGATACGGGCAGGGAGACTATTCTGTCGTTTTATTAGAGAATGAGTTTCACAACTAATGCTTCTTTGGAACTAATTATTGAATGAATATTGAGACGTTTTAAATTTACACAAATATTTTCAATGGCATTTTCTGTACCTTTTTTTTCTTTCTTTTTCTTTTCTTTTCTTTTTTTTTTTTTTTTTTTTTGAGACACAGTCTCACTTTGTCACCCTTGGTAGAGTGCCATGGCATCATAGCTCATGGCAACCTCAAACTCTTGGGTTCAAACAATTCTCTTGCCTCAGCCTCCCGAGTAGCTGGTACAGGCACCTGCCACAATGCCCAGCTATTTTTAAAGACAAGATCTTGCTCTATCTTAGGCTGGTCTCGAATTTGTGAGCTCAGAACAATCCACCCACCTCAGCCTCCCAGAGTGCAGGATTACAGGCATGAGCCACCATGCACAGCCCTTGTATACCTTTTCTGCACCCTGTCATCTCCCAGCAACTCTTGTTGTGTTGGCACGTGGTGGGTACCATACAAGCAGTCCTCATTTCTATAATATGAAGAGAAGAACACCTTCCCAGAAATGCAAAACTTAAGAAAATTCTTTAGGCAAACGAACCAGCCACTGTTAAGTTAATTTAACATTATTTTGAGATTATATTCTGGCAGGTTGCTGAGCAGATGATAAAGTAAAAAAAAATACTCACCTATCACACCTATATTACAACCACCTCAACAACTGAATCAACTCCTTTTATGCTCATTTGATTTACTATCTGACATTAAATTTTAAAAACAAAGGCCTAGTTCTCCCACATAAATAGATTCAGACACATACCCAGCTGTTTTCTTTTCTGTGGTCAGGGCATAAAAACAAGCAGAATGAGTTTTTCAACTGAAGAAGGACACGGCGTCTTCATCTGTAAAGACACCTAACAGTAAAAAAGGAACATTTCACATTATCAGCAGGATATTTTTTCTACTTCTAGGGATCCAGAGGACCAGATGGTCTCTCAGGAGAACAAGGTCTACAGGGTGCCAAGGTAATCATCGATTTTCTCATTTTATATGCAGTTAAATTTTATTGGACCATTTTTCCTAGTGGCCCAAGAAATTATGTTTCTCCTTACAAAAGTAGGATTCTCAATTTTCTTTTCATCTTCTGTATGAAATACATGTCAAATTTTTACCACATACACAGAAATGTTTTCTTTTCAATATTGAACTATATAGTTAATGTCTTATTTTTTTGTATGTGAGTATATGCCAGCATGTGAAAGATCATCATTCACATTCTTGTTAATTCACTTGGTCTTGATGCTTTGTTAGGGTGAAAAAGGAGACCAAGGAAAAAGAGGGCCTCATGGTCTTACTGTAAGTAATAACACATCTCACATGAAAGGTGAACATTTTCAGTCTTCTGTGTTTTTCTTGGTGTGTGATTAATATTTTGAGAGAAGGTTGCTTGACCCATGCGTTTTCTTTCTTGTGTAGGGTAAGATTGGAAACCGTGGAGACAGAGGAGCTCAGGGCAACCCAGTAAGTAATAAAAAATAATCAGACTATGAACAATTTTTATCCTACTTTTTTGGAAGGGATTTGGGGATATCCTTAATGTTTGAGGAGGTTTTTTAACAAGTAAAAGTTGTCTTTGCAGGGCACAATGTGATGTTTTGATCTATGTCTACATTATGAAATGACTACTTACATCTACTTTGGTCTCTTATACGACTGTCGTTTAGTATTCAGTATGTTAGACTAGGAGAATATAAGTTCTTTTCCTCCTTTAATCCTTAGTCATTGTTTTATTGGGGCAAGTTGCTTACCCAGTCTTGGTTTTGTTTGCACCTCTCTATAAACTGGTGGTGATGGTTTTCACTCTTACTTCACTATAGTTATAGTTGTCACTCTTCTTTCACTATAGTTCTGATAAGTTAGTTTTTCTATAAAACCCATTTCAAAATAAAATGGTGTGATCTATAAACATAATGGGGGCATTAATAAAGCCAACGCAGCACAACTTCTTGGCAACCTCTTGCCTGATTTCCTTTTAACTCAACTTTGCCTTAAGGCCTTTGGATTTGGGGTCTGTGTGTGTCATCATGCTTTACATGGCACTGCCCCCAAGGTTTTTAACATTTTATACTGATGGATAATTTTTGACTGTGAAACTATTACTAGAAGGAGACATTTTTTTTCCTCAAGAAGCAATAAGTCCTGTGTTTATCCTCATCAAGTAAGGGGAAAGATGTTTAATGAGAGAAAGATACACACATACGCATACATATATATAAACATAAGTTATTACATATGTATGAGCACGTAAGTCTAAATGTATGGGTATTTTTAATTTCAGCCAGAATTATAATTTTTAATGATGACATTTTGATTTGTCATATACCTGTATATGAATTTATAACCTTAGATAATAATACAAATAGATTGCAGCTGAGGAGTCAGAGAAAGATAGGGTGAAAATGTTTTAGCGGCTGTGGCCATTGTCACCAATGTCACTCCATCTGCTTGTTCCTCTTTGAAATCTGCTGCCCCCTGCCAGTTGTTTTCCATAACAGCACTATAGTTGACCCTGGTCAAGCCTACAATATCAGAAACCTAAAAGAGAAGTCCGCTGTTACGTTATCATTATTCCCCTACGTATAATGTATCATTGTATTGTATCAGAGTCAGAAATACTGCCTTTCAAATATTGGCTCTGCTTCTAACTAGCTGTTCTAATTCTATATAAATTACTTGACCTCTCTGAGCCTCAGTTTCCTATTTTTAAAATGAGATAGCTCTCCCAGTTTCGACAAATGATATTTATCATGTTCTTGGCACAGGTTCTCAATACATAATAACCATAATAATCATTATTATCCTCGTGGTCATCATCATCATGATTACTGAGTTGACATCATGGAGCAGGGAGTTCTATATAAACAATTTATCATTAGTAGCATCTGAAAAGCCATAAAGAGAATTTTTATTTTGTTCTAGCTTGTGCTTTTCCTCTTCGTTGTCAGTAAAATTAGAGGGTCACTTAAATAGTTTCATAACTTTGCAAAACAGTTTTTGTACGCTACAAACAGCATTACAAATACACATCAAGCTTGATATTCTGTCCAGACATACTTTACATTAAAATTGGACAGATAATTAAAGTTTTGAACTTTTGCTGTAATTTTTAGTTAGAATCCTGAGCACACAGGGTTTCCCCTTATATTGATTGTGTCTCTTCTTTAAAGAGCCTGGAGTGAATGAATAGCCTGGGGTTTTCATGACTGAAACAGGGCCTAGACCATATGATTGTCCATAATTCTACAGAATTTCCCTTTTTCTAACCAGAGTAACTAAACATAGTGTTGATGATTATAACTTAGAAGATATGTGTTGCTAAGAATTTTGAATATCTTTACTTCCAATTGAATGTTATTTTTTTCTTAGTTTTTAGTTTTAAAGATAACATTGTAATTGTGACTAGCTAACAGTCTTCCCAAAGTCAATAATACAGAAGGTGCAACTTGCAGATGGGGCAATAATTATACACTGTCATTAGTTGTCAATGTCTGGCACACAGTTAAATGCTCAGTAAATCTTTGAATGGAAGGCTCAGAGACTACTTGGAATTTGGTTCAGTTCTCATTACCATTTTATAATACACATCATATCCAAGGCTCTCTTTTATGGTACTGGGTGTAAAGATGAAAAGAAGGAGGAAAAAAAAAAAAGAAAGAAAATTGGAGGTCCAATATGGTCATTTCTGATCATCTAGGTTCTGAGACCCTGTGTCTGATCAGGTTTTAAGGGTGTAAGTCATTCTTATTAACACATCACAAACATTATTACTATTTTTGAAAAAAAACTTTTTATATCAATATTAAAAGTAAATGAAATTCAAATTTAAAATAATTCTAGATAATTATTTGCCACAGTATAGCAGTGAGGAGTACATATAAGAATAAACGTAGAAATGAAGACCTTCTACAACTCAAGAACAACAACAACAACAACAACAAAAAGCCAAACCCACTGAAAAACGAGCAAAGGACTTGGACAGACATTTCCCCAAGGAAGATACACCAAAGGCCAAAAAGCGCATGAAAAGCTGCTCAGCGTCACTAGTCATGAGGGCAGTTTGGAATCAAACCCTGATGGAATGCTGTTGTATAGACTTTAGGATGTAATTATTGAAGATTAAAACCTCAAAAGTCTATGTTTTGGAACCAAGAAATTGGAACCCTGGTGCATTGCTAGAATGAATGTAAAATAGGAGGGCCGCTGTGGAAAAACAGTTTGACTGTTCTTCAAGAAGTTAAACGGAGAATTACGTGGTACCATATGATCCGCTTCTAGGCATATACCCAACAGACTGAAAGTGGGGAGTCAGACGGAGCCTTGCACACCCGTGTTCACAGCTACTTTATTCACAATAGCTGAAAGGTGGAAGCAGCACAGTGTGTAGTGACAGATGAATGAAGTGGGCGGTAGACAGACAATGGAATGTTATTCAGCCTTAAAGAGGAAGGACGTTTCGACACGTGCTACAGCAGAGATGAACCTCCAAGACAATATGTAATAGGCCGGTCACAAAAAAGCAGGTAGCGTAGACCCACTTACATGAGGTACTTATGGCCATCAAATTCACACTTAGATGAGGTATTTATGGCCATCAAATTCACAGAGACAGAAAGTGGAATGATGGTTACCAGAAAATAAGAGAAGAGGGCAATGGGAAATTAGTGTTTAATGGGTACGGAGTCTCAGTTGGGAAAGATAAAAAGGTGGAGAGAGCTGATGGTTGCACACATCTTGAAGGTACTTAATCCCATGTAATCGTACACTTGAAAATGGTTAAAAGTACAAATTATATGTTGTGTATACTTTACCACAAAAAAAAAATAAGAATAGAGATAGACAGAAAACTAAGCGAAAGTATCCATAAGGAAAGCTGAGATAAGGAAACTGACTAAAACATTGTCAAACATCACTTTTTCTACAAATTTTGCCTTTATTTGTCTAGGGTTCACAGGGACCCCCTGGAAGTACAGGAGACAGGGGACTTGCAGGAGAGCCAGTAAGTTTATCTTTACACGTTTCTAATTGCATTTTCTCATCATGTACGTTTACCTGTCCATTATGATTATTGCCGTGCTGTGCTGGTATGTATTAGAAAGGACTATTTATCATAGACAACATAGACTAATTATAGAGAAGGAAAATTTTGCTGTAGTACAGTCTCTAGTGCCTTTGTGGTTTCATATAGTCAAATATAGTACTGTTCTTCTGGAACTGTTAAAACTGAGCGTATTTCTACTTTCAACAAAGAAAACTCTGTTTTATTGAATCTCAGAAATTCTCCTTGTGAATGGCTTGCTGTTCTTATAATTATTACGTTGCTGCACACACACGATCACATTTATGAGGCCAATTCTATAATAAAGGGCCATGTAGAGAAGCCAAACTCTACATCTGATGGGCCAAGAGGTACAAACATGACAGAAATGCTGTTACATCGATAATACAAAAACTTACACCACAATTTCACAAATAGGATTCAATTATAGAGTTCCCGTGGAAAATGGATTGTGAAAAGGAAAGACCTTGTCGCCCCTACTTTCTTACAATTCATTCTTTATTGCCATTGAAGTCATTCTTCTGGTTACTGGTGTCAAATGTAATATGCCGTAATGTGCTTCATAGATTTGTAATACCATATCGTCTTTCAGACCACGAGGTTGATTTTATCATCAGTTGACATAAAGGTTTACAAATGACCTTTGCATAATTCATTTAGATAGTAACACGTGGAAAATTCTAACAGTCAAAGAGCTATTCTTGCCATAGCTTTTTTCTCATTTATATAAGTGAGAAAACCTATGCTATAAGTTATCCAAATAAGTAAAGATTTGAAGTAAGTATTATTTTCAAAATAAACAATGTTAGATGTGATGTTAATTTTATTCAGCTGTATTCTTCTTGGTCATCTCCCTGTTTTGTGTTTTAACCTGCCATCCCAATTCTGACGTTTATTTGACCTAAAATAATATGACTGTCTTCGGCGTTATTTACATAAATATCTGGTTCACCGAAAAAGTCTATAACCTCCTTAAATTCAGGGATCATTTCTTTTATCTTTGCCATTCCTTTATTTGGTACAATGTCGGGCGTATTAAATCTGCTCAATGTGTGTTTGTTAAATTAAATTGACAAAAGGTCATTTACCCTGAGGCATAGTCATTAAGCTGGGAGGTAACATTATGTGAAGTGAAATGGAATGAAAACTAATTGAGTATTATTAAAGAAGACACTTAAGGATGGATAACTGTGTCAGAGTTATGGCAAAAGCATAGATGGTATCTTAGGATTCATACAAGAAACTCTCTAGGTAGCTGTAAATGACTAAATGTCTTAACAGCACCCAAAAAGAACATGCACCCCAAAAGTAACATGCAAATCATAAGGTCAGTGGGACTGGTAAATAAAATATAAATCAATTTGCAATGGATTATAATGTGCTTCGTTTTATATATTTGAGCTGCCTGGCCTAATCATAGAAAAGAACAGAAGAAAATTGCATAGAAGAGATATTGAGACATACTTATACATGCGTATCTTACAGAAAAGAGAGGACTGTAGCCTTTCTACAGTCAGCACCCTGAAAGTTGTCTCTTTTTTCAGACAAGATTTAAAACTGGTCAGGTCATTGCAATGCAAGCATCTGGATTTGGATAGGGACTATTCATTCATTCAGTCAACATATATTTATTAAAAATCTGCACTTGGGATGTAGTAGGCATGGAGTTCTCAATCTGATGATAAAAGTAGACTTTAATTAAATGAGCATAATATAAATGGTAATCATAACTTGAGATAAATACTGTAAAATGCAGGAGTTCAGTTCTAAGAAGGTCTATTCCAGAGAAACTGTGCTAATCAGGAAGTTAGTGAAAACTTCCAGGTGGAGAAATATCTGAGATGTTATCGGAGGGATGATTAGTCGTTAATTGGGCAAAGATAAGAAACAGTTTTTCCAGAAAGAAATCATGAGCTGGGAGGAAATACTACATATTTACTTGAAGAACTAAAGAAGCCCAATGGCATCGAGTCAGGCGGAAAGTAAGTGCAAGATGAGGATGAACAGGTGCCAGGTGACAAAACACATAGTGTCATGAGCGCTGTTTTTGTCCTTAGAATAAAGGGATGTCGTTAAAGGAGTGGAGCTAGTTTTCTAATCAGATTGCTGTTTTGTAAATATCAGTCAAACCACAAATGGAAAGAGCTAAGAACAGGTCTCTGTTGCAATATTTTAGGTAACAGATGGTGGAACCTGTTTCCATTGACAAAGAAAAGAAGTACACAGGTTAAAAGATTCAAAAAGAGATAAAATCAATAGGAGATAGAGATCCTATTGATTTTATAATTTCTGAATTTCTGGTTCATCATATTAAAGATAATATTCACTGAAACTGGGAAAACCAATCAGTTTGAGAATGGATGATTATAAATTTAGTTTCACTCTACTGAATCCAAGATGTTTGAGAAATATAAAGATGGCATCTGGATTCCCAGAAGAGAAAGCCCTGCAGTTAAAATTATTGGAACCAGGCTCAGCACCCATAGCTCAGTGGTTATGGCGCCAGCCACACATGCCGGGGCTGGTGGGTTTAAGTCTGGCTTGGGCCTGCTAAACAACAATGACAACTACAACAAAAAAAATAGCTGGATCTTGTGGTGGGGGCCTGTAGTCCCAGCTACTTGGGAGGCTGAGGCAAGAGAATCACTTAAGCCCAACAGTTAGAGGTTGCTGTGAGCTGTGATGCCATTGCACTCTACCAGGGCAACATAGTGAGACTTTATCTCAAAATACATACATATATATCAATTCAATTCAATCAATGCAAACTCATAAGTCATATATATATGAGCCATTCCCTATGAAGAGAGCATAGAAGTGAGAAAATTCAAGGACATAAGGCTGAGGCATAAAGAGTTACAAGATTAACATAACATGGGTGGAAAACAGTGAAACCACAGAGGATACTGAGAGATAAGATGAGAATCAGATATATAAATTAGGAGTTTCAGCCATAATCATAACTCATCTTAAAATCTTCATGACAATATCAAAGTCCTTTAGAAGTATGCAGGCATAAATTTATGAAGGAGAGGCAAACCACAGCCTTCCGTCTAGTCACCTGCTTTTGTAAATCATGTTTTATTGAAACACAGCTGCAACCATTTACTTACATATGTATGGCCATTTTCATAGCATAACAGCAAAGTGGAGTAGTTTTGACAGAAAGCATATGAACCATAAGTCTAAAATACTATCTAGCACTTTTTTTTTAATTTTATTTATTTATTTAGTTATTCAGACAGTGTTTCACTTTGTCACCCTGGATAGAGTGCCATGATGTCATAGCTCACAGCAATCTCAAACTCTTGGGCTCAAGTGATTCACTTGACTCACTTGAGTAGCTGGGACAACAGGCACCATGATGCCTGGCTATTTTTCAGAAACAGTGTCTCACTCTCACTCAGGCTGGTCTTGAACTCATGAGTTCATGCAATCCTCCCAATTCAGCCCCCCATAGTGCTAGGACTACAGGCATGAGCCACGACACCCAGCCCTTTATCTAACCCTTTGAAAAACTAACCCTTGATCTAGATGTTCACCACATACACAACGAAGAAAGAAAAGAAAAAGTTCAATCAATGCAAAACTGATACAAATAATGTCCCTCATTTTGTGCAGTGTACAAGTCACACAACTGTACATAATGACCTTCAATAAGAGGAAAATGGTGGCATTTGTTCTTTCTTTCCTTTGTTCTTTCATTTCAGAAAATTTGAGTTGAAAAACATCTCCTGACCTATATAAATGCTACTGATATTTCTAAGTACCAAAACTACTTTTAAAGAGGGAACAAGGGGAATACTATGCTCTTAAAAATTAGTTTTTTCTAAAGCTTGATTTATAATATCCTCTGTAATTTGAAGAGTTTTCTTTTCTAGCTATTCTTTATTAGTTAAGCACCAGAAATCACTTCCATTTACTTCAAAAGATAGTTTGTAGGATTCTCAATTTAACTAAAGTTAACTAAGCTCCCACTTAATGGGCACAATGAAAGGCGTATGGCACACCTTTGGGGTGTGGGACACAACTACAAGATGGACTTTTCCTAACAAATTCAAACATTGTGACTTGGTTGTTTGTACCCTCACATTAACCTGAAATTTAAAAAAAAATTAACTAAAACCTCATACAGTTCACCATTAAATTACTTATGAAGATATTCAAAATGGCAACATTCTTGGGGAAAAAAGATAAAAGAGGATCCTATATCAGTTTCTTAGTAGAATTTTGATAATAAGAAGTTCAGACAAAACATTGAAGATGAATTTCACTTACAAATATATGTTGCAACAAATACTTCTGGCTGGGTATGGTGGCTCATGCCTGTAAACCACAGGTGTGGTGGGCACCTATAGTCTCAGTTGCTCAGGAGGCTGAGGCAGAGGATCACTTGAGCCCAAGAGTTTGAGGCTGCTGTGAGCTATGATGCCACAGCATTCTACCCAGGGTGACAGTGACACTCTGTCTCAAAACAAACAAACAAACAAAAAACTTCTACAGGGACATCTACTCCACAGCTTCTTGTTCATCCTTGTGTCACTCTTGTTCTTGATCCTTATATCCAAGGATAATCATTTCAAGATAGTTTTTTAAATCTTCCTTATGTTTCCTTTAAACACTTCAGCCTTCCTTTACCTCCCTAAATATGAACATAGTTTACTATGCCACATGTGTTCCCATCATAGTGCTCTCTTCCCAAATAAATATCTTTTTCCTCTTAGCCTCTTTCCATTTCTTTTTTAGGCTGACAATAGTAAAATATTTTCTGGTCTGAAATGTAAAGAGCTTGGAAGTCATCACTCTAACCCTCACAATAAAAACATTAAACAAATGGAAAATCAACTCTTCTTCAATCCATCAGGGAATTAAGGTCGTAAAACAAACTCCTACCCCTCAAAAAATGGAGAGATAGGGAGGCAGATACAGAGCCTACCTCTGGACAGTAGGAACACTTTAATTTGGAATTAACAAGTTACTGGAGACTCAGTGTAGACTAGCTTCAGTACTAAAAACTCAAAGAGGGCCCAGTCTTTGTGAGGTTCCTAAGTTTAACTTCCTCTGGGAATCCTAATCAAATCCTCACTGTAAAGGTCAGAGAAAAATTCTCTCCTGCTTCCAGTGGGAAAAAGGGGATAGTAGGCATTTTAAAACACATCTAGAATTCTCTGATCTCCTTAACAAGCCTTGCCCTCACGGAAAACTTTTTATCAGAGCATAAACTATTGGGGTTTGGTTTTATTTTATTTCATTTTATTTTGTTTTGAAAGACTGACTAACCTGGGTAAAGGGGTATATCCAGAATTTGATCTTCAATTTTGGAAAGTGAAATAGTCAATTTCAACTCCCTCTGGCTTTTCACGTAGGTGAAGGAAAATATCCAACTCAGGCTCACTTAAAGACTGTGACCTCATCATAGGACCATAGAATGTTTCCTCCACCTGTAGACCTTACCACCACATCAACAAGGCTGCTATACAATAACATGAGATTATAGCTGAAATAACTGCAGCCTAAAATTCCATTGGAAGACTGCTAGGAAAGCCTAAAGAAAGCAGAGGAGTCAAAAACAATGTCACTAGAGGAAATTTAGCTTCAAACATCACAGCTACGACAAACAGTAAACACATCCTAACCCTGAGCCAGATAATATAAAATCTCATGTTAAAAGTCTGTTCACCTCACCTTAGTTCCTTTTATGTTATACATCATGTCTGGCTTACAAAAAGAAATTGTAGGGTGGCGCCTGTGGCTCAAAGGAATGGGGCACTGACCCCATATGCTGGAGGTGGCAAGTTCAAACCCAGTCCTGGCCCAAAACTGCAAAAAAAAAAAAAAAAAAAAAACCCGAAAGAAAGAAAGAAATTGTAAGGCAGGCTAAAAGAAAAAAATATAGTCTTCAAAGGTAAGTTATGAGAAACAGACAGTTGTAGCAGAAATTTTAGAATTATTGAACTGGGATTTAATTTTTTTTTTGGCAGTTTTTGGCTAGGGTCAAGTTTGAACCTGCTACTTCCAGTATATGGGGCCAGCGCCCTACTCCTTTGAGCCACAGGCACCACCCTTGAACTGGGATTTAAAAGTGAAAGAGAAATAAAGTCTTTCTCAAACATAAATGAAAAGAATTTGTCACTGGTAGACCAGCAAGAATGTTAAAATTCTTTAGAGAGAAGGAAAGTGATAAAGGTAAGAAATTAAGATCTAGAAAAGAAGAAAGGGAGACTATTGGAGAAGAAATAAATCAAGAAAAAATAAAAATTTTTTATTATTAATCTAACAGACCATTTGTACAAAATAATAATAGCAAACATATATTTGGTATTATATCTTACAGATAAGTAAGATATAATAGAATGACAGCAATGTCATAAAGGACAAGAGGGAAGAATTTTTTTTCCTATTTTCCTAACAATTTAAAACTCATTATCTGTTCCTTTTGTTTCTTCTCTTTCTATTTTCTTCCATAACCCTTTGGGAGTGCAAGGTGTTGTTATAAGTTATTGGCACTATCCATGAGGCGATATAGTGTTATTCAAAAATAAACTTGGATTAATTGTAAATATATATTGCAAACTCAAGAGCAATCATTAAGAAAGTTTTAAGAACAGTATATTAAAACAGAAGAATCATGACAGCTTAATTAAAACAAGGGGGAAAAAAGCAAAAAAAAAAAAATACAGAAGAGGAGATACAAACAGAGGCAACTAAAAGAAAACTCAGAAATATGGTGGATACTACATATGCGCATATTAACCCAACTCTATCAATAGTCACATTAAATGTCAGTCATCTAAATGCACCAATTAAGAGTTGTAGAATGGGCTCAGCACCTGTGGCTCAAGCGGCTAAGGCACCAGCCACATACACCTAAGGTGGTCGGTTCGAATCCAGCCCGGGCCCACCAAACAACAACAATGGCTGCAGCCACAAAATAGCCGGGCATTGTGGCAGGCTCCTGTGGTCCTAGCTACTTGGGAGGCTGAGGCAGGAGACTCGCTTGAGCCCAGGAGTTGGTGGAGGTTGCTGTGAGCAGTGAAGCCATGGCACTCTACCCCGGGGGGGCAACTTGAGGCTCTGTATCAAAAAAAAAAAAAAAGAGTTGTAGAATGACAGTGGATCTAAAAAAAAATAAGACCCAAATGTATGTTGTCTTCAAGAAACCTACTTTAAATATACAGATACTGATATATTTTTTAAAATAGGATGGAGAAAAACATACCATGCTAACACTAATCTAAGGAAAGTTTAGAATAGTTATACTAATTTCAGACACAGCAGACTTCAGAGCCAAGAAAATTATCAGGGTAAAGAGGGACATTATGTAATGAGAATGGACTATTTCTAAGAAGATATAAGAATGTTTAATGTGCATCTGCTTAACAACAAAGCATCAAAATACATGAAAGAAAAGCTGATAGAACTCCAAGGATAATTATATGAGTTTACTACAGTATTTGGAGATATTACTACCTCTCTATTAGTGAGGGAGTGATCTAGCAGGCAAAAAATCAGTAGTGTTGGTCAGTACCCTCAGTCAACTGGATCGAATTGACATTTATAAAAAACTTTATTCAAAATCAGCAGCATACACATTCTTCTCAAGCTCACATGGAATGTTCACCATGAAAGACCACATTCTGGGCCATAAAACACACCTTAACAAAGATACAGCATAAGAGTAGACATCATATGATGTCTCAGACTAAAATGGAATTAAATGAAAAATATCTTAACAAAGATAGACAGCATAAGTGTAGACATCATATGATGTCTCAGACCAAAATGGAATTAAATGAAAAATAAATAACAAACACATAATTGGAAAAATCCCAAAACATTTAGAGAATAAACAACACTCTTCTACATAACATTTTGGTCAAAGAAGTTGTTTCAGGAGAAATGAAAATGAATGAAATGAAAATATAACTTATCAAAACTTGTGAAATGCAATTCATAGAGGAAAATTACAGCTTTGAAAGGAAAGAAACTTAGGAAAGAAGATCTCAAATTAATAATCTAAGCTTCCATATTAGAATAACAGAAAAAGAAGAGCAAATTAAATACAGAATAAGCAGAAGAAAAAATAATAAAAATCAGAGCAGAAATCATTGAAATTAAAAACAGGAAAACAATAGAGAAAATCATGAAAACCAAAAGCTGGTTCTTTTGAAGCATCAGTATAATTGCTCAATCCCTGGCAAGGTTAACAACAGTAGGAAAAAAGAAAAAGAAAAAGAAACACAGATTACTAATATCAGAAGTGAAAGAGAGTTCATTATTACTGATCCCATTGACATCAAAAAGATAATAAATTAATACCATAAATTTGTTCATAAATTTGATAACTTAGATAAAATGGATCAATTCTTTGAAAGATATATTCTGCCAAAATTCAAATAAAGACAAATTTATCATCTCAATAGTCCTTAAATGGTTAAAGAAATAGAATCAATCATTAATAACCTTCTAAAACAGAAAATACTGGGCCCAGATGATTTCACCAAATTCAATGAAACATTTAAGGAACAAATGCTGCCATTTCTCCACAATCTATTCCAGAAAATAAAAACAATAGAATGCTTCCTAACTCATTCTGTGAGGACAGAAGCATTCTAATACCAAAACCAGACAAACACATTACAAGAAAAAGAACATTACAGAACAATACATTCATAAACATAGATTGGAAAAAACTCCAACATAATTTTAGCAAATTGAATCCAGCAATATATAAACAATAGTATATGAGACCTAAGTAGAATTTATTCCCAATTTGCAAGGCTGTTTTAACATGAGAATATCCTTTAATATAATCTATCCCTTCAATAGACTAAAAAAAATATGAAATAAAAAGATGCAGAAAAATCACTTCACAAAATCCAACAATTATTCATAATGAAGACTCTTCACAAAGTTAGGATAGAGGAAAACTCCCTCAGCTTTATAAAAATATCTTTTTAAATCCTTGTAGACAATATCATATTTAATGGTGACAAGAAAAGATACTTTCCCCTTAAGAACAAGGAAACAAGGAAAGGATGTTCCTCTTTTTAAGCATGTTTAAGATTGAATTGGAAGTCCTATCAATCTTAGTGTTGTAAGATAAGAAAAAGAAATAAAAATTATACAGATTTGGAAGGAAGGAAGAAGTAAAGCTATGTTTGTAGGCAACATAATTGTCTATGTAAAAAGTCCCCCAACAAACATATGTTTAAAAACTTTTGGAACTAATTAGCAATCATAAAAAGGTTGCAGCATAATAGGATACCAGTTAATTTATAAAAGTCAATTGCTTTCTGATATTACCAGCAATAAATAATTGAAATTTAAAATGAAAATCACATCATTTACATTAGCACCAAAAGAGAAAGAAAGAAATAGGTATAAATGCAACAAAATATGTATAAGATGTATAAGATCTATATGAAGAAAACTATAAAACTTTGGTCAATGAAATTAAAAATCTAAATAAATGGAAAGATATTCCATGTTCATGGATAGGAAGCCTTAATATTATGTAGGGTGTCAGTTCTTCACAATTTGATCTAACAATTTAATGCAGTTCTAATCAAAATCTCAGCAAGTTACTTTGTAGATATTTACAGATTCTAAAGTCCACACAGAAAGGCAAAAGACCCAGAATGGCCAAAACACAATATTGAAGAACAAACTTGTAGGACTGGCACTACCTGACTTCAAGATTTACCTAATAATAAAGCTACAGTAATCAAGACAGTACGATATTGGCAAAAAAAAAAAAAGAAAAATAGACAAAATACAGTTGAACCTTGAACAACACGGGTTTGAAGTGCAAACTTCTGCTTATACATGGATTTTCTTCCACCTCTGCCACCCCTAAGACTGCAAGACCAACCCCTCCTCTTCCTCCTCTTCCTCAGCTTACTCAATGTGACAACAGTGAGGATGAAGACCTTTATGATGGCCCACTTCCACTTAAGGAATAGTAAATATATTTTCTCTTTCTTATGATTTTTCTAAGTAACATTATCTTTTCTTTCTCTAGCTTACTTTATTGTAAGAATATAATATATAACTTTTGTAATTTATGAAATATATATTAATTGATGGCTTGTGTTATCAGTAAGGCTTCTGGTCAACAGGAGGCTATCCGTCATTAAGTTTTGGGAGAGTCAAAAATTATATGCAGATTTTCAACTATGCAGGAGGTTGGTACCCTCTACCCCCATGTTGTTCTAGGATCAACTGTGGATCACTGGAAGAGAATAGTGAGCCTACAAATAAAAACAGATATAGTCTCTGTTCTTCACAATGTGTATACCATTTAGACACAATATAGTCATGTATTCTTTGACAGAGCAGCAATGATAATACTATGGATGGTCTTTTCAACAAATGATGCTGGAACAAATAGATACCACATGCAAAAAAGGAATATAGACATAGACCTTACACCTTTCACCAAAGAAAAAGTACTCAAAATGAACTGTAGATATAACTGTAAAATGCAAACTACAAAAATCCTGGAAAATAGGAGAATATCTGGGTGACCTTACACTTGGTGATAAATTTTTAGCTGTAACACCAGAGCACTGTCTGTGAAAAAAAAATTGATAAGTTAAACTTCACTAGCATTAGAAATGTCTACATTGCAAAAGACACTTAAGAGAATGAAAAGACAAGGTATAGACTCCGAGAAAATATTTTCAAAACCTACCTGTAAGAAAGCACCTACATCCATCATATAGAAAGAACATGTAAGAAACAATAGGTTGGGCATGGTGGCTCATTTCTATAATCCAAGCACTTTGGGATACTAAGAATTGCTTGAGGCCAGAGTTCAAGAGCAGCCTGGGCAACATAGTGAAAACTCATCTCTACAAACAATTAAAAAAATTATCCAAGAAGGCTTCTGTGGCTCAAAGGAGTAGGATGCTGGCCGCATATGCTGGAGGTGGTGAGTTCAAACCCAGCCCTAACCTAAAACTGCAAAAAAAAAGAAAAAAAATTACCCAGGCATGTGGCATGCACCCGTAGTCCTAGCTATTCAGGAGAGTAAGGTGGAAGGATTGCTTGAACTCATGAAGTTTGTAGTTATAGTGAGCTATGATTGGGCTCCTGCATGCCACTCTGGGCCACAGAGTAAGAACCATACCTAATAAAGCAAAAAGGAAAGAAAAACAAACAGTTTTTAAAAACTTACATTGTGGGCAAAATATCTGAACAGATACCACATCAAAGGAAATATAGAAATGGTATAGAAGCATATGAAAATGTGCTAAAACAGGGCAGTCCCTGTGACTCAGTGGGCAGCGCACTGGCCCCATATACTGAGGGTGGTGGGTTCAAACCCGGCCCCAGACAAACTGCAACAAAAAATAGCCGGGTGTTGTGGCGGGCGGCTGTAGTCCCATCTACTTGGGAGGCTAAGGCAAGAGACTCGCCTAAGCCTAAGAGCTGGAGGTTCCTATGAGCTGTGACACCACAGCACTCTCCCAAGGGTGATAAAGTGAGACTCTGTCTCTAAAAAAAAAAAAGAAAAGAAAAGAAAATATGCTAAAACATAATGTGTCATTGGGGAAGTACAAATTAAAACAACAATGAGATAACTTTATATACCTACTAAAATGGCCTAAATCTAAAACTCTGACAATACCAAATGCCAGTGAAGATGTGCAGCAACTTTGGAAGACAGTTTGGCAGTTTTCTACAAAGCTAAGCATATTCTTACCATGTCAACTGGTAAATCACACTCCTTGGTGTTAACCCAATAGGTGGAGAACTTATGTCCACAAAAAAACCTGCACATGAATGTTTATAACATCTTTGTTCATAGTTGCCAAAAATTTGAAGCACCCAACATGTTTTCCATGTCTTTCCAAAATCCATGTTTTGAACTCCTAATACCCAAAGTAATGGCCTTAGGAAGTATGATCTTTGGAAGGCGACTGGGACACAGTTCTTAAGGCTGTGTTTAGTGTCCTTATAAAAGATGCCTAAGAGCACCAGCTCACCTGCTCTACCATGTGAGGACACAGCTAGAAGGTGCCATCTGTGAAGCAGAAGGTGGGCCCTCCCCAGACACCAAATCGGCCAGCACTTTGATCTTAGACTTCCCAGCCTTCAGAAAAATGAGCAATCCATTGCTGTTGTTTATAACCTATCAATCTATGGTATTTTGTTATAGTAGCCTGAACCAGTTAAGAAAATGTCCTTCAATGAGTAAATGGATAAACCATGGCATGCCCATATCATGGAATATTATTCACAAGAAAAATGAGCTATCAAGCCATAAAAATTTATAGAGGAACTTTAAATGAGTATGACTAAGTTGAAGAAGCCAGGCTAAAAAAGCTACATGATGTATGATTCCACCTATATGATGTTCTGGAAAAGGCAAAACTATAGAGACAGTAGAAAAGATCATATATTTTTACTCCTTAAAATATTTTGTTTGTCATATATTTGCCAAAATATTAAGTAGATGTATGACCATATTATACCCATTGAATAAGATAACTTGTGAAAGCACTTAGCACAATATATGATACCCATGGGGTGCTTGATAAATATTTGTTGAATGAATGAGTGAATTAGGGACTGGAAGAATGAATGGTATGTCTTTACCTCCTTGTGAATCCAAGCAAAGCTTGATTCAATTAAAACTTGATTCAATTAAAGACATAATTTGGTTTACACACAAGCATAATATTTAATAAATGTATTATATAAATATATGTCATATTACAAATTCTATAACTAGATGCAATGTTCCTTTAAAAAGGGTAAACTTTGATTCTTATCTCTTAAATTCTATTTTAACATAGGGACCACGAGGACTCCAAGGTGAAGCTGGACCTCCTGGAGAAATGGGTATTGAGGTAAATTATTGTGGCTTTTTCTTATACATCAATGCTCAAAGTGTTTTGTAAGATCTAAAGTTAGTATCATATATGTTATGAAGAATAATTTTACAGTGTTTTGTTTCAAATTCAGGAAATAAAGCCTAAAATTTGATTAAAAGGGATAATTATTGCATAACCCTAATTTTGTACATGCAAAGTTCTCCTCTAACAATTAGCTCATTGAAATAGCAGAACAAAAAGTAAATAAAACTCCCCCTCATTGATTTAGAGCTGACTTGATAGCCTTTCATTCTAAGATGTTGTATGTCCTTTCTAAAAGAATATTCAAGGTTAAGCGATATAGAAATATCCCATCTATCAAAGAAAAGAAGAAAATAAAGGAAGAAAGGAAGAAAGGAAGAAAGAAAAGAAAGAAAGAAAAGAAAGAAAGGAAAGGGGAAGGGGAAGGAAAAGGGAAAGGAAGAAAAAAAAAAGTAGGGGAGTGTGTTGGTATGTGGCTGTAGTCCCAGCTTCTCAGGAGGCTCAGGCAGGAAGAGCACCTGAGCCCAAGAATTGAGATTGTAGTGAGCTATGATGACACCACTGCATTCTAGCCCAGGCAACAGAGAGAAACCTTGTCATCTATCTATATAACACATGTATAGATGAGAGACAGAGAGGGAGAAGGGACCATATTTATAATGTATTTATATATTTTGAAATACTAAGCCACATTTGTTATAATTATGAAAATATGCTTAACATCCACTCTTTTTCATTTTTAAAAAATATTTTTGATAGGGATTGCACTGAATCTAGATTGCTATGCAATAGATCTCTTGAATTGATTCTTTCTAACTATAATTATGTATCCCTTGACCACCATTGTGCACTTCCTTCTCCCTCGCTAACTACCTCATCCTCCAGGAACCACCATTCTACTCTCTACCTCGACAAGCTCAAATGTTTAGAGGCCATGGAAGAGTAAGGTCATTTGTCTTTCTATACCTGGCTTATTTCCCTTAACATCATGCCCTCTATATTCCTTCATGTTTTCTTAAATGACAAGATTTCCTTCTTTTTTATGGGTTGAATGGTATTCCATTGTGTATTTATACCACAGGTTCTTTATCAGTTCATTTATTGAGAGCCACTTACGTTGATTCTGTATCTTGGCTATTGGGAATAGCACTGCAGTAACCTAGGAGTACAGACATCTCTTTGATATACCAATTTCATTTTATTTGGGTTATTTTTATTTTTATTTATTTGTTTGTTTGTTTGAATTTAGCAGTGTCTGAGATCTCTACCCTGCCTCCATCCTTGTAGGGAGCAGCCCAAACAGTATTTTTCAACAGAGTCAGTTCCCACTTAAAACAAACATGGGGTAAGCTCATGTTTTCTTTGTTGGAAGAAGTCGCTTTTTAGCAGGGACAAATTAGGATTTTTTTTTTTTTTTTGAGACAGAGTGTCACTATGTCACCCTCGGTAGAATGCCTTGGCATCATAGCTCACAGCAACCTCAAACTCTTGGGCTTAAATGATTCTCTTGCCTCAGCCTCCCAAGTAGCTGGGTCTATAGGTGCCTACCACAACACCTAGCTATTTTTGTGGTTGTTGTTATTGTTGTTGTTTCAGTTGTCATTGTTTTTTTAGGAAGCCCAGGCCAGTTCGAAGCCACCAGCCCCAGGGTATGTAGCCAGCATCCTGACCACCAAGCTACAAGCACCAAGCCACTTTAGATTTCTTTATATGACAAAGTCTTACTCTGTTGCACTGGGTAGAGTGCCATGATATCATCATAGCTCAAAGCAACCTCAAACTCTTGGGTTTGAGTGATCTTCTTGCCTCAGCCTCCCAGTAGCTGGGATTATAAGCATCCACCAAAGTGCCTGGCTAGTTTTTCTATTTTTAGTAGAGAACAGCTCTCACTCTTGCTTAGGCTGGTTTTTAACTCCTGAGCTCAAGCAATCCATCCATTTCAGCCTCCCAGAGTTCTAGGATTATAGTGTAAACCACCGCTCTGGCCTTCTTTGGATATTGTTATAATGTGCATACTACCCAAAGCAATCTACAGATTCAATACAATCCCCATCAAAATACCAATAATCTTCTTCACAGAATTGCAAAAAAAAAAGAAAATCCTAAAAATTTCTATAGAACTAAAAAGACCCCAAATAACCAAAGTAATCCTAGGGGGTGGGAAGATGCAAAAGACTACCTCACTTTAAAGTATTCTGTAAAGCTATAGTGACCAAAACAACATGGTTATTGGCTTAAAAATAGATACAAAGTACCATAGCTCAGAACTGAGAGAGCCTAGAAATAAAACCACACCTACTGATTTTTGACGAAGGTGCATAGCCCACAATGGGAAAAGAACAATCTCTTCAATAAATGATTCTGGGAAATTTTTATATCTGCACACAGAAGAATGAAATTAGGCCCTTATCTCTCACAGTATATAAAAATCAACTCAAAATGGATTAAATACTGAAGGGTAGAAACTGAAACTATAAAACTGCTAAACAAAACATAAGGAAAAGTGCCATACCACTGGTCCAGGCAGTGATTGGGGGGATAAGACTTCAAAAGCGCAAAAACAAAAATAGACAAATGAGATTATGTCGAGCTAAAATGCTTCTGCACAGCAAAGAAAAAAATCAACAGAGTAAAGAGACAATGTATAGGAAACCTTTACCTTTACATTTTAGGTAAAATAGTATGGAGATTGGTCATCAAATTAAAAACAGAGAGTGATTTTGATACAGAAGAAGTTCTGACGGAGTTAGAATTCTCTCAAGAGAAAATTTTAATCTTAGAGTGACATAAAGTATATAATTTCTAGGCCAGGTATGGTGACTCGTGCCTGTTATCCTAGCACTCTGGGAGGTTGAGGAAGGTGGATTGCTTTGAACTCAGGTGTTCGAGAGCAGCCTGACCAAGTCCCCATCTCTACTAAACATAGGGGGAAAAAATAGCCAGGCATTGTGGCAGGTGCCTGGAGGCCCAGTTACTCATGAGGCTGAGACAAGAGGATCTCTTGAGCCTAAGAGTCTGAGGCTGCCGGGAACTATGATGCCACAGTACTCTACTGAGGGTGACAAAGTGAGACTCTGGCTGCTAAAAAAGAAAAAAAGTCTTTAATTTCTGGGGCACAGCAGAACCCAGGCAGCTCTGTCTCAATAACAACAACAACAACAACAACAAAAGTCTATAATTTCTGGGGCAGAGCAGAACCCAGGCAGTCGTGCTTTGGAGTCCTTTCACTTAAGTAATGTACTACACTGCCTTTTGTAACGGTGAAAAAGTCACAAAGGGGACCAATGGAGGAATTCATATAACAACTATTTAAAAATTGAGGAAATGCTAAAAGTGAAGTGCTATCAGGGAACTAAACTTTTAGCAAAGCGATACATAAAAACGTCAAGGGATACTTACTGAGTTACAGTAGTCACTAGGTAACTAAGACTTACTGAGTTACAGTAGTCACTAGGTAACTAAAACTTACTGAGTTACAGTAGTCACTAGGTAACTAA